>NC_034609.1:24025495-24033834 GCF_900095145.1 Mus pahari
TCTCTCTCTCTCTCTCTCTCTCTCTCTCTCTCTCTCTCTCTCTCTTTCTTTCTGTTTTTGGATACAAGGATCTGAGCCAGATTAATCCTGCTTACTACCTCTCCATCAGTGTCATGGTAGGGGGTCAGGTCCATTATAAAGTGGATGCAATGTTCTCAGCTTTTCTC
Organism: Mus pahari; assembly: GCF_900095145.1. NCBI lineage: Eukaryota > Metazoa > Chordata > Mammalia > Rodentia > Muridae > Mus > Mus pahari. The sequence continues at coordinate 24,025,663 of NC_034609.1, forward strand.
ATTCAGCCCAAAATGCTGACAAGCTCTGCTTGGGATGTTGTGAAGCTAATTGCATAGCAGAACCAGTGTCTCCTCTTGTCTGTGCTGTATATAAAGGGTTTTGATATTTACTTTTAAATTGAGTATGAACTTGTTTTGTGTTTCAACATGGTTAATAAAATCAGTGGCGTGGCTATCCTAAGTCCTTTAGCTTTCCTAGGGAGGCCTCATAATAAGTCCGCCACTTCTTTAATGGAGTACAAAACTTGGGGACAGGGAAATACCAGAGCCAGTTTTCTTTCTGATATCAATAAGGTAAAGAAATCATTATGTATGTCCATCCGATGCACACACAGGGGTTAGGATGTATGCTGAGTTCTATGCCTGCAATGACCCCATTGTTAAAGTAGATTACTCACCTGCTTTGTATAAACTAAGAGTGAATCTCACATTCTAAGCTTTGCGTTTCATCTCACAAGGAATATCAGTCAGAATTCTCCTCAGGCTCTTCTGAACCCTTGATGCTGGTTTGCAGGACTCATTGTCAGTAATATTGGCTGATATTATATGGTAACATATTATGCCACAATATGCTGTCACAATCTTAGATTTCTGTTTGTTTGTTTCTTCTTTCATTCGTTTTGTGCTACAATGAGAGATTACCAAAGATTGGATTGTTTCTACAGAACAGAAATTTGTCGATTTATATTTCTGAAGGCTAGGAATCTGAAACTATGAGACTGACATGCAATGAGAGCCTATCTGTTGCATGCTTCCATTGGTGAAAGTAGAAAAGCAAGAGTTGAGGTCTTCAGTTACTACCTTACTCATGAAGCTAGAGTTCTTATGGTAGCTTAAGTATGTAAAGCTCTCTTTAGTAGCTCATAAAAGCTCCACCTCTTCCCCTCTTACAAAAACAATTAAAATATACAATATTTATGGAGAGGATATTCAGACCACAGAAGCTTTGTGTACTTTTTCTGATCCAAACCCTATTCTTCCTTTAGCATAATGAAGATGATTGCTCAAAATCTTTGCATGAGTCTATCCAGATTTTACAATGCAGTATCAAGGCAAGATGCAAACACTCACTTATGTTTCTTAAAGACATCTCTCTTTTCTTTCTTCTTTTCGGGACAGAATCTGCAATAGTGTTGGCTGCATGATCTCAGCCAGTGCAGGAGGCTACACACAGTGTTAAGTAGAAACGTGTGGGAGGCTGGAAGCATTGTTACAATTACAATATTTACAGCAGCCCTCTGCTGATTCCCTAAATATGGGATGCCAATCAGCCCAGGAAAAATTTTAACATTAAATATTCAAGGACAGCAGGAAACCCTCAATCAAAGCCTGGAAGATCATTTATCCCTCAACTATAATATCTGCTAGTGGTTTATGTGGTGGGCAGGAACATGAATTGGCATTAAGACTGAAACAACTAAGCCAGAAATTCTCAGTTGCTGACTAACTAGTAATATAAACTTGAAAAATTACTACTTAAGCTCTTGTAACTTTATATGAAAAGTTGGAATTATTATATATCACTAGTTTCTTGCAAGTTCACTGTTGCGTTTTATTTTTATATTATCTTTTAATAATCTCTGTTCATCCTGAATTTCTGTATTTTTTTCATACAATTCTCTCATAATATGTATCTTGGCTATTTTTTTTTTTTTAATCTAGCTAGAGTCATTTCGCAAGAGGGAATCTCAAATGACGCCCTGAGATTGGCCCATTGGCAAATCCATAGTGTGTATTATTCACTACTAATTGATATGGAAGGACCCAGCACAAGTAGGTGGTTTCAGCCCTGGGTAGGAGGTCATGCATACTAAAAGAAATTAGGCTGAGCAAGTGGTGATGAATAAGCCATTAAGCAGGACTCTTTCATGGGTTCTACATCAGTTCTTACCTCCTGGTTCCTACCCTGACTTTCTGTATGTTTCCTCCCTGGATGATAGATTACAAGCAGTGAACTGAAATTAGCCCTTTCCTCCCAAGATGTTTTCATTCATGACACTTATCATAGTAATAAAATCCCTAGCTTAGATAATGTGCTCTCTTGTTCTCTTCCTATAGGCCTTATGTGTATGTGTAGACAATCACATTTATATAATCTTCTTCCCTTATGAAGTACACTCAACAAATATAAACAAATCCTGATACAGATATGAGGCAAATATTTTACTCAGTAACACATTGCCATAAAAGGGAAAAGTGTAGCTTGAAGTGAACTAACCTTCAGTGGGTACATAGCTCACTGCATATTTTAAGGAAGTAGAGAGTGTAGGAGAGCAGCTTGGAAGAATCAGGAAGTAAATAAACCCATAAGCAGGAAGAGAAGGTCCATTTGAATCTCAATGAGGTTATAGCTGGTTCTTTAAAAAGTAGACTTCTAATCTCCTAGGACAGGGAATTGGTCTGAGGTTTTGAGAAAAGTAATCAGTGGATTATTTTAGTAGCTGGGAGTTTTTTTTCAGGTTATCACTTTGAGGAGAATCATCCCAGGGATGTGGTCTCCTTGAGCATTTAGAGATTGAGTTCGTGATTTACAGGCAAAATATGAAGCTTGTTGAAAGGGCTGAGTGGTACAGTGGAAGAGCTGGGTCAGGGAAGAAGTGTTTGTCATACATTTCCTTATCTGAACACTATCCATACTTTGGCCAGGTTAACTCTCTGTCACATGCTAGTCTGCTGTGTTCATGGCAGAATGCTTTAGTGGATGAGGGACACTGTTAGAAGAACTTTCACTGTGCCCCTTTAATGATGGAGAATGTCGATTGTGGAGAGGCACCTGAAATGCAAATTGCTCCCAATCAAATAGCAAGAAGTACTGCTCACAGTGGAAGTGCACCAGTGCTGCCACAGTCTTCTCTAAGGTGTACTGAAGCCCCTGAAACTTTGTGCAACCCTAACTGGATTCAGTATATGTCTTACCTCTCAAATCTGCACAGTTAGGATTTCTACTAGTGACAAAGCTCTTTACCCTTCAATCTAGATAGGATTTTGAGATATACTCAAAATTATATTCTCAATAATTTCTTACTGCTGATGTGTGCAACACCACACACACACACAAACACACAGACTTCAAATTCTCTCCAGCTTCTTGACTCTTACCTTTTACCACTTCAACAAATATTTGTTCAAAGCGAATATATATATATATATATATATATATATATATATATATATATTATATATATATATATATATATATATATATATGTATATATATATATATAAAATCACTGCTGAAGGCAAAAGAAAAAATACTAAGATCTAAAGACGAAACTTCCATAGACTTTAAATACAAAAAACAATTAGGTAACTAATAGGAATAGAAAGCTATTTATTTTACTCTTGGCTACATCTGTCAACTTTTTGTCACAAGAATTGAATATCACAACCCACCCCAGTGAGGGATTGAACAAAAACAATTTAAAACACCCTAGCAGTTGTGTTTTTGCTGAAAACATTTGAGATCAGCTCCATTAATCTTATGACAGCAGCACTTGAGTACTTTGCTGATTTGACACAGTGATAGTCCTTCAGATACTGTAAAAAGGAATTACCTTTATTTTCTTCACTTATTTATTATTTTTAAAAATCCAGATTGATTGGTAGTGTCCTTATTTAGACGTAACGAGCTCTTTAAAACGCATTGAACTCTGATTGGAATTGTGACAGTTAAGGGAGGAGTTTTGAAAACAGATTACCAACACATATGAACTCCATCATAGTGGGCAGAACTTGCCATTGCCATGAGAGTGGATAACAGCTCATCTTTCTCAGAGTCCCTTCCTCATAGAAATCACTAAACCTTTCCTTGACAAGGAATTCCACAACAGGTGCTCTTTCTAGTCTCTATAACCAGGAGCTTGTAGAATACTTCATCTGTGGTATTCTGTCATCACAACAGAAAAGAGGCTGAAGGAATGTTTTAATATCATGTGATATTAAAATTTATGGATAAGTATGTGTGCTTTCCGTGGAAAGAAAAAAAGATTATAGAGGTACTGGTATGTCTTCATACAGAAAATATTGTCATATATTCACAGTTTTCTTCAATAAAGTACATAGCACCTGTGTGTGGTGTATATAGGGTTTTATTTTTAATCTTTTGCTTGTTTATTTGTTTGTTTGATACAGTACTTAGCTATCTACTCCTGCCTGTCCTCGAACTTAAAACAAGGATGCTGTTTCAGCTTCATAAGAGCTAAGATTACCTTGTTTAACTTACTTTTCTTTCTTTTAAACTTTATTCTCTTTAATTTTTTTTTTTTTTATCTGGAGCAAACAAGCTAAAATAGATGTGCTTTGGCAATTAGAAATAAAAGCTCATCACAGATGGTGGCTGTCTCCTCTTATCCAGTCACCTGACTCCTTTCAAACACATTCCTATTTAGTTCCTTTCTTCTGGAAAATTTCTAATCAAACATTGGACAATTGAGTCCATTAAGCACTGTCCTCCTTCCATGCCCAGGGTACACAAAGATGAAAATAGAAGAACTCATGACCTTGAGATGTGAGAGAGTTGTCTACAGTTCCTATGTAAGATATAGAAGCTTAGTTCCATAGAACAGATGGCAGAATGATTACAGATGTGCAGCTGCTTTATGCCATCAAATTCTCTGTGGAGGAGCCTGAGGTGATTGTTATAAAAAAAAAAAAAATGTTTTTTTTTCATCTCCACAGAATTCATTTAATGAAAACGTGTGGTATATAAATTTTCTAGGCAAAGGTAGAGTCATTTGAAATTTTACTATAGTTTTGTTTGCATTAAGAAATTACACTTATTAGTGTAAATCATATCAAATCCAAATTAGCATAGTAGAAACTTCCCTGCAATAAAGAGCTTCAATTCTATTGCTACATGGCCTTATTTCTATGAAACTTTATTAGCAATGAATATCAAGCAGGCCAAGAGATGTAATATATTACTTAATGCAATATTGTAGAATGGAAAACATACTCAATGAATATGCAAACTCAATTTCCATATGTGAAACATAGCTCCACAAATACATGTCCAGTAGTACCAACACGGTAGCTGCATTATATTTTCTTAGATGTTTATATCACATATACCTGTAATTATCCAAAATACTCCACCTCCATCTTTGTTTCTCAGGAAATGAAATAAAACAATGAAAAATTATATACGTAGAGACCTTTTAGAGACATGGCACTGTGAAAACTGTCATGGAAAGAGGTGTGTGGAGAGAGAGGAGTAAGGAAAGAGAGACACTGAGGAAGGGAAGAAGCTCAGAGAGAAAAGCATTAAAACTTCAGCTGTCTATAAACTTTAAAACGTCATGCAATTCATTCATTTGACATATAACCTCCATTAAGTGAGCATTGAAAATACAGATAAGCAACACAAATATGGGAGAAGTACTTTTGCTCTCACTGTGTCCTACTTTGCTTCTCTGCTGATATGATAGCCACTGGCCAAAACCATTTATTTCCTGTTAGCTGTATGCTTCTTTTTTTTTTTTTTAAATTTATTTAGTTTTATTCTTTAATCCTTTTTTACAGTATAGACTTCATCCCTATCCTGGTCTGTCTCTGACCCCCACCCCACCCCACCACTCCCCATCCCATACTTTTTTTTCCCAAACTCTAGTCTCCAAGAGGATGTCCCCATTCCTCACCCCTACGCCACCAGGCCTGCCCACCCCACCAGGCTTCCCTACTCCCTGGAGCCCCAAGTCTTTCTAAGGTTAAGTATATCTTCTCTCAGTGAGGCCAGACCAGGCAGTCCTCTGCTGTATATGTATGTTAGGAGCCTCATATCTGCTGATGTATGCTGCCTAGTTGGTGGCTCAGTGTCTGAGTGATCTCAGGGGTCCACTTCAGTTGAGACTGCTGGTCTTCCCATGAGACTGCCCTCCTCTTAACTTCTACCAGCTTTCCCTCAATTCAACCCCAGGGGTCCCTGGCTCCTGTCAATTGGATGGGTGTAAATATCTGCATCTGACGCTTTCAGCTGCTTGTTGGGCCTCTCCGATGGCATGCGTGGCTGTCTGTAATCACACCATGTTTCTTTTAAATTGCACCCCCAACCTTGGCATCGGGTAGCATTTGAATTTTGCTACAACCTCATCAACCCAGACTTTCCTATTTATTTTAGCATTTGAAATGTAAAAAAAAAAAAAAAAAAAAAAAAAAGAAAGAAAAAAAAAAAGTTTGGTGGAGGAGAGGACTAATGTCTCAGGAAATAAAATCAAGCAGCTTTCCTTACACCGGAGGGTGAAGAGTCTTATCAGTCCAATCACTTCGTGCAGCTCAGTGTAGGAAATTAGAGAGTTGATGAGATGCCACAAGACTCTCCATTCTCTCCCCCTGCACAGAAAGCTGTGTCTCCAGTATTAATTAGGTAATCTCCTATTGATGGCATTCAGAATTCAGCAAGGGACACAACTTAACTCTATGTGTGCAGACACTTCTGTAGTTGTTTTGAAAGAAAGGCAGTGCAAAAATAGTCAGACATGTCCTAGGACTATTCTGGGATTGCATCTGTAATCCAATTTTCAAAGACTTATTACTCCCATATAAAGTAAAATACAGTATAGAAACCTGAGTAAGAGATGAGACAGTACTGTAAAACTGGAGTTCTAAAAAAAAAGTTTGTAGATTTGGCATATTAGACATGAGCATTTTGCCATCTGAGAAGTTCAGTAGTGGAGAATATTTAAAGGATGTTGAAAAGATTAAATAAAATACACCATGTCATATCTGATGTATATAGGCACGTATTCCAGCATTATACAACTTGTTCCTAAAGAGAGCTCTTGTCATGAAAGTTAAGTTCTACTCACTATAAAGGGGGGCAAGAAACCTGCATTACAGGACAACTTTTTTAAGAACCATGCTGAAGTACATGACCAGAAAGCTCTGTGGGCTTTGCTAAGTACAGATTACATGACCAATGTGTCTTTTCCACTGAAACACTAGTATTCTGGTGGCTACTGTAGAGGTAAAGCAATGAAGCTTTAAGAACATGATGTCTGTCCCATTTTCAAATTCAAGCCCAATTTCACTTGGCAACAGAATCTGTGTTCCCCATATTCTACCATAGATTTGGGGCTTACTTTTCTTACAAGGGTTTGGATAAATCCTCACTTCCATATATTAACTGGCATTGGGACAAATCATGGGCACTCGTTAAATTGTTGAAAGGAAAAAACAATGACTAAATTTTATATAAATATTATGGGATATATTCCATATTTTAATCTACACTGCTATGATTATACATTTGTGATGTAAACATTTTATTTCTTTGAAGACTGGAAGAAAAAAATACATGAAAGACTGCATTATCTTCTTATTTATCAGTGTTTGTCCAACCTATAATATATATATATTCATTTGTTTTCTTCTATCCATAGTATAGTTGCAGCAGAAGACCCCAAACTTTTGGAGATGGCAATAAAATGGGATGACTACCAATGGTGTCAACAGCAGTGCAGTGAAACCAGACTGAACCTAGAAGACAAGCTATGTGCCACAGACTCCAGACTTCTGAAAGAAATGACCCTGGCCACTTGAAGGAACACAGAAGGGTCTGAGTAAATCCTAGACAGTGGTCACTGGGTTATTTACTCTGTTACTGTTTGGTTTTCCTGGGATCTGGTTATGACTGTGTTCTGATTCTTCCTCTAAGAATGCAAAAGTAACTTGACTTATTTTCTATTTTAGAAGAGCTAAAATAAAAATAGAAATGTCTCTCTACAGCTGAGAGTCATTGAACTTTCAATGAGATTTTGGTGCGGTGATGTAGACCTTGGATTTTAAAAGAGACTGGAATTTTCTCAAAGCGACTCAACTTTTAAAGTTCTTGAATTTGCAAGACCATGGGATTTCATTACATTTGAAACATGTTTTATATTGTAATATTAATATTAATATGTGATCTTAGAGACAAAGTAGGAGATCTTATTGTTTAATAGTGTTCCATTTGTGTCAAGTTAACAAGGTATCAGTTGTACTGGCTAGTTTATGTCACTTTGACAGAGCTGTAAACTGGGGAGAGGAAACCTCATGTGAGAAGATGTTTCTCTAAAATCTAGCTGTAAGCAAGGTTCTAAGGAATTTCTTTCCTTTCCTTTCCTTTCCTTTCCTTTCCTTTCCTTTCCTTTCCTTTCCTTTCCTTTCCTTTCCTTTCCTTTCCTTTCCTTTCCTTTC
>NC_034609.1:24033839-24047886 GCF_900095145.1 Mus pahari
TTTCCTTTCCTTTCCTTTCCTTTCCTTTCCTTTCCTTTCCTTTCCTTTCCTTTCCTTTCCTTTCCTTTCCTTTCCTTTCCTTTCCTTTCCTTTCCTTTCTTTTTCTTCTTTTTTCTTTTTAATTAATTTTATTTATTTAAAATCCAGCCATCGCCATACTTTCTGGTACCCCCCTCCACACACAGTCCCTAAGGACACTCTTGTCCCTGTTCCCTCCTAGAGGGTACTCCCCACACCACCAGGCATCCCCCTTCCCTGGGGCTTCAAGTGTCTCAATAATTAAGAGAATCTTATCCCATTGAGGCCTACCAGGCAGTCCTCTGCTATATATGTGCTGGGGGCCTTGAACAAGCCTGTGTATGCAGCCTGGTTGATTTCTCACTCTCTAGGATCTCCCAGAGTTCTGGGTTTTTAATTAGTGCTTTATAGTGGAGGATTCAGACAATTTTGGGTGGGATGAGAAAGCAGGCTGACCAAGTAATAAGGAGCAAGCCACAGAAAACAGAACAAAACACAACACAAAACAAAGCAAAACCCAACGAAACAAACAACAATAACAACAAGAAAAAAAATAAAACCAAAAAATATTGTTCCATAATCTTTTTTATCAGCTCTTATCCTCAGATTTCTTCCTGGGTTGACTTTCTGCCTTGGCTTCCCTCAATTGATTGTGTTTCAGGATATACAAGCCAAATTAATCCACTTCCTCTCTTAGTTCCTGTTGGTCATGGTCTTTCATCAAAGCAAGAGTCACCTTAACTAACACTGAATTTAATATCAGGAACTGATGTAATGCTCTGACACGCCTGATCATACTTTTTGTGGGGGCGGAGGGAGTGGGGGAACTTGGGGACTTCCTGTTAGGAAAGTGGCTGAATGCTGTAAGCACTGATTAAGGGGCCATCCTAACAGAAGCTTGGAAGACAATCCTGCTTGGAAGATTATGGAGACCTAGCTCAATATGTTTCAAAAAGGAATACCATTAGTGGCTAGGCTAAGGAGCGTTCTTGTAATATTTTGGAAAGTAATGTGGCTTCCTTTGGCCCTTCCTGAAAATATCTGCCTGAGGCTAAGTTAATTAGGTTTGGACTAATATCACTGGTGAAGATTTCAAGACAGAGAAATATTGACTCGGTCATGTAGGGTGTGTTTATTTTGTGACCACTCTTCACACAAGGGTAAAATATAAAAGAGCAAGTTTGGGGAAATGATTACAAAATGTATAATGTAGGTAGAAAAAGAACACCAGGAAATTTACTACTGGGGCCTCAGTTAGTGAGAGAAGGGAAGGAGAAATAGAATAAAGGGAGTATTGCCCTCAGGGTAAGACCCTACTCCCAGTATCAAATTCCACCATAATAAGTTTTCTATTGTTTTTAGGAAACACCATTGCCAAGGCAACTTGGAAAGTAGAGGAAGCACCAGTTAGGAGCTTGCTTAGAGTTTCATGGAATGAATCCATGACCATTATGGCAGGAATCAAAGAAGCAGGCACGGTGTTACAGTGGTAGCTGAGAGCTTACATCGGATTCACAAATCAATCATAGACAGACAGAGACAGACAGACAGAGACACACACACAGGTACACACATCCACACAGAGAGAGACAGAGGCAGAGAGACATAGAAAGACAGAGAGACAGAGACAGACAGACAGACAGACACACACTTATGTGCACACGCACATGCACACAGAGAGAGAAAGAGACAGAGACAGACATAGAGACATAGAGAGACACAGAGACAGAGACAGAGACAGAGAAACATAGAAAGACAGAGAGACACAGACAGACAGACAGACAGACAGACAGACAGACAGACAGACAGACAGAGTAAGACAGAAAGACAGAGCGAAACAGAGACAGAGCCCTGGTACTGGAAACCTCAAAGACCACCCACCCCTAATTGTGAAACACTTCCTAAACCATTCCCAAACAGTTCTACCAACTAGGGACCTAGTATGCACCTATATGAGCCTGTGGAAGCCATTCTCATCAACACCACCCCTCCTTAAGTGGTCATTAAAATGCTTTTTCCTTTGTCATTTACCCTCTCTGGTTTTGACAATCTTTTGCCTCCTCTTACACATAGATCTATGAGCTTTGAGAGGAGCAATGTGATAAAATGAGCATGTGTTCTAAATTCTATTAGTCTCTGCATACTTTGTAGTTGTAGTTTTATTAAATAATGATCAATGGAAAAAAGCTATCAAGAAAAAGAGAAAGATTGCAACAGAGAAGAGAGAGACAGGAAAGACACACACACACACACACACACACACACACACACAGTTGAAAGATCTGTTAATATAAATATTTATAAAAATGCATCCTGTCTATATTTGAATAATGTTGGTCTTTAAGGTTGCCAGTGTCAGAGCTCTCTTTCTGTCCCCCCCCACCACCCTTCTCTCTCTCTCTGTCACTCTCTGTCTCAAGTGACCAAGAACTATTATTTAAAAGAAAAACAAATTTCATTCTTGTTAATATGAATAGGTTTAGCAAATCATGCACATACTTTTTTCCTAAAACAAGCCAACATATGCTTGAGTTTGAAAGATAGAACAGCTGTGGTCCTTGCTCTTCGGTTATGAAGGAAAGTGCTTCAATTTTCCAGGGTCTAGATCCAGCCTCAGCTCTCCAGGGAAACTGACATTGTGAGTGAACCTCTCATCTTCAGAGACACACATGCACCTACAGGGTAAAATGCATTCTGCAGTGTGGCTTAGAGGAGACTAACCCTGAGATGAGTACATTTTACAACTTGATCTGCTTATGACAAAACAGCAATTTAATCAATTCGGCTAAGCGTTATCTTCGAAATGATGATGGCACTAAATCTGCAGGCTGCCTGTCACTCACAATACCTAAAATGGGGCACTGTAAACATTACAGCTGGGAGATTCCCGCAACAGCTGCTGGGCCATACTGTAAATGTCTAGTTCTCAGGGGAAGGCTTCCTGTCTGACAGTTTTACAATGCTTCTGTCTTCAGGGGCAGAGACCAGATTTCCTTAGAAATCGCAACAGGGACAATTGTGGTTCTCTGGCAGTAGTATAAAATATATACAAGCTTACAATTTACATTCAAATTTGAAAGTGAAAGGCATTCTGTCTTTGAAATGCATTATTTCAGCAGGACCTCTCCCAAGTAAATGCCAAATATTATTTTTCTGTACATTCACAGCATCCAGACTTGTAGCTGAAATACCACAATGTTCTGTGCTGTGCCCTCTGGGATAAGTAAAACCTGGTTACATATCTTTTCTCTTTAAGCATCATGTCTGGATTATACTTAGTAATTTCTACAGGCAAGTGACTACTGTATTAAACTTTGTAATCATCTCTCCCATAAATTATTTATTAAGAAACTCTATCGTATTTATGGAAACAAACTCATTTATTTTCCAATAATCTCCTTAGAGTCAAGATCTACTGAAATCTCCAAGTCTTTAATGCTCAACATAGAAGCATGTTTAAAAGATTGTTAATATAATTGCGATGTAGATGTAATACTGCTCAATAAAAGAAGCCACAGTGGCTAAGTAGAACTATTGTGTAAGGGTTTTGAGAGTCAATGGGTACAAGGAATACACACCCAGAAAACACTATTTTCTAAATACTAAAAGCAGAATTTGTTATACAGCACAATACCCTCTCCATTGCCTGTGTATTTATAATTGTACTTTTTGTGATATCTGAGCAGTGCAAACAAAACTATGGGATTTTTAATCTGTAGGAATTCTTCCTGACCCTGGATATCTTTTCTAAAAGTAGTTTCCCAAGAAGATATTATTATTAGGTGTGTAAAACTCTAGGATAAAACATGCTGGGGAAATATTAGAGAGTGATATTTTTTGTTTGTTTTTGAAATATTAAATTGAAGCACAAACAAAGCAGAGATGGTGTGTGAGGTGTGAAGATTGTAATACATTCATTGTACTGAAAACTAAGTCTTTTTGAGAACAGGATCTTCTAATGATGCTCTGAAGATTCCCTGCCCCCTAAAAGAACCAACTTGAGTTCTTGGGAAAATGTTTATGGAATACCCTCAGTTCTCCTGAAGGCTTACCAATAGACCACATTAATTTTCTTTTTAAGCATCATGTCTGGATTAAATTTAGTAATTTCTACAGGAAAGTCACTATCGTATTAAACTTTGTAATCATTCCTCCCATAAATTATTTATTAAGAAACACTATTGAATTTATGGAAACAAACTCATGTATTTTCCAGTAATCTCCTTAGAGTCAAGATCTACTGAAATCCCAAGGCTGACCTTGGTTCACCAGATTATCCTACTGACATCTGAAAAACTCACAACTTAAGAGAGGCCTTATTTCATCTCATGATTTGAGGTTCATCAAGAAAGGGAAGAGCATGATGGTGATGCTGTTTCTAGAGTCAGGATGTAGAAAGAGAGAGAATATTCTCAGCTTGTTTTCTAATCTAACTACTAATGCAGCCACAGGATACAGCCTCACATTCAGAGAAAGTCTTCCTTCTTCAGTCCAACCTTTCTAGAAATGATGTCTCAGATAAGATAGGCCTAGAAGTCGGATTCTCAATCACATCAATCTAACAATTGAGAGCAAATATCATGCCTCCTGAAAACAAACTGCATCATATGATACACTTTTATCTTCAAAACAGCCTAATGTATTATCATATAATATAACATGTACAACTATCTAGTTCAATTTTATATAAATATAGTACCAATTCTAAAATTGACTCTTTTCATGAATAACCACATATATTTCTAACAGTTTTTACTGTTCTAGATATAAGTAGTCATTGTACATATGATTAATGTTGGCTTTGGGGAAGGAAAGTTCCTGGCCGCATAGTACATTTCATGAAATGCTAAGATTAAAATTTATATTTTAACTGTGCTTAGTGTTCTTTCTATTCAGGTAACAGCTTCTCATCTGAGCTACTTATTAGAATATTTTCACAGAAAAATTCTATAACAACTGAGTAAATGAATAAATTTCAAAGTGATCTTGTATGAATAATTCAAGTTGAATTAAAAGTCATTAAAATTAAGCAAATTACATAAGATGGAGTAATATATTAAACAAGTCACTTCCGCTTATTTTACACTTATTGTGTAAAACAATACAATGCAACTTAAATGTAGGAAATGATTTTTTTGTATCCTGGTTTTAGAGTGTTTGCTTCATGAGCAGCTGGTCCTATTGTATTTGCATATATAACCAGTCAAAACATCCTGAAAGGCACAAAAGCAAAACATTATACCTCCTTTTGTAAAGAAGCCATATATGAGAGTCAAGGCACTGGGGAGAGAGGAAGGAGCCACGACCCCAGCATCTCCTTCACAGGTCCATTTACAGTGACTTTATTTTCTTTTACTATGCACCATCTCTTGTAGGATCTATTGATTCTCAAAATTGCTGTAGGGTAGCAAGCATGTCTCCATCACATGATCATTAGAGAATACTTAAGACATAAATCCAAAGAACTTCAGAAGGCTATCAAGGAAACTCTTGACTGTGTGATAATTCAGATAGCACTTATTTCTCTTAACTGTGGTCATGAATGAATAATATGTTTTACAAAGGTAAATAGAATAAAAAATTAACCCAATGAGATGTTAATGAATGTATTCTTAAAACTTTACAACAATATCAGTATCAGCAGCAGTAGGAACAATAACAACAAATAAAGATACCTTGTTTGATTATTTTCAATCTTTAAAGTATCATTAGGGAAAAAAAAGAAGAACTGGCTGTTTATTAATTGCCATGATTTAGAAAGTTAATAGCTCTAAGATTAGGGAAGAGTAAAGAAGACCAGATGTTTCTGTCACTGCCTTCTACATTCAATGGCAGCTAAATATGTCATAACACATGGTCTGAGGAGAGAAAAAGTTTGGCTGAACATAATGGAAATTACTTAGAATAAAATATTGGGAGTAAAGGAACAAACGAAAAACATCAATATTTTTACTATGAGTTATTATGTCTTATGACATCAATTGTTACAGTGAAATATATACTGAGTATTTTATTAGTTCCTCATTAGCAAAGAACCAAAATTAATATTTTCTTCCCCCATCAAAGATATTAAGTGAAACTGACTTCAAGTAGGATTAGAGTAAAATGAATAAAAGAGTTGCAGAAGCAACTTGGCAACTATTTAGCATATATGCATATGTGTGTGTATACACATGTGGGAAGCGAGTGAGACCACCGTGATCCCTGTTTAACCTGACCCTGCGCACTTGGACCTGCCTGCTGAGTCACTGGACTATCACTGTGTGCCCTGGCTGAACTCTGACTGGATCCAGGAGAGGGGAGAGGGATTAGGTCAGAGGACTGAAAACAGGATGTGACCTGGGGGGGGGGGGATTGCTGTGGGGGAAAAAGCTTTTTGGAGAGATAAAGAAGAGAAATCTGGAACCTTCCTTGGCCTGTGTGTCCTTTTCCCCCATCTCTGCCAGTCGGAGTTCCGGGGTTTGTAACATCTCCTGGATCTAGTCAGAGTTCAGCCAGGGCGCAAGGTAGTCCAGTGACTCAGCAGGCAGGCAGTACAGGATCGTCCAAGTGCGCAGGGTCAGGTTAAACAGGGATCACGGTGGTCTCACTCGCTTCCCACATATACACAGTGATAGATGGACCTATTTGTGTATACTTATCTATGATCACTAACTCTATTAGCAATGTTTATCTAGTTAGCCACTTTTGTGGATTTGTTATAAGAAGACATTACTGGAGGAATTTTGTACTGTGACTATTTTATATAGTTTCACATAATCTATGTATGTAAATATTAAAACCTTAAAGATGAGTTAAGAAATGGTGCAGTGCAACCATGGTGTGAAAAACATATTTATATAGAGAATCATGCTGGGCAGTGGTGGCACATGCCTTTGATCCCAGCACTTGGGAGGCAGAGGCAGTCAGATCATTGTTAAGTTTGTGGCCAGCCTGGTCTACCGAGCAACTTCTAGGACAGCCAAAACTATGCAGAGAAACATTTCTCAAAACACAGACAAATACACACAGAAGAAAGAGAAAGAGAGAGAGAGAGAGAGAGAGAGAGAGAGAGAGAGAGAGAGAGAAGGCGAGAAAGACAGAGAGACAGAGAGAGACAAAGAAAGAAGGAAGGAAGGAAGGAAGGAAGGAAAGAAAGAAAGAAAGAAAGAANGAANGAANGAANGAANGAANGAAAGAAAGAAAGAAAGAAAGAAAGAAAGAAAGAAAGAAAGAAAGAAAGAAAGAAAGAAAGAAAGAAAGAAAGAAAGAAAGAAAGATGGGGGAAAGGAAGAAAAAAAAGAGAAAAGAAAACCTCTGAAAGGTCTAACAAGCAGCTGAAAAAGTCAGATGCAGATATTTACACCCAACCAATGAACACAAGCTGGTGATCCTTACTGTTGAATCAGGGAACAGCTGGAAGCAGCTGAGGAGGACAGCATCCACATAGGAAGACCAGCAGTCTCAACTAGCGTAGACCTCCAGGATTTCTTAGACACTGAGCCACCAACCAGGCAGCATACACCAGCTGATATGAGGCCCCCCAACTCATATACAGCAGGGGATTGCAGGGCCTAAACTCAGAGAAGATGTACCTAACCCTCAAGAGACTGGAGTCCCCAGGGAGTGGGGAAGTCTGGTGGGATGGGGGTGATGGGGATATCCTCATATAGACAGGATAGGGGGAGGTTTGGGATGTGGAATAGTCATAGGGTGGACCGTGAGGGGAATAAAATCTGGACTGTAATAAAAGGTTAAATAACATTTAAAAAGAAAAAAAAAAGAGAAGAAAAGTGAAATTAATAACAAGCTGAGTGTTAAAACTGAGAATTCTTATGTTTTGAGTCATGATTAGAAGTAATATAGATGTTAAATTCAATTTACTTTTACTTTTGAAGGACAGATTTATTTATTATTATTTTATGTGTATGAGTGTTATGACTGAATTTATGCTTGCATACTTGTGCCTGCCTGTTGCCTTGGAGGCCATGAGAGAGCATGCTATTCTCTGTAGCTGGCATTGTAGATGGTAGCGAGTGACCATGTGGGTACTAGAAATTAAACATGGATCCCTAACAGAGAAAAAAAAAGTACTTCTAACTGCTGAGCCATACCTCCTGTGCCTTGTCTTATTTATTAAATATATTTTATGTTTAATTATGTTTGGACATGTGCATCTGCATAGGGTTTGTTCATATGTGAGATCAGGTGCCCGAGGAGTCTAGACAAGGGAATCAAATGGCATGGAATTATCATTACAGGTCACTGTGACCACGAACATTGGTGTGGGATATAAACTTTGGTCCTTTGCTCTTAACTGATGGTTCATCTCTATAGCCCATTGCACTCTCTCTCTCTCTCTCTCTCTCTCTCTCTCTCTCTCTCTCTCTCTCTCTCTAATGTAACTTTAAATAATGAACCTTGAAGAAATTGTTTGCATTTATGGGAAATAATGACACTGGCTTCTTGAGTAAATGTGAGCATTCAGTCCTTTCTGTAAGGAAATATTCACATGTATCATAGAACTGATATCTCCACTCCATGATCTTGAGTCACATCAACACTCTCTTCTGTGGTTGTAGAATCTTCACAATGCAGCAAGTTTCTACTTTGTGAGAAGGGAAGAACTTGCCAGAAGGTTTCATCCTCTTCTGAATGCCTCCGCTGAAATCGTGCTTGGCAGGAATATTAACTCCACGATCCAAGGCAATTTTAGATACATAGATACTTGAGTAAATGTGTAAACACATCAGTACTCACATATATGAATACATAAATATTTAATTTTTATAGTTGCATATTGACTTTAATATACCCACAGGAATTTTACAAAAGAATTCAGACTTGCACGGGTATCTGCATTGTTTTCAATGTGGAAGCCAACATTTTTGTTAGATCTTTATTTATTTATTTTGTGTGTAAAAGGGGAGGGGGTCGTGTATGCCCTAGTGTAGGATATCAGAGGACAACTTAAGTGTTCTGTGCAACCCTGTGTGGATTCTATGGATGGAGGTAGGCTTACCAGGTTTGATGACTAATTCTTTTTCCTGTTGAACAGTCTTGCCAGCCCTAAACTAACATATTTAGCCTCTAGTTCACCTCTTGTGTCTAATAGTATTCTCTGAGATACTCTGACCTGAACATTGCAGTCTTTTACACTTGCTCCCCATTCTGTTGGAGTTTATTTGAGTGTCCACTGTGATCATATTTTAATACCCTTTTACCCATGGTGACATGGTTGTGAAATGCTGATGGCATTTGAAGATGGGGCCTTAATTTAGGATTGTAGGTCATTTAGGACATTTCTTCACAAAAGGCTTGTGGGACTGTTTATCTCAGATTCCAGGCTCACAAGGGGAGGCTTTTGCTGGACGCTATAGTTCCACCATCATGTGATGCTTTGTGAGAGACCCAGAGCCAAAGGTCACACACTCCTAGAATGTTTAGAAATATAAAACAAAGTATATCTTTTCCTTTATGTTTCCTTTCGGTATAGAGGTAAAAGAATACTGATCAACAGTCACAATTTTAACCAAAACCTCTTGATCCTATTTTCTTAATACTCTGTAAAACTTATCATTTTAAAAAATTTCCATTTCCATACTATTCTCATCTTATCTACAACTGGAATAGCATCTCTATTATCTGTCTGTCTCTGATACATACATACCAAATCTGTCTTTATCATATCCTGCAAATATCATTTTTTAATATGAAAAAAATGCATTTATCTCATGCTTGAAGAGTTCTATACCTCCCCTGCAACATTTCTACATGAGAACTGGACCCCTTCCTTATATATAACAGATCTGAGAGTGACTCATTACAAAACAAATAGCTTCATTATTCATTCTTTCCTCGTAAACTTTTGTCTTGAGACACGCTAGCAAGCTACAGTACCCTTTGTTTAAGCATAGCATTTTTTTCCAAAATGACGTTCCTCTTTTGGATTTTTGCAAATGAAACATAGAACATGGTACTTTTGCTGTTTATGAAGAATATAAAAATCTACCATTTTTCAGGTGTGATGACAGCAGCTGTGGCTCCTGGGTTGGATTTGATGCTGTCTGGGTCAGGAGAGGAAGTGCTCCTCCCAGGCCTTTGAAGGTACCAGCAGATTTTGCACTGCTTGCTTTGAGCAGGACATTGTCTTCATCTCCTTGGCAGAGAGGAGGAGAAACCCTGAAAGGGCTGACAGTTCTTTAACCAATGAGATTTCAGATCCAAAGCAGGGACCCTTAAGGACTTGAGTACTTAGTTGACTCACTTCATGCCCAAGGATGTGTCAGTCACTGTGTTATCCTCATTAAGCCCAGATGGGTCATGACATTTTTCATGCATTACTTGAAGGAGAAAAAGAAAACTGATGACAGGGTACACCCCCACACTAACACAAAGACACATACACATAAACACACACACATACGTATGGTCACATATATACACATACATACACAGGTGCATACTCACAGGTATGTGCACAAATATGCACACCCATAAACACATGCAGAGATATATTTGCATATGTGCAAAAGCTCACAAGCATACAAATACACATATAGACAGGCACACATGCACTTACACACATATGTACACACACATATACACATATACTCACATATATGCAAATATCCATATACTCACATATGCACACAGATATGCACAAACACATGCACATACGCATGAACACTCACACATGAACATACACACATATATACACAGACACACATGCACACACACTAAGCACACGTATACACACAAACACATGCATGCAGATTTAACTTAGGATTAAACAAAATAATGAACTTCATTCTTAATTGTTTTCAACACAATGCTATTTAGATAAGCATGCCTCCTGAGCCTTGGTTTTCTATCTTTGATTTCTGTTTTTCTTTTTTTTTTTTCATGCTTTCCTAATTATTCCCCACTTTAAATATGTACCCACTGGCTTTAATGAAAATATCGGTACTTTCAGCTCGCTTCCCAGGCAGGTTCCCTTTCACTCTCAAAGCCCAGCTCATGTTCTGGCATCCAGGCTGTCAAGGTTATCAGGGAAGTTTTTAGATCCCTCTTCCTTGGGAGTTTGTCTCATCATTGCTGGGTGATTTCTGTGGTTAGTCAATAAGAGTCCAGCCCCAAGGAGACTCTCTGTTTTCTGAGATTAGAGAGACTGCTGCTGTGCACACAAGTTGTCCCTTGTCACTTTCTTTCCCCGTTCTGCTCCTAATTGAAATGTACTTCCCTTACATTTTGTTTTCACAAAACCTATTTAATCTCCTATTTGGCTCTGTGGTCTTTGAGCTAGAAGAAAAAAAAAAAATGTGCAACTAGCACTGTGATGCAGGGTGAGATGCTCGGGTCTTCCCGAAAGTGGGAGTTGGTTTTATTATTGGCACAGTGCAGTTTCTCTACTTGTTTATATTCATTATAATGAAACAATCACAAAGCAATTTCCAAGGTCAAGAAAGGTGTTCCATTATAAAAACTACAGTCTTAGGTTTTATGTCCCTCATCAAGTGAAATCTTTTAAGGTTAAATTCTAATGGGCATCTTCTTCTGCATAGACTATTTTTCATTCAAACTGCTAAAGATAATATCCTTGGAAGAAAATGTTTGCCTAATGAGACTGAAACAAATCTTCTTGCACAGCTTTTGAAGGACACATACACGGCATGGAAAAGAATCAAATAAGAACACAAAGATTCCCTTCTAAATCATAATCTGTCAACTTTCACTGTTTTATTTCTCCTTTTCTGGAAAATATTTATCTCACATAATATATGTTGATCCCAGTTTCCCCTGCCTCTACTCTTCTCAGTTGTTCTTGAACATTTCTCCCCTCCAGATCAGCCCCTTTTCTGTCTCTCCTTAGAAAAAACACAGGTTTCTAGGAGGAATATAATAAAATAATAACATATATAATATAACGTATGTTATGATATGGTATGATAAATCTAACACATTGCAATAGGAAAAGACAAACAAATAGCAGGGGGACAAAGTCCAGGAAAAGGCACAGGAAATAGCTATACACACAGAGACCCACTCATTCACAGATTTGGATAACCCATAAAAACATTAAACTGGAATCCACAATATATAGGCAAAATATCTATAGGTTAAAAATGGAAATGATATATTTTTATAACATAAAAATCAAGTTAGAAAGGAGGCGGGGGTTCAGATAGGATATTATGAGGCAGGAACCTTCCAAAGTTGCTGTTGAGCTCATTTCTCTCAGCTACCTCTTGCTGATCCTGTGGCCTCCTGTTAAGAGGAGATTCTTCTCCAGTGACATTATGTTAGGGAAGGCTAACCTGTCCTTTGCAAGTGCTTATCAGTTTGAAATAGCTTCTGCAACAAGGATGGAAACATGTGTTCACATCCCTAGGATCCCATCTGACAGACCCTGGCAGAACTTGTTTATACTGCCTCCTGTAAGCTCCTATGGGCTCCCATCCTGATGATCTAGAGGGCCTAGTTTACTCGGTGTCCTCCATTCCCTTTGACTTTTCCATCCTTTCTGCCTCCTCAATCAGAATCCCTACGGGGGGAGGGGGGGACAGACATTCAATGGAAACAGCCTACTAATGGCTGAGTGTTCCAAAGTCTTTCACTTTCAGCATAATATCTAGGGACAGGTTTCTTCCTATCTGCTGCAGGAGGGAACTTCTCTGAAGAGGGCAGACTAAGGCAGTGATCTGTAAGTCTGTATTTATTCATGTATAAATAAATGTCATTAAGAGTAATTTTATTGCTACTTTCTTTTAGTAGAACAGTAGTGTTTGATTGTACCCTACATCCTTGTCAAGTCTATTCTTAAATTCTTGCTTGCCCAAGCAGTGTTGAGCATGGATTCCATCATATGGTGTGGGCCTTAAGTCACATCAGACATTGGTTGGTTATTCCCACAAGTTCTATGCCTCCACTGCAATTTATAGCAATCTATGCAAATAGGTCTACTCTATCCAGTTATTAAGGCTTGAGTTATAATAGCAAACCCCAAACTAACTATTCCACATTCAGCCCGATGGAAATCTCCTTCAAAGTACTATTATTGAAGGTCCAAGAAAGTTAGTTGTCAGGGACCAGATTGAGACAGCCCAGGCATCCTGCAGCCCAGGCATCTTACACCCAGGGCATCCTGCAGCCCAGGTGTTTTCACAGTATGCAGNTAAGAGCCACATGGTTCTTTGTCAAGAGCCCTTCCCCCTCCTCTGCAAGGCCACTCCTGGGAACCAGGAAGACCTAAACAGACATCAAGGACTGAGGGAGTCTTCTCACATTCCAGAGCTGCCCAGACCTGTCACCTTGAACTGTTAGGAGGATCTGGACCCTGAGATAGGATTCTTAGATAAGCCACCCTATGTCCCAGNNCAGTGGCGCCAAGGACCCTAGATGAATCACTAAATGTAATAGACTTGCAAATAACTCTTCCCAATTATTTCTCTCACTGTATACCTTTGATCACTCCCCCCCTCTCCAAATTGTATTTAACCTGACTATTTCCCCTTAGCAAAAGAGACTATGACAAACATGCATGGTCTTCATCTCTTTCTTTATTCCCATTTCTCTCTAGGTTTGTGATCCCCCTCAAGGACCATGGAATAAAGTCTACGGGGCAGTTAGTATACCTGGAAGTAAACTATTTCATCCATTGGCAGTTATTGTAATTATTTTTCCTACAGTACCAAAGTCAACATTGTAGCAAAATATTGTTTGAAAAAGCTCTTTTCACTTGTAATGTCTATATAATGTATAGTTATAACTAATTAAATTATATCTGCAACAGAAATGAGATGTTTGAGAAACTTTCTAAGAGCCTCTTCTCGTGTGTTACATATTCACTACATACTTCTCTAACACCACTCCCACTGTAGAGCCCTAAATTCTAACACTTCCCCAAAACCTGTTCCCTAGATCATTAGGAATGTGGCTAGTAAAGAGCCTTTGTTCTCTTAGGGCAGCTGAAGGTCTTCTGTTCCTCCACCTGACAGCTAGCTAGGCAATTATCTCAGTTGCCCCAGCCAGGCACCCATCTTCCTATGTT
>NC_034609.1:24048096-24062601 GCF_900095145.1 Mus pahari
CCTGCCCCCCCCAACCCTAACCCTACAAAAACCCCTTACTTCTGAGGGTCGTCGTCGACTCATCTGTCTCCTGCGTGAGATACGAGTCGGCCCGAGGCCTCGTAAATAAAGTACCTCATGTAATTTACAGCAAGGTGTGTATAAGGTGTATTTCGAGAATTTTCTGGGGACCCAAGTGAGTTCCGGACCAGAGGGAGTTCCTCCTTTCGGGGTCTTATACCACCTCTCAATATTTGTTGTCCTTCAGCATTTTATGGCAATGATTTTTCTGCAATTATCTTACACTATTTTACTTTAGCTTTCCTATCACAATTAGTATTTCCTTCAAATGCACATTTGATGCTTCAGCTCGACAGGTAGTTATGTGTAAGAACTCAAGAACCTCATCAATTCAGAAATTCTCTTTTTATCACAAACTCTCTGCTGGTGCGTTTGTGGGCCCCTTAAGCCAATTTCCTTTTCGATATATAACTTCATTACTCTGTGATAGATACACAGAGCACCATGTCAGAAACTCTCAACTGTTGTTTTTATTCAGATCTGAGAAACAGCTGTGGTTCTGTTAACACAGACAACTGTGTGCCCTGTGTGACTCCAGAGCCTACAACAGCTTTTGTCTTCTGTGTAGTGTTGACTCTCTTCCCTTTGGGGATTCAGATGACAAAATCCCATAAGGTAAAAAAAGTCAGGTTTCAGAATGACAGTAATTTTGAAACATTTTACTTCCCCTTTCCTGGCCCAGTTCATTGAAAGCATCTGACTACCTGCTTGCGTCTGTTCCTTTTAAAGATTATACTCAAACATTGTCTCAGAGACTGTGGAGCTGGGCAACTACTTTCATTTCTTATTTACATCTCAGGGAATAAATGGTTCTTACTGTGTTATGACTACTAAAATCTTAGCAAATGATATGTCTATGGTTATTTTCTAGTATCCTGAGGCCAAAGCTAGACAATTGTTGGGTGACTGTACTTCTTTTCCTTTATCAATACTGTGTGAATGTTGCCACTTGACTTGATTCTATTTCAGAGTTGGTCACATTTAATTCTGTGCTCAGAATTTGAAAGAAAAACTGTTTTCAGTTACAGACAAAACAAAACTTGAATAAGCTGATTCTACCTGAGATATAATTAATATTAGAAACTTCTAAAAATGTAAAAGCAAACACCTACTAAAATTAATTTTAATAAGAAAAAAATTGTTCATTAAATTTTCTCTTTTATTCCCCTTATTCCATTTTTCACTCTTTCTTCTTAGACTTCCAATTCAGCGGCCATTAGCATACGTTGGCAATAAATTAATCACCTTTATTATTACTTATTTTGTCATATCTCTGAGAGATAGTCTTTCTATGTATTTCTGATTGGCATAAAACTGTGTAACACAGACTGACTTTGAATTTCCTGCATTCCTCCTGCTTGAGGCTCCCAGCTTCAAGTATTATGGAATCTGCTCAAGAACTTTGCTCCACCCATTGACAATACTGAAATTTCCTTTCTATTCCACAAAATAAAGGCTATTTTATTTTAGACTTTTCTCCCTTTCATTCACTGAAAATAAAAATACAAAAGTTTGTGTTTGTACATGTGTGTCTGTTTGTATGTAAACAAATAAATGTGCTTGCCAGGTTAACAAATGATAATATAGTCATCAGGAGAGACTCGAGCTTTGTTTCAAAGCTCTCTGCTCTAATGGAAGAGACAAATAAAAAAATAGAAAGGTATAGAACAATAAGAATGATAAAAATGTTGCTAAGCATTAAAAATAACTTTATAAATGTTAACATGCTAAAGTATGTGATATTCATTTGATTTAGTGTTTCGAAACTTTAAGTGTGTACTCAGTGTCCAGCTTGATAAAGGGATCCATGGTAAAGAGACCTTCTGGGCGTCACAATACAGAACAAACACACCAATCAAATAATATAATTAAGATATAAATATGGTGAGCAAGTGATAAGAACATCATTGGGCAACTCTGAGATGACAACAACTGAGTCTATTCTGGGAAGAAATTATGATTCCTATTTAATTGGAAGGCATTAAAAACTTGATCTACAGCTTGCCCTACTTTACTTAATAACTAATTGATCTAAAGAGGTCAAAATTTAGGCATTCTGTCACATGAATATGACAATTGTAAACATCATTAAAACCTCTTTCCAAACTGAAATGTAGATGATTATGAGAAAATAGCAAGAACTTTTAGAACTTATTGAAGAGAGACAGGATTCACATTAATAGAGAAATGATGTGTAGACTAATTTTGAGAAGATAGAATTTGACAAATAACAGAAAACTGTAACAAAAAGAATGGCACCCAACTAAATTCAATAGTATCTTTATCCAGTGAGCCAATGTTTCACACCAGAACATAGAAGATTAGATGCATAAGTTGTCAGAGAGATAAGAAGAATTCTTTGCAAAAAGTATTTATTTAGCAACTTATTTGATCAATAAAGCAGACATGTGGGGCCTGGCAAGATGGCTCACAGTTAAGAGTACTGGCTGCTCTTTCCAGGACCAAGCATCCACATGGTAACCATTAGTAACTCTAGTCCCAGGAATCAAAAGCTCTTTTCTGACTTCCACAAGCACTGAATATGCGTGGTACAGAGACATACATGCAGACAAAAATACTCATACACATAAAACAATTATTGAAACAATTAAAAAATAGATACATTTCAGGAATTGAATGAAGACGGAAAAGAAAATACTGTTCATAATTGGTGTTGCTAAGGTGCAAATTCCCTATTTAACTACTATTGTCTACTAATACTCTTCCTGCTGACTATCTACCATCTATCTATGTGTACTAATCAGGTTTTAGCGAATCAAATAAGTTGTGGCTATGAACTTTACCTTGAAATACACCTATCCTTTTAAAAGGTTGTGTTTGTGAGTTTTTAATCCAGTGAACCTGTTCTTACCTCTTTTTCTCATAACAATCCCCATGTCTCATGAAGATTGATCTGAACAAAGCCTACTGAAAGAACTAACTGTAAATTCTTCCTCCAACATCTTCAAGCATTCCAAGATTAGCCAATTTTCATTTCCTGGTAACCAGCCAGAATGTATTTTCCTAAGTTTCAATCTTGAACAGAAACTATAAATGTGCCACCTTCTTTGTAAGTACAATTTTCTTCCTGAGGGCATATATTAGAGCCAACATTGAAAGTTCTCTTCATATCCCAGATGAAAAGATTTCTGACCAATTGCAGATATTTGCTCAAATATTTCTACGCCACTGTGACAGGGGACAGAGAATAAATTTTAAAGGTTTTTCAATTCTCCAAATCTCAAAATCAAGCCTCCTTCTACACTGACATTACATCAGAGAACATAGAAACTGTACTAAACTTTATCTAAGTTTCTGGGAAAGAATGCAGTCAAGATTAATACATGCATAGTCTTGAGCTTTTTTTGTGGCCAAATTTAATTATATGGTATGGGCAAACGTTTAATTTTATAAAGGTGAAAATAGGATATCTTGCAATAACGTGAAAATTGGCATCAAAGTAGTCACCTTTGCAGGTTTAATACACTTCAAAATACCTTCATTTATATCCTCATTCAACTACAAAATAAAAGTCAAATTCATCTAGGAATTTATATCTAGTATTCAGAATGGTGAACACAAGGTATCTCTTTTCTATTTCAAAGTCATGGAGAATAAAGGGGTGTATGAATGAACTTGTGATATTTATTTGGGGACAGAAGCCTCTCTTTAAGTGGTCCTTAGGATCAACATACACACATTGTTTAAGGCCTGAGATTGAGACAATAGGGATGCTAATTTTCAAAAAGTGAAATTTGCCTTTCAGCTGTCTGGTTTTCTTCTATGTCTTTGTCTTCCAATCTGTTTACCTGATATGTAATATTATGAGTTTCCCCATATCCACAGAAGTATATAAATTAATCTTTAGAAAGAACAAAAGAGCCACCTCTGTAAGATTCATAATATTATACAGTAACAAATACAGTCAGTATCTCAGACACTATATGCAAATTGCCTACCAGATTGCATAAGAGATAATTTCATGATACACAGTTGGATGTAACTAAGCAGAGCTCCTGTAGATTGCTTGATTATCCGGTGTCTTCAATGGATGCAGACAGCCAAATCAAAGTTTCAAGCCAAATAAAATTTATTTAGAAGCCTCACTGATTCACCGAAATTAAGAGGATTAACCAGATAATTGGCAAAGCTATGTTTCTGTTTGTGTGTTATGAAATGGCTTTGGGTGACACTGTTTTCCCAGGTGTATATCAGACACAGCTGGGCTGCCATCTGTGGAACTCATTGCTTTGTTATTTCTGTTACTGAAGCACCAAATTTCTTTGATTTTTTTTGAAGATGTATAACACTTTTTAAATAATAAAAGCATATATATATTCTTACTTTCATTAATAATCTCAGGTTTTGGAAAACACTGCTAATATTTTTGATTTTTAGTATCTTAACCTATACAGAGGCAGAGGTGGATAATCCTGCCCATTTGATTGCACTGTTGTGAAAATTAAGTGTGTCATCACGTGACAAACATTTAATATAATAATATATATGTAGTCACTATCCATTGTGCACTGTTATGTGTGTGGCTAACTCTAAGGGATAGTCAAGCACTTGTACATGAATTTAAAAGGTGAGATGAGGAGAGGTTGCTTGGGGAGAGCTCGCAGTCTGAAAAGAGAGAACTCTAGAGGGAGGTAGAGTCTGCAATCCTTTATACGTTAGGACCCGTGACAGGTTATGAGAAGACAGTTATAGGTGATCCAAAGGTTAGTTTTTGACAAGTATGCCACAGATGCAAAAGAAGGTCCCATTTGGTGGCCCAAGGCTCCAAGGGCAAATCTCTCCTTTTCTGTTACATAGAGGGAAAAAGGATGAGTCAGGTCAGGAAGATGTAAGGCTGGGGCCCTAAGGGGGGCCTGTTGGAGCCTTTGAAAGGGCTTGGCAATCTGTTTCAAAAGAGGTTCGTGGGCGGGGCCTGACACTTCTTATAGAGGGTGAGAAAGGGAAAAGGAAGGGACCCACGAACATAAAACCTGGCTATTCCTAAGAATGACAAAATTTCTTCTTTTGTTGACAGAACAGTTAGAGACTGAATCAGATTCTTTCTGTCGAATGTAATAGCCTTATGGGTTGGGGTAATTGTTAGTTCCAAATAGGTAACCTGAGGAGTGGACACTTGGACTTTAGAGGGTGAGACCCTGTAGCCATGATTAGAAAGGAAATTTAGAAGAGCCATGCTGCGAGTCTGGCTGATTTCTAAAGAGGGGCTACAGAGAAGGTCTTCATCTACATAAAGTATGATCTTAGATTTAGGAAGAGACAGAGATAATAGGTCAGAAGCCAAGACCTGCCCAAACAGGTGTGGGCTATCCTGGAATCCCTGAGGTAAGACAGTCCGGGTGAGTTGGGTAGAAAAGTGGGTATCAGGATCTGTCCAGGTAAAAGCAAATATGTTTTGTGACTGGACATCTAGAGGAATAGAGAAAAACGCATCTAGAACTGAGAAGTGGGAAGTACTTGAGGGGATAGTAGAAAGAAGTATGTAGAGGTTAGCCACAACCAGGTGAAGAGGCACCACTGCAGAGTTAATATGTCTGAGATCCTGGAATAAATGATAGGCACCATTGGGTTTCTTTACTGCCAGTACAGGGGTGTTAAATGAGAAAATGTAGGGTGAAGGAGTTTCTTTCTCAACAGGTCTCAAAAGCTCAATGATCGGCTTGAGTCCCCTGAGGCTCTGGAGAGAGAGAGGGGGTATTGAGCCTGGGTAATATACCTGGTAGGGTCCAACAATTGGATGACAACAGGCAAATGGTGTTTAGCAACAGAGGGGTTCTGGATATCCCAGACTCGGGGATNTACCTGTGAGGCTGGTAAAGGGAATGACATGCTATTGTTAGTAGGTTGGCTGGCTAAAAGGAGGAGCAGAGGAACCGCTGGTGAGCTTGGGTTCAGGCGAATATGGGGAGCAAAAGAGATAGAGGCTCCTAGCCTAGATAGGAGATCCATAGATACATTTTCAATCATGATTTATTCCTCAGTAAAAGATAGTCAGTTTTAGCAGGCATTAAAAATATGTTATTAGTCCAAACTGGACATATTGTAGAAGAGTGTACTGATTAAATAGTTATTAAACTTTTCATTTTATTGTTAGAATAGAAAGTTCAGGCAAATATCTAATTTTATAATTATTTTATATTTTTGATTCTAGTGATTATACCCAGAATCAACCATATGTTGACAGTCACTGAACCAATGAACTAAAGCTTAGGCATTTAGTGTAGAAAATTCTAATATGAACTTTCAAATACTTTGGCCAAGACACTTTTGTGAGGATCTTTTGTGTTCTCATTTTCCTTTATTCAAATGTGTTTGACAGAGAGTCATGAGCCACTCGGAACATGATGTTCCAGAATTGCATCCAGTTCTTCAATTTACATATGAAAAACACCTCATGTACCTAAACAAAATCAGGAATTGCCTTGGTTATTAGAATATCTTAATTTTACTTATAATATTTTTTCCTTTTTAAGCTTCCCATTATATTGAAAGTTCCAAAGTAACAACTACTCATATCACCATAAGAATGGGATGGATGGTTTGTGATGCGGTCACCCTTTGAAATTGTACATGGAAATGAGGATGTAAAGTTGTGCCACATGATATAGATGAAGCTGAGCAAGAATGTGGACCAAAGCAGATGGGAGAGAAGAGTATGGCATAGTATTTATGTAAATAATATCCAAGTGTACATATTTGTTCATGGCAATCATCATTTTACATAAATAGAATGTGGAGCAGAGGGATAGGAATAAATGGAAGAGACGTGAGTCAATTGGGAGGTAAATAGCCTTTTATTTAAGAGATAGTGCCTCATTAAAGTAGGGTCTGTTTGAAATTTTGACTGTCATTCTGATTTGTGACCTGAAAGCAATCCCTACACATTCATGGTCCCCTGTATTTAAATTCATTAGATCCATTTTTATTTTATAATGTAGTTGTTGCATTTTTATTTATTTATTTATTTATTTATTTATTTATTTATTTTTGTTACTGTGTCTCAGATTTGAAGCTTTAGCTCGCTCCTTTGCTTCTTCATCAGGTATACATTTCTGTCTGCGATGTGGATTTCATGGGTAACCCTGTCTAGCTCTTACACCTCTATGCTCCCAAGTCTTTGGCTCTCTGGGCAGGCAGCCTATTTCTCCATTTTCCCACCCTCTGCGAATCAACACACCTCCAATCCTCCTGCCTCCTATTGTCACTGAAGAGTACAGCTTTCAGAGGGCACCACATTGGCAGCCTTTAGTGCTTCTCCCTCTGGGTTTGGCAGTCTCATTCCCGTGACAGCCTCAGGGTCTGCCAAGCCTGGGTCTTTTCCAGCCCCTCTCCTGGGAGAGGTTTCCTCCCCCACATTGTCCTGACGGTTTGTACTATTATGATTATGGGTAATGGGCTTTTCATCCATCAGCTGCCAAAAGCTCATGCTACACTTTATTCTCACTGTCTTTTAATTTTCACTTTTTAACCTAAAGCAAAACAAAACAAACAAGAGGTTTATAATCACCTCAATTTAACATTCAGAGTGATGGAAAAAAAGGAAGAAGAAGAAGTAGAAAAAATAAAAAAGGAAAAAGAGAACTTGGCAGCATCTGAATGCTATTAAAAAGCTCAGCTGCCTGTTGGCTTTTCCTCTTTGTTCTATTTTTCACTTTACCCCCTTCCTCAGCTCGCCCTCCCCCTTACACCTTCTTGCAGCCTGAGAAACTATCCATGTGGTGATAACTTTCAACCCCTCACCCTCACCATTTAACCATGGGTTTTAACCTCTGGTTTATAGCAGCTTGGTGCACTATTAAATCAGTAGTCTTGTCGCCGCACCAGAGAAAGACTTGGAGAGCTATTAAATTCAAAATAATTGTTTTGGAAATCATGATTGCATGCTGTACCCACTAGTGCAGTCATAGTTAAGAGAGCATTAATCTGTTTTTCCTCTGAAACCAACTGTTTCACAAAACTTTGCAGCTTGGTATTTTCCAATATCCAGGCCTAGCACTAGATAAGACTTTCCAGTAGGAGAAGGTATAAAGTGTTCCTCCTACACAAAAAGAGTCAACAAAATATGCATTCAAATGTATATGGAAATGGAGTCCTAAAACTATATTTGTGTGTCTATCTTGCCTGCAGCAAACTATCAGAGGCAGCGTTTAGTTGAACATGCCTTGGCAAGTGACACAAATTTTGGTAAACGATGTCTTAGGAGTGGAAAAGAAGAATTATTATAACCAGATTCCAATATAAAGTTGATGATATCTGTTTTTTTGGAATTTATTCCATTTTGCATGACCTCTAATTTGTGGTGTTAGCTTTAGAATATTTTCTAACAGATGCCACGTAGCAGGAAAGTGGAATACCCCTTCTCAGATTAAGTTACTACAAAGAGATTGAGTTACAAAATTGACTCCTATTTTGGGTAGCTTCTCATGGATTTACTTGTTCTGAGGGAAACCTGTTGGGGTTGGTCTGGTGCTGGTATATATTCAAATGCTAAATTCTGTACCCCAAGATCTGGTTGTCCCAAGACAAGAGAATTCTCCCATACACCAGCTTTTGTTGTCGATCACTAAAAAGATAAAGCCTGTAATTGGACAGTAGAGAGATGAAGACTGGACTTCTTGGGAGAAAGAATAGAATTCTAGGAAGACACCTTTCGATGGGAAACAAGCAAGGAGGCAGACTTGATTACAGGTTTGGAAGTTATAGTTAGCCACATAGCTGGTTGGGCCTAGGTGGTCAGGTTAATTTAGATGACCTAGGTGAGAGAGTGCCCAGCTAAGGCGTACACTTTGAAATATCAGAATCTCTAGGTCATTATTTGGAGAAATAGCCGGTTAAGGAATAACTGTCACTGTAATACCAGGAAGTGTTTGTGAACCCCAAAAGACCAATCAAGAGCAGATCTGCTACAATCACACAAGGGTCTTTATTTACAATCTCAAGCTTGGTTTTAACTCACTGCTGACCCACAGGGCAGTTTTGGTAGAGAAAAAGCCAGAAAACTCATCAGGTCAAGGTTTTAAAGAAAATGGCAAGTGAGGGGAGAGTGTTTCTAGCCTGGCAAGCATCTAACTGAGGGACTACTGTGGCTTTTAATATGATTGGTTGGTGCTGGGTGCCAAACCATAAACTTGACTTGTGTTTTGGTCCTGATTGGTGGTTGTTATGTAGTGAAGTGTCAGGGGCTGGCTTATAACCTGGGAGTGCAGATTTCTTGGGGAATAGCCTGGAAACTGGTGCTAGGTGCCGCTGTGGTTAGGGTGTAACCTGGAAACTGGTGTTAGATACAGTGCTAGGTACTGGCCTGTTAGTTAACTTGAATTCAACCTTAGCGCAGGTTCTCTAAGATGGAATCTGAACCCAAAAGGTTTGGTTTCTCATCACCATATTAATTTTCAGCATTGAATCATATATATTGAAATATCAATAACCATTTTTTTTTAACTGAAATCAGTTACCATGTTGTGAGTTGTCCTATAGAGAAGACCACATGAAAGAACTGAGTATATCCCCAAGGCTAGAAAAGGGAGGGGGTGAAGTCTCCTCACTTTACTCTGAAAAACTGAGTCTGGACAATAGTAAAATTAGTGATCTTGGAACTGTATCTGTCCCAGTGGGGGTTTGAGGAGATAGATGCCAGCTAAATATTCAGGCATTAGCCTTCTCAGATACCTAAAGCCAGAGAAACTGATAAGCCTCACCTGATCCTGACTCAGAGAAACAAGGAGGCCATGTATGCTCATGGTTATAAGCCACTAAGGTTTACAATGTCTCACATATTCATGGATAATCATGATAATCGTAATAACAAAAGTTGTTAGTACTCTTTTCATAACTTGTGTATTAATATTCTTTCCAAAGGATATTATTTAATTTTGATCTTCAAGCAATCAGACATTGCAATCTCCACTTGTTCTCAGATTAAAAGTAAATAACACAGAAGGCTTGACAATGCTAATCAGATTGTGAGTCTTCCCTGAAAGTTATGGGTGGTATCAGAAACCTAAATGACAAGGCTAAGCCTCATTTTGTGCTCAAAGGCAAGTGCTTTGTAAACTGTAAAATGTATTCCACATCTATGTTTAAAAATGCCAGACAATGGAACTCCATCTATAGAGTTTGGAGTTTACAATATAGTACCCTGAAAGTCTTGTTAATGCAAATGTCTTGAAAAATGCCTTATGCTCAATTCCATCAAGTCCTAGTACACACAGTGGCAGGAATATCTCATCTGAATTGAAGAGTCAAGAGCAAGGAGAGCAGATAAAATAGGATGAGATGCAAATAAAGCCACAAGAAATCTGGGAAGCTCAGGACACAACTCTCATATTAGCGACAGACAGACACATTTAAAACATTTCCTAGCAACAGCTCTGCTGAAAGGATGTCATGAATATTCAGAAATGAAAATATGAATTAACAAATGACTGAATTGAATTCTTATGAGGAAGGAATTTGGAGGTGATGCTTTCTATATTCTCTCTCTCTCTCTCTCTCTCTCTCTCTCTCTCTCTCTCTCTCTCTCTCTCTTTCTTTCTCTCTCTCTCTCTCTCCTTCTCTCTGACATATACACACATATACTTCCAACATAGTAACATGGAATCCAAACATTTATTTCAAAAGGTTATGAATCTACAGTGAGCCATAGGAATGTAATACATTAATTTCTTTTATACAAAGTGACTCATATTGTTCTCAGGAATACATTTCATAAATGTAGTTTTAATAATCACCATAGAAACCAAAGCCTATAAATCTTTCTTTGTGTAGTCTCTCCATGTAGTGTGTTAAATTCACTTAATTGCTATAATACACAGAGTTTTGATTGTTTGAATCTATGTCTTAGTATCCCAGACCTCTTTAGGGAATGGCATTCATTCTTCAGAGATAGAGAACAATATACACTCCCATTAATTCCATAACAAATAAACATGAAACCTAGAAAATGGTATGAATTTATTATCTTATTGTTAAAGAGATTTGCTGTTGACAAAGTGTTGACTTAGCTCCCTTCTTTTGGGGAGCACTTGGGACTAATTGCTAACCTTCCTGGTTCCTAGTGACTACCAGCTCTCTCCTGCTCTCTTGGTTGGCCAATCTTTTCCATCTTCATGGCTGCTCAGTTTCTCCAAATGTCTGTCATCCCCGATTCCTCATCATCTCTTCCTCTCAACTTCTTGTCTCCCATTTCTAAGAACCCCTGTGAGCTCATCAGGTTCAACTGAATAATCCAGGATCGTGATTCTATTTTTAGAACCCTGACCTTTATAATAGCTGTAAGGTCCATTTTCCTACAGAGGTTTACATGTATTCACATTCTAGCTTTGGGGATTTTTTCTTCTACATAGGCTCTACTTTGACTTGGAGGAAACCTATAAAACATGAGCAAGAAAGAAGCCAGTCTATTTGTGCACCCATAGGTGTTTACTTAACATAAAATGAAAACTGAAAAACCTCCCTATCTGATTCTTCACTATAATGACAGGGATTTTTGTTGATTTCAACATTGTAAACATGAATACCAGGTTCATCTGTAAAGTCCTTACCACAACTGTACACATACAATTTTATTGAGAGGGGAGGGTCAAAGGGCACAATATACATCAATCTATTCATTCTACTGTGAATGGGAATCCAGCTCTATATGTGGCATCGGTACCTGATGTGGGGAATGAATTATCCCAATGTCATCTACTGTTTGTCTTTCAAAAACTGATATTTTGTATGGACTTGGTATCCCAAGGACAATTTAACTTAAGACAAATGTTTGAAAAAACTGATGTAAGAAGATACAACTGACTTGTGTTGTGAGTGGAAAGGCCAAGCAGCAAAAGGAATATTTTCATTTCATGTTGGGAAAAGGGGTTCCCTGAAATAACAGGTTATTAACTAGTCAAAATGGCCAGTGGACATTCTATATTTTCCTATGAGTTTCCTCACTGAATAGTTTTGTGAATATATAATCCATGGTAAATAATAGCAGAAGACTGTATCTGAATTCAATTTTCTCCCACAAAAAATAATGATCTTCATTCCTCCTTAGAATAAGGAACAAAATACTCATGAAAGGATATAGGTACAGAGACAAAATTTGGAGCTAAGATGAAAGGATGGACTATCCAGAGACTACCCCAGTCGGGAATCCATCCCATCGTCAGCCACCAAACCCAGATACTAATGCTCATGCCAGCAAAATTCTGCTGAAGGGACCCTGATATTGCGGCCTCTTGTGAGGCTATGCCAGTGCCTGGCAAACACCGAAGTGGATGCTCACAGACAGCTATTGGATGGAACACAGGGTCCCCAATGGAGGAGCTAGAGAAAGTACCCAAGGACCTGAAGGGGGCTGCAACCCTGTAGGTGGAACAACAATATGAACTAAACAGTACCCCCTGAGCTTGTGTCTCTAGCTGCATATGTAGCAGAAGATGGCCTAATTGGCCATCATTGGGAATAGAGGCCCCTTGGTCTTGCAAACATTATATGACCCAGCACAAGGGAAGGCCTGGGCCAAGTAGTGGGAGTGGGTGGGTAGGGGAGCAGGGGTGGGGGTGGGGGTATAGGGAACTTTCGGGATAGCATTTGAAATGTAAATAAAGAAAATAATAATAAAAAATAATAATAAAAAATAATGATCTTATGGATTGAGTGGTTATTTATATAATTTACATTTCATTAACAAACAAGGTTGCTTAATTTCCTCACTACTGTGACAAAATTGCCACTATGTGCAACTTCTGACTCATAGTTTAGATGATCTTGCCAGGGGAGACATGGTCACTGTAGCAGCATCAACTGTAGTGGTGGAAGCTTATAGTGAAATCCCTGTCCTTAGATTATTTGGGTTACAACAGGAAACAAATAACATGTTCAAGGCCTGATTCTTTTAGGTAGACAGTGAACTCAAGGACTCTACCACTTCCCAGAACACTGTCAGTGGCTGGGAATAGGATATGAAAACCTTATACATGAGCCTGTTTGGTACATTGCTATACTAATTTCCAATCTACCCCACCCCTGCTTCTTCCATCTTT
Organism: Mus pahari; assembly: GCF_900095145.1. Classification (NCBI taxonomy): domain Eukaryota; kingdom Metazoa; phylum Chordata; class Mammalia; order Rodentia; family Muridae; genus Mus; species Mus pahari. The sequence continues at coordinate 24,061,206 of NC_034609.1, forward strand.
CCTCCCTCCCTCCCTTCCATTCCTTTGTATTTGTTAGTAAGAAAGGCAGCATTCATCAGCCAGAAAAGAAGACTTAAAGAAATAAAGTGGAATAAAATGATTACCATTATTTCCTTGCTGTGGCTTCATTGTTACAAACAAAATATTAATAATAATGTATTAGAGACTCAAAGTAGAATAAAAAGGCTTGGAAAACCATTCCTCTCATTTTGATGTTTTCCATTAAAGTATAGAAAATTAGAATATCTAGAGAACCCCACATTCTGCCACTTATCTGCATGTTACCCAAAGCTAGCTAATTAATATCTTGAGACTTCATAGTTTTCCTCTGTGTTGAAATTTGCAATTTCACCAGGAAATGCAGGTGACTCACACAGATTAATGCTTGGAGTGCTTTTGGCCAGAGTTCATGCTGTTTAAAAACAACAACATCAAAAGTACCTGCTTTGCCTTATTTTAAATTTAAATCAGAGAATGCTAGATTGATTATAGAATATTCTTAAAAACTGAAAACAATCACTCTCTTACATTTAAATCAACACATTTTATAGGCATTTAATCAGAGCTCTATTGACTGGCAATGACTTGAGAAACCTCCTACTAAGTTCTTGAGAACTACAGGCTTAACAGTAGAGAATAACAACCAGTAAAAACATATCTTATATTCTTATAAAAATATATGTATTTAGAAGAGAAATGGAAATTTTAAATTCTGTCGCCTCTGAACATCAATTCCACCAACTTTCTTATAGTTTCTACCACATGTCATATGTAATGACAATCCACTACAGTGGAAAGGGCACTTCCATGCCTTATAGCAGTCTCCTATGTGTCCCCTAGGTCTAAGCTATTCATTTACTTACAAATCTTAACATACACCAGACATTTTGTAACTACAAATATTATCACAGGTTTTGTTATTTGCTAATGTACATTTTTACTTTTGGATAATCTTCTGTTGTCTCCTGAGCGTAGCCACTCATCAGCTGTAAGAAACGAGAATGTCATGTCATCTGGAGGTGTACTGAGAATGACGTCAAGGGGACTTTGTATTATCACTGGAGGCAAAAGGGAAAGTTGCCTGATCTTTCTAAATCAGCTCCATGAATAGAACGTAACTTATTTTAAGCATTACTTTCTGATATCCGGTATGGTACCTAGCACAGAATTTTGTAGTTGACCATCTGCTCTTGAACTATTGGTTGACTTTTAACATATACTTATTGTCATTTCACAAAGTTTTTCATTTGAATATAAAAACTACATATTGTTTAATGAGAAATTAGGCATCCTTTACCTTACTCAATTTTGATATTCAGACAACAGCAGCAAGCATCAAAAGCATGTCTTTTATGCAGAAAAGAGTTCTTGTCTGGTTGAAATATAGTTCCATGGT
>NC_034609.1:24062612-24088937 GCF_900095145.1 Mus pahari
TGGGTAGACCCCAAGCCTTAGTACTGCTCTCGGGCGCACTCCCCTCCTCGGGTGAGGAAAGGCGCTGGATGCCAGGCGGACACCCCTCCTCGGTCGGGGTTCCATGGTCTTATTCATAGTGTTGTAATCAATGGTTTGCTTCCTTGGAATCATCTCAGAACTTAACGCATTTATTTAACTTGTTACACTGAGCATGGCCATTAGCAGCTAGCTTTTACCTTTCTGCTTTCCTCAGGACAAACTCAAGAGATTGAGCTACAGCTTCCTACTCCTCCCAAACATATCCCACATCTAACAACTGGCCAGTACCATGTTATAAAATAACTTTCTTCTTTGCCAGTGCTTGTTACAGCTCTAATGGATTATATGAGGTAACAATCACCTCATGTAGACAATTCGGACGTTTTAATATCTGAATCAATCCCAGTATTCTCCCTCAAGACAATGAAGCTTTTGCTTTCCTCATCATTTTATAGGTGATCACTTCAACAATATTCATTAAATAAAGTCTGAAAAACAAATACTTGTAATAGTCTGAATCCCATTTTCCTCCATGACTACTTGTTGTTGTAATATGCTTGCCAGTCATTGACATAGAGATGTGACTTGATTCAGAGCATAATCGTGCTGATCACATCTCTGTTATGTTCTGAGGTTTGTTAATCTTAAGAAATTTCTCAAAGCTTTACATAGGACCCATCAAGTTAAAGGTCAATATGAACTGTTATGTCTAAAAGGGATTGGGTCAGAGATGACCACTGGAGGGTACTTTCTGCACACTCATTGTCGTGTTTGTAGGTTATTATTATTATTTTATTATTATTATTATTGTTTATTATTATTATTATTATTATTATTATTATTATTATTATTTCTTTACAACCTTGCTCTGAGAAACATTTGGGATCAGAGTTTCAGCTCCCCAGATCTGAACTATGTCCCTAGTCATAGTTAAGGACTGCATTCAATAAACCATCCCCGTCTGACTGATTTCTCTTTTTGTGTGGTTTGTGGAGCAACTCCTAGACCCCAACATACTAGTTAATCTCAGAAATAGAGTGTTAAGGAGGAATGCTTTTGCATTCCTGTGAAAGTCTTTGTAGAGAAATTAAACTGAGGAGGAAGGAGAAACTTTGAATTTGGGTGACATCTTTGTGTGGCAAAAGGTCCTGGACTGCGTGCAAAGAAAACAGGAAGTTTCTGAGGCATTCAAATGGGTTTTGGTTTTGTTTGGTTTTAATATTTTATTAATATTAGTAATATATGTATATATATATATATATGTACATATGTATGTGCATATGTGTGTTCTGTTTGCATGCTTATGTGTATACTTGATGTGTGCCTGATTCCTATGAAGCTCATAAGAGCACATTGCATTGCCTTGAACATGAGTTAGAGACAGACATGAGCTTCCATTTAGGTGTTGGGAATTAAACCCTGGTCTTATGGAGTAGCAGTTAAGTGCTCTTATCTGCTGTGTCATCTTTCTAGACTCCCTCATCATGTTTTATTTAATGAGAAGAATACTGTGTGAATGGAGAATGCAGGATACAAGTTCTGGAAGGATGGCTTGCCACTCACCTGGCAATAAAGAAGCACATCAGTGTTTATTGATGGAACAAAATTTATTCTCACAAAAGTGGCCATGCAAGTATCAAATATTTCACTAGTGGCCAACTAGATTATCATGCTGCTTTGAGCAACTGAATGAGCTGTGGCGATATTAACGAAAACTATGAGAAAGAGGCAAGTCTAAAAAGGGCGCAATTATGGGCATCGATAATCTTCAATTCTTTAGAAAAAGCCAGCGAAAGATGTTATTCCCTGTTCTGAACTATAAATAAACAGAGAAATGTTGTACAGGTATAGAGATTGTGCTTAGAAAGGCAGGGACAGCAACACTATAGAGAGAATCAGGTACACAAACAATAGGGAATGAAGATAGAATACTACGATATTTAAGTCACACAATTATAACCATCCAAGACCATCTACCAGAGAAAAGACACAAAACAAAGAAGAGGGTACTTCATTAGTATGTAATCACACTTATCATCAGGTCAATTTAAGGGACACATTTTCTAAAGCAAAGGTGGCATATGAATGATCCACTGATTATGAATTGCTTCAGCCATATAGTAAACTATGTTGCCTAAAATTCATCAGACTGACTGCTTTAGGAACAGGTAAAGCCCTAGGTTTTGTTTGCACTGAAGAACACAAGGAGTCACTCTCCAGATCAGGATATGGTGTGGACATTAAAGTGTAGGTTCAAGAACCTTGCATAACCCATGTGCTAATGCACATTCACTGGCAAGAAACAACATCTGTAACTTACCCTAATTATCCTTACAAATTTGGCCTCTGAGACCAAAGGTCCTGGCTTCCATAGGGAAAACACTACTATTGGTGATCATCAAATTTCTATTAAAATACCAAATACTGCTTTGGTACTGGGTTTCATGACAAGAGTGTAGCTAGCACTCATTGTGAAAGACAGGCAGCTTTAGAAGGAAAAATTCTCTTATTTTTCCAGGAAGGTTGAGCTGCATTGATGTCTGCGATTATCAAAATGGGCACAAAATTAGTACACACAACTGTTTCAATTGGGAGGTGATTTTGACTACCTCATCCAATTGTGATAGTAATTGTACAATTAAATTATTTCTACCCACACAGCACATAATATACACAAATTGAGCTCTCCCGAAGATACAGATATGGATAATGCCACCAGGAAAGTCAGCCAGTTCAGTGGAAGTACTAAAGAAAGGAGACATACTCTGTTGTAGTTCTCATACCAGCTGTTTATAATTAGCCACAGATGAGTAATTTTGATTGTCAACTTGACCTGAGTCAAAAAATACGTAGGGTAGTGAAGGGACATACCTTTGACATTCTTATGAGGATGTTCCAGAGCAGTCTAATTGATAAAAAATCAAATTCTCAATGTGAGAGGCACCATGATGTAGACTTAGATCTCTGTCTGGGTGCAAAGAGACATTCTACTATTAAACATAAGTTACCCAAGCTACCAATACATGAGCAAACAGACCTTTGTCATTATACCCTCCCTACGATGATAACCTGTACCCTCAACTCTGAGTGAAAAACAGTCTCTTTATTTCCTTTCTGTAAGTTTACTTGTGACAATGGAGTTAATATATCTGCTAAACTTCATATGTTTTTTTTCATAAAGGAACTCTGGATAGCCTGCATCTAGAAATTTGAAAGCACATGAACCTGATCACTGGGATATATTAATCATTGTATATAGGGTTGTATATACTGAAAATAGGGATATGTTATCAGATAATTTTTCAGTAATGAAGTTATAGCTCTAAAATGTTGATGTCAGTTCTCCATACTTATCTCTCTTTGGGGCATACTTATCTCTCTTTGGGGACTATCTTACTCTAGGAATGTCCTTTCCCTTGATTCATTCTCTTTTTAGAAAGTGAATAAATTATATATTAATCAGTGTAGAAGTGTTAATGATGCCCTCCTCATCTGAGAGGGCACAAATCTAAAGTGTTGCCACTGCTTCAGCAGACTTCGTATGATGCCCGATGCCCTGTAAGTTAACCTATATTTAACTGCACCCACCCCGCTATTTTCTCTGTCCTTCTACATGGGAACACTTCTCCCATTGAACATTTCCCTACAAATAGCCAGAGCATAATGTTATCTCTTTTAATTCTGCTTCCTATGAAACAGTGGCACAATTCCTTTTCTTCTTATCAATTACTTACTTTCATGGTTTGGATGTGTTGGCCCAGGGAGTGGCACAATTTCGAGGTGTGGTCTTGTTGGAGTAGGTGTGTCACTGTGGGTGTGGGCTTTGAAGAACCTCATTTTAGCTGCCTGCAAGTCATTATTCTGCTAGCAGACTTCAGAAGAACATGTAGAACTTTTCACTCCTTCTGTACAATACCTGCCTGGATGCTTCTATGCTTCCTGCCTCGATAATAATGGACTGAACCTTTGAACCGTAAGAAAGCCCCAATTAAATATCCTTATAAAAGTTGCCTTCCTGGAGTCTGTTCACAGCAGTAAAACCCTAAGACACTTACCCTTGTTCTTGTACATAGGCCATGCTCTTCACAGTCAGCCTGAGAATATCACCTTTGAAAATGCATACCTGAATCCTCTTGTTCAAGTGCTCCAATATTGCTGATGGTATTACATGTGATAAACTATACAGATCAAAAAGCTCCAAGTGTTTACTGTAAAGTCTTTCTGGTGACAATTTGCTAATCATTGGTTCAGACAATGACTTTTCAATAGCCACCTAATATTTCCACAGATATAAATTTTTGTCTCAACATTCTGCTACTTATTTTGTAATACGCTGATTTCTTATATATATTCCTGACTCTGTAATTGAGTTGAAATCATCCTTCAGAAAATTTTTTCTTGCCCTGTAACCAGAGGAACTACATTTATTATGTGTTTTCCACATAATAATATACTAACACCAACTTTTATAAAACCAAAAAAGTTGTATCTGTCTTGACTGTCTCCTTCTTCTTCCAAGGTTAGATATGCTAACAGAAAGACACATAGGGAAGAGAAATAATAAGATAACCAATATGATTGCTTCCGAGACCTACTAATAAAAACCATCAGGTTTGACTTTTTGTTTGCTAAACTGTTTTAGACAAGATAATTGCATTAAAGTGCTTGGTATTTTCAAGTTATTTCATAATGTCATGAGTCTTAGATGATTCAGTCTGGTTGTGCTCCCGATACCAGAATCAATGAGAATTTGCTGAAATTAAAGGGGAGGGTTTCTAAAGAACAATGTGGGAGGCCTGGGCTGAGCTTCCTTTTGTTCTTGAGTGTGGGAAGATCTCTCTGAGTGTTGTCAAGGAACACAGCAAGGGTAAAGTTTTAAGGTTTGTTGTTCAGATAACAAGAATTAGACTACGATGAAGAACATAAAAATCGTTGTATTAGTCAGGGTTCTCTAGAGTCACAGAACTTACAGATAGTCTCTATATAGTAAAGGAATTTATTGATGACTTACAGTCTGCAGTCCAAATCCCAACAATGGTTCAGTAGTAGCTGTGAATGGAAGTTCAAGGATCTAGCAGTTGCTGAGTCCCACACAGCAAGAAGGCGAAAGAGCNAGAGCCAGACNCCCTTCTTCCAATGTCCTTATATGGTCCCCAGCAGAAGGTGTAGCCCAGATTAAAGGTGTGTGCCACCACACNTTTAATCCCAGATGANCTTGGACTCGGAGATCTCCCTGTCTTAATCTTCTGGATTCAATCATCACTGTGTCTCAAGATCTCCATACCAAGATCCAGATCAGAAACTTCTATCTCCCAGTCTCTAGATTAGGTTCACTGGTGAGCCTTCCAATTCTGGATTGTAGTTCATTTCAAATATAGTCAAGTTGACAACCAGGAATAGCCACTACAATCATCTTCATTGTGAAGGTATCTGTGGGCTAAGAAAGGAGTGAAAATGTGAACCTTGTTCATCTCTCATTCATGTTTTGTCATCTTTTGGCTCCTTTAGCTCTCAGCTATTGTTCCTTTTATAGTAAGAATATGATTTCACTAGTTTCTGTGCCATCATTTTCAATTAATGATTTCTTCAACTTTTGAATAAATTTTAATTAATAATTTCTCCTTTCTAATATACTAACATACCTACAATTCTAATACAATTTGTTTCTTTTCTTTTATTGTCCTTTGTGTTTCTTGTAGTCTTAATTTTATCTTTTTCATTTTTCTTTTTTTTTCAAATATTTCCAAGACACTGATGCCCAGGTATCTCAGTTACCTTACGTTCATTGAACTGTTTTGTCATATACTTAAAGAGGCTGCTCTCATCTTACAACTTGAAATATCAACTTTTTTTTTGTTTTATTTTTTTATTTTTGAGATTTTAAACTTATGGTCCAAAGTTCTTTATATTGTTTTCAGTGGCTTAAGAACTATGGAGATTGAACTACAAAGATGACTCGACTTATCAAGTATTTCATGTCTGTTGCTACTTTGACTTTGTTTTTCCTATACACAAAATATAGAACAAAACCCTGCATACTGATTAACTGTGTTACAAAAACAGAAATATGTAGGAAGTGACACATGTATGAGACTAAGCCACTGGAATATTGTGTTTGTTGCTGTGGACTACAGCTATTCCATGAATGGCGATCTTCTTTGCTGTTTTACGATCTCTGTTTTATGAAGCTGATTGCTTCAGAGATTGTGATGGTTAGTATTCGTTGTCAATTGGACTGCATTTGGAATAAATAAATCTCAATCTGCTGAGCATTCCTGTGAGAGATTTTCTTGATCAAATTAAATGAAGCAGTAAAACCCAACCCAATTCTTGGTGACACCTCCTCAGGGGAGTTGATATTAAAAGAATGCTTAGTTCTTTCTTTCTTTCTTTCTTTCTTTCTTTCTTTCTTTCTTTCTTTCTTTCTTTCTTTCTTTCTTTCTTTCTTTCTTTTAAAGGCATTTTCCTTTGCTCTCACTGGCAAGTCCTTCTTCCTGCCCCTGGGACATCCCTTCCTGATATTAGATATCAATTCTCTAGGAAGCTTACGGCTGTCAGTTCCAGTTTGGGAATACCTAGCTGTCTAGCATCCATCGGAAGACCAACTCAACCTTTGAGCTGCCTATGAGATATTGAATACGTCTAACCAAAGACTTTATGGAATGTAGCCAATGATTTGGTAATAGTATACATTTCAAATATGACAACTCATACATAGCCATCTTATTAATATTCTCCCTTCTTACAGCTTCTATTTTAGTTAGACTTCATCAATTCTTATCTAGAAAATTTTAATCTGCATTTTGATTTGTTACTACATATTCACCATTATCATCTTCAGAAGAGTTAAAACCTCATGATGTCTTATTAAGATATTTATACTTTTTTGAGATTACAATGTAAATATAATTTTCCTTTTCCCTTCAAACCTTACTATCATTCTCCTCCCTTGATTTTTTTTAAATACATGATCTATTTTTGTTTTATTGTTGTTACATAATGATAATAAACCAACATTACCCCAGCAACACCCAAACATTTTTCACTAGATTCACAAATAAGTCATCATGAAAATTTTTCTTTGCAGAAGATGAATATCACTACAGAAACCTATAACCAATTATAGGCAAAGTTGTGAAGCCCATTTCCAAGTGATACATCTACAATGCAAGTACTACACCTTAGGCCCAGAGATGATTGTGAAAGAAGGGACAGAAAGGCTATAAACTCTGGAAGAACAGGGAATTTGCTGTGAAACTATCTCCTAGAAATTTCAGAAGCTATACCAATAATGTGAAGCCCACCACAATGGCTATATTAACATGACCTAAATAAGGCTGGCAGCAATAGACAAGCTCATGTAGGACAATGATCTATGGAAGCCTCAACCCTAGACAAGAAACTACAGGCAACTAAAGAATGTGGAGAGCAGGAAAAAATGTCTTCCCCAGGAAAGTCCAACAGCACATTGTCATCACACTGAAACGATACCTTCAATTTTCATCACATGGTATTTATGTATTCAATAAGATTTGATCATCAGTGTCACCAACTTACTTTTCAAATCCCTTTCTTCCTTTAGGAAAGAAAATCATAATGTTGGCAAAGTGAAGGTTTCTTTTTATCTTTCTTCCTCCCTTTTTTTCTGTTTTTCTTTTTCTTCTTTCTCTCTCTCTCTCTCTCTCTCTCTCTCTCTCTCTCTCTCTCTCTCTCTCTTTCTTTCCTTCCTTCNTCTCTCTCTCTCTCTCTCTCTCTCTCTCTCTCTCTCTCTCTTTCTTTCCTTCCTTCTTTCTTTCTTCCTTTCTTTCCTTTATTCTTTCTCAGTAATGTCTTAGCCCTCTTTTTGTGTCCCCTAACTTCCCAGAATCTGAGTCTTATTTCAAAACTCAGTGTACATTATCGCTTCTTCTAGACCACAAGCACATCCTGTGTCAGGTTCCGTGTTTCAGTAGTTGATGCTACATGGTGATACAATATTCTCCAATTTAGGTTAGAAAATCTTTTTGACTGTGGAAGAGGTATTATTTTTATGTTATCTGGAAATCATCATATCTTACATGATTTAAATTAGATACTCATAAAATACATTAGAGGTTAATGAGAAGAAAATAAATTTCATACCTGGTGGTGCAAAGGCAGTCAGAAGTTGTAAAATCAAAAAAGATAACTGTATCAGGATCCTGTCAGCAAAATCTTGCTGGCATATGCAATAGTGTCTGGGTTTGGTGGTTGTATATGGGATTGATCCCCGGGTAGGGCAGTCTCTGGATGGTCCTTTCTTCCTTCTCTGGCAAATACAGAAGTGGATGCTCACAGTCAGCTATTGGATGAAACACAGGGCCCCTAATGATGGAGCTAGAGAAAGTACTCAAGGAGCTAAACGGGTCTGCAACCCTATAGGAGGATCAACAATATAAATTAAGGAGGACACCCCAGAACTGTGTCTCTAGTTGCATATGTAGCAGAGGATGGCCTAGTTGACCATCAATGGGAGGAGAGGCCCTTGGTCTTGCAAAGATCATATGCCCCAGTACAGGGGAACATCAGGGCCAGGAAGCAGGAGTAGATGGGTTGGTTTGCAGGTCAGGGCAGGGTATAGGGGACTTTGGGGATAGTATTTGAAATGTAAATGAAGAAAATATCTAATTAAAAAATCAACAAACAAAGAAAAGAACCCACATGATAAAAAAAGCTAAAAAGAGAAGTTGCAAAAATCTCAATTCAGTCATCTCAGTGATACTAAGAACAATCAATGTCATCAGCATGGGACAATTAATGAGATAGTATCTCAAACAATAAACAAAAGGTAAAAAATAAGACTGAAGGTCTAGCTCAAGGAGAGTATGCTTGCCTAGCATGTGTGAGGTATTAGGCTGAATTTCCAATTTGGAATAGAATTAGGAAATTATTTCTTGTTGTCTTTAACATAGTATTTTAATATAACTTCTGATTTTTTTATGCCCCAGTCATTTCATTACAGGTATACTACATGATTATTACCGCCTGCCTCTGCCTTGGATGTTATCAAAACATTTTTGCCTAGAAATGCAGTAGTCAGCCTATCTACATAAAAATATAAGAATTTAAATTGCTTTGTTTGTAGGGGGCTTGACATTCCGAAAAGCTGGTTGAATCACATCGTATATAATCAGTTTATACAATGCTGTAGGAACAAACATTGATTGCCATGTGAATCTCTATTTCTCATGCACCTAATGAATAAATAAAAAGTCCTTTTATGTATTTTGAAATACTCACTGACTAAATTTGATTATGCCATTCTATGTTTGTATGGGAAGTTTTCTCAGAAATTCCATTATTCTAATTGGTCATAAGTTCTGTTACATGAAAGAAAACTGTCATAGTAAAAACTAATTGGGGGTTTCTATTCTGCCTTGAGTCATTTAGTTACTAAATAAAAGACAGAAAATCTTAGTATTTATGATAAGCCTTAACATACTGGGGCTTGGCAGATCTCAAGCCTCTATGCAATCTTGTCTACATCCCTGTCAATAACCCTGAGATATACCTTAGCATGTTCACTCTAGGCCACTTCTATTCCAACTGGCCAGTTCTCATGGCTGTGCTCTCACAATTCAACTACACCATGGTGACTTTATCTTCCTCCTCTTGGCTCTCCTTTCTTGTGGTTACTGCCTCAGATTCTAAGCCTGACAGCTGAAGCTGTGCCTACTGCATTTCTGCTCAGCTATAGCCTATAGGCATTCTTTTTTTTTTTTTTCCCAATTTTTATTAGGTATTTACTTCATTTACATTTTAAATGCTATCCCCAATAGGCATTCTTTTAATTAAATATTTTCTTTATTTACATTTCAAATGTTATCCCCTTTCTTGGTTTCCCCTCTGAAAACCCCCTATCCCCTCCTTGCCCCCGCTCACCATCCCACCCACTCCTGCTTCCTGGCCCTGGCATTCCCCAACAGAGGGCCATAGAGCTTTCTCAGGACCAGGGGCCTCTCCTCCCATTGATGACCAACTAGGCCATCCTCTGCTACATATGCAGCTGGATCCATGAATCCCACCATTTATACTCTTTGGTTGGTGGTTTAGTCCCTGGGAGCTCAGGGAATACTGGTTAGTTCATATTGTTGTTCCTTCTACAGTGCTGCAAACCCCTTCCACTCTTTAGGTCCTTTCTCTAGTTCTTTCATTGGGGAACCTGTGCTCAGTCCAATGGATGACTGTGAGCATCCACTTCTGTATTTGTCAGGCACTTGCAGAGCCTCTCAGGAGACAGCTATACCAGGATCCTGTCAGCAAGCACTTGTTGGCATTCACAATAGTATGTGGATTTGGTGATTGTATATGGGATGGATCCCCAGGTGGGGCAGTCTCTGGATAGTCATTCCTTCAGTTTCTGCTCCACACTTTGTCTCTGTAACTCCTTCTATGGGTATTTTGTTCCCCCTTCTAAAAAGGATCGAAGTATCCATACTTTGGTCTTCCTTCTTCTTGAGTTTCATGTGGTTTGTAAATTGTTTCTTGGGTATTCTGGGCTTCTGGGCTAATATCCACTTATCAGTGAGTACATAGCATGTGTGTTCTTTTGTGACTGAATTACCTCACTCAGGCTGTAGTCATTTTTATACAACCAAAACTTTTTAAATTAAGGAGCAAGGTTACATAGAAGAGCTTGGTGTGCATGAGGATTTCCTCATCCCTCAAGGTCTATTCATTGGAGACAGACAGATTGGGGGGGGGGCAGTATTTAAAATTACAATACATAGCATCAGTCCAAACCTCAAATGAAAACATTGTAAGTTGGAAGGAAACAAAGTATATAATAGATTTTGCTAATCTTACGAAGTAAGTCATTAAAATATACTTTGAATTCACCTGCATAAATGAAAGTTTGTAATTAAAACATTTTCCTTTAGGGAGCGAAGAAAACTAAATGGTTATTTCAATATTTGGTGAACTCTGTGTCATCAAAGGTCCTCAAAGAATATGCCTTAATGGATGATGAGAGGCCCCTTTAGACCTGTTCCAGTATTAAACTGTGTAGCTTTGGCAAAGTGATTGTATCACTTTCTGAGACATTTCATCAATGTTGTCTTCTTCAAATAACTCAAGGGCAGAATTAATGTTCATGAAAGGTTTCTGTAGAATCAAATTAGTGGGTAATGATCAAATAAAAATATAATGTTATTTAACTATTACTTTATTGCTGTTTATTTTGTCTTATGTTTAATGAAATAAATGCTGCAAAATTTAAATTTGATTTTGAAAACTTTTACATTCTAATTTTATTTCCTTTTAATCATTCATTTTATGTGTTTTATGTAAGTACTATACATTCATCTTCTTCTAACTCTTCCTATGTGATTCCTAGTCCTCAAATTAATGACTTCTTTTTTTATTTTATAATAGCTGTTTTTTTTTCTATGTGTTATGTGTTGAGTAAGTTTCCAAATGCAACATGGTGAGACTACTTAGTATTGTTCATCTATATTTAGAGTTGATCACTTGAGATTGGCTAACCTATCAGGGAACTTGATCGTGGAGAAGAAAGATTCCCTCTTTCCCAGTAATCATCCATTACCTGCAATTGCTTTTCTAGATGTGAAGTCTTGTGAGAATTTTCCCATCTTCACTGGCGTGCCAATTGGCATAATTACTTTTCATATCTTATTTAGACAACCTAATTGTTGACATATCCTGGGTGCAGCTTTCATATCATATATAGAAGATACACCAGGAAACATCCTGTACTGCTTCCCTGGCTCTTGCAAGTTTTCTATTTCATTTTCCATGATGTTCCCTGGGCCTTAGATTTGCCAGGTGTTTTATAGCTGTATTTACTGTATCTGGGCATCCTGCTTTCAGACCTTCTCTCCATTTTGATGAGTTTTGACTTTCTTGTCTCCATCTAGTGTTAAACGGAATACTTTTCATAGTTGGTAAGAGCTAAGTGAAATTAGAATGCACTTAGAAATCATACTGGTTTAATGAAGTAAAGATGGTAAGTTCTTGAATTTGTTGTATAGGTACGAAAGACCTTAAAGTTTACTACTCAGTTAGAATGTACCTGTGTTCTGGATCTTTTAATGTTGTTGGTAGATGAGTTCTCCAAACTCCATGATCCATTGCTATTTGTTTTGGTGAGCAGTGAGTTGTCTAACCTCAGTGATTCAGTCCCAAATGAAATGAAAGAGGATTAAAAGACTGTCTAATAAGTATAGAAGTGCTAATGAGAAGGATTGAAGGAAGAAATCAATACACTAAGAGTAATAAAACCCTCAGATGAGATTTACTCTGCTAATTCTTAATATGTCATGCAGTTATGTAGAAAATTACGGATAGTTTCTACAAATTTCACTTGTCTTCCTCTTTAATTTTTGAGATAAACTCTTGCCTTGAATTTCAAGACCGACTTACAACCATGGGCTCAAATCGTGGTTACATATTTCCTTTGCCTCCACATGGGTAGAACTCCAACCATAAGCCACTGAACACATCTTTGTTATTTGTTTTTACTTATGTGGGGCCTAAAATTACACAAAAAATTATGGAATATGTCCAGCCAATCAAATGGCAGCTATTATATTTCAAATAGACAGATGGCTTTGTATTCAAATGCAATGCAGGGAATATTTTTTGTTAATTTATGCATTAGTCTTTTCCAAGGATCCACTCAAAATATCAGAGTATTATCCACAAGCCTGAATTAGATTTAGGAAAGTAAAAGCAGGGGCAGGAAAGGTAAAAGAAATGAAACTCATGAATTTGCATGGTTGAAATGAATATATCTTAAGTCTCAAAGCCTGAGGGGAAGTACTGCTTTCATTATTTCCTTAAGAAGTGAGCCAATACAGCTATTTTGCTTAGTAAGGGATTTGTGGCTTGGATATTTTTAATGGGTTAATTGAATGCTGTACAGTTGGTTAGCTGAGTCATGCATTCAGAGGAAGCATGTATACCTTCTAGTTTTGGCAGTTACCAAAGTGCAGCTATTCTTCTATTACTTGATATCTCTGGTACCTGTCGACAGGAATCCTTAGAAACTGCTGATATTTTGTCTGTTACAGATTAGCCAATATCTCAAAACATTCTTTTAAAGTTCAAGATCCTGATGCAGATGTCTCAGAGAGCAAAATTTTAAATAATGTGATCATCAGATATTATGCGGCCCTAGAAGAAAACATCAGGAGTCTTGCCAGCACACTAACTCGAGTTTATTTTCTTTTATGAGCAAAGTTCATGTAAATAACTTGTATTCTTTGAGAAACTGAATAGAGGCAGAGCAGGATAAACTGATAAGCATTCAAATCTTCTATTGATCTGTTTTTACAATAATTACATCTTATCTGCTAAAGAACAAAAGACAGCATATGGACTCTTCACAAATCAATAAAACTAAGAATATGAAAAAAAACTAAGCTTTTGTGTGTTACAAGTTGAAAAATCTTAGGTAATGGTAGTACTGATGGGAATAGAATATTATCAATATCACACTGCTTTGCTAATCATCTCAGTATATTACTGAAAGATTACATTTTATGAATGTATTCCTAAAATATGCATTTACATGCACATAACCACATGGTAACTGTATGTGTGCATAAATGTGAACAATTTTATTATATACACACAGCAGTGCTTATTCATTCATATACATAAATATACAAAATGCTTGCACATGTACACATATGTACAATAACTTTTACCTTTGTTCTTTAAATAAATTTTGCAAGTTTCCAGTTACCTACAATAGGCCAAACTACAGTCATTCTGTGTTCTTTCTAAACCTTCTTATACTCATGTTCCCTGAGCAAATAGAAATCATTTGATATTGAATTCAGTTTCAAAAATAATTAATTAGAAATTGATCATATATACAACATCATTTCTCTAACATGTTTCTAAAACAGGATGACCATACTAGAGATACTGGTTAATGCTCAATTTTTAACAGAAAATCATCAAAAAATAGCAAATATGCCTGATGAAACTATGGTAAACATGTTCTTAAATACACAATCTGATGATCGTTGTAGCACCTCTAGCCTAAATTGATAAAGACCTATAATCTTATAGAATTTGACATACAGAGGTGGAAATTCCAGTAGCGCTTTTGAGGAAACTGAAGCCTAACTCTGTCCACCAACCTTCCTATGCTAATTATCTTATATCGGGACTAACTACAGACCTGAATATCCTAAACTTAGCATGAGTTATAAGAGTTCTTAAGCAGGGCAAGGAATACACTTGTTAATTATACCCAATGTCCTTTACTGAGCTGATATATTCATGTCCAAGATGATATGAATGCTGAGAGCTAGTGGTCCCCATTCTTCCATTCTTTGGAATGATGCCCTAAAGCAAATTGAATCAGCTTAGTCTCTAAAACCCATTTCTTCCTTAGCTAGAGAAAAATATGTTTCAGAAGTGACAAACATCAACAAACTGTTCCTAGGACAGAAGGGTAAGAATTACCTGTGGAACATCTTGTATCTAGAATATCACATAGGATTATGTAGAATCTAGAATAAATCTAAGATAATTTTACTATTTAGTAATGTTTCACATCACATAATTTCTTTCCTCATATCTTTTATCTTCAAGCACACATATGATAAGTTATTTGGTAATTATTAACTGTTTTTGAAGCTTTGTTATGGAGCCATGTTGTAGATATCCTGGCCATTAAATCAAGAGACTAGCTGTGAAGATGTTTCCATAGAAGATTTGGAAAAAGGATTGACTTTAGATTATGAACAAATTTAACATTCCTTTTACACATAAATTACTAGGTAATGGAAAACAAGGAAATTTTGACAAAGGAACTGGAAGGACACTAAGTTGTATTGGACATATCCATGCATATTTGTGTAATTTGATGTTATGAGACAACTGGTAAGGTTTGACAAGAAAGTGAGATCTGAGCAAAAATGTGGGAAAGGGGCAAATCAAATTCAGACATACTATATGTAATATAGGTTTACCTACATTTGAGTTAACCTTACTACCATTTCTAGAAGGCAGAATGAAGTCGCATGTGCTAAAATTACAATGATTTTCTTCAAAACAGCAGCACACACTCAAATGAGGCAGAGTGATTTTAGTAACAAAATAATTTCAATGCCACCCACAGTTAAATGTAACTAAATACCATTTGTTTTCTAGTTGAAGAGCTAAGCCTGCATCAAAGCATCACTGACATGCTTATCATATACTTGTGTAGAAAACTCAATTTTTCTGCATCTCTGCTTCCTTAGCTGCCAGTTAGTCATCCATTCAACTATGCATTCATTAGCCAAATTTTTGTTGAAGACAGCTAACAAATCGTCCCTAGCTTATATGTAAAAGATCAACTCTAATAGCAAAGGCACACTGCAGGAAAGAAAAATATCTAAAATGTTCCTGTCATTATGGAACATTAAATGCACACACAAGTATACCTGTGTATGGTAGATTATCATGACCACCAAAGCTCAATAAAATATTATGATATCATTTATTTGCAATAATAAATTCTCTATGGTCTCTGGTTTACTTTTTCAATATGTTTTAATCTTTAAGAACTATGATGCAGCAAACCTTCCAAAGGCTATCAAAGCAACAGGAAAGAAATATAGATACAAAGAAAAATGAAGAGACAGATTCTCTGGAGTAGATTTATGAACATATTAAATATTAAAGTGATAATATCTATTGTTTTGTGACTTATGCAGCAATATGTTAAAACCAAGAAGTGATTAAATGCTTGTACTATACTTCAATGTTTAATTTGTTTTGCAACATTTGGACAAAGAAAAAGGCAAAAAGAATAGAAATATGTTTTTGTAGGAGAAGGACAAAATTGAAAGTGGTATTTTCATAGCTATAAATAGTTGACCTAGGTAAATTTGGTTAGCAAGTCAAATCATAGAAGTGGTCTACACCAATACCTGTCCCATAGCTCATTCACATGGGTTTAAATTTGGTTTCATCACCGTCCAAATACATAAAATTATAATAGCTGTTAAAGTTCTCATTTTTTGTTTTGTTTGTAAAAGTGAAACATATGTGTATGTTAATGAATTAGCATGCAGTTCAAAAATAGTAAGGCATCAATGCTCATCAGTGTGCCGAATTACTATTAAATATAGAATTAAGTGAATACTGTACTGCCAGTTTTGTATTTAATCCTTCAGAAGTTGAATTTTATTTCTTCCAAAGTGCTATGCAGGAATTGTTTTCATTTTGTCATTTTTACATGATGTTAAGAGACACAAGTCAAATGGGTGTGCACACATCATAGAATAAATTGAGCTCATGAGTTTTTCGTTTGGTTTTAATTTTTTTATTCCAAAATCTGTGCACATGATTGTTTAGGGCAGTGACATCGGAAAAATATTCAGATGAATGCATACTGACAATGTGAGCAAACGGATAATGAATGTATCATAAAGTGATTGAGGTTGTTGCAATAATTTGGAACATTTTCATATTAACAAAATAAAGAGATCCCTGATTCTTCTGTGACTTCCTTTCATTTTGGCTGTGGACACATTTCTTCTTTTTGAGTGTGATGAAAGATTTCCTTTGTGGAAGATTCATCATAAAAAGGATACTCATCTATGAATAATAATGTATATCTGAAAACTGAAAATATTTCTTAATATTTAAGGCAATATTCATAACCCTAGAAACCTTCCAGAGGTGTTATAAAATCAGTTAATAAATTGCTACCAATAATTTCTCTTAATGGTAATGATGTTTAAATATTTCTGTTCCCATTCCATTTAATTGAATCAAATTATTAATTGATATAAATTTGGAAAGATGACCTGAAAATCAGTCATGAAAATAATTATTCCTAAGAAGTAACTAAAAACCCTGAAGTTATAAAGAATATTTTCAAGTTTACTTATCTATAGTTTATTCAATGACAATTTTATACATTTATGTAAGATGCTTTGATTACATTCTACCTCCATCAGCTATTCACAAACACTTAAACCCTACCACAGTCTCTCCCAACTTTATGCTTTCTTTTTCACAGCTCAAAAATTCCACTCAGTATTGTTTAGATGTGAGTGGGTTGGAGGACTCTCATCTGGAGTATCAGTGTCCTCACAGGATCCATTTCTCTGAAGAAAACCAACTCTTTTTTCCTCGAGAGCTCTTAACTGCCAAACTCCTCACCAAGAAAGTAGCCCTTGTAAGCCCATCACCCATCTATGGTGAAATTTTAACTGGCTCCATTTTGTACAGCCAACTGGCTTGATTTTGTAGCTGTCAAGATATCAAGATTTCAATGGCTCTATGGTCTCTAGAAAACACAGTCTCTCACATGTCCTCCATAATTAATTCTCATTCTTACAATCATTCAATCTCTTGTTTTTCAGTTTTCTGTCCTAAATGAAGTATGTTTTTCAAGCCTTCTCTGCACAAAGCTCAGGAAATAATCTTGTTATGTTTTATTTATCATGATGCATCTTACCAACATTTTTTTCAATCAATTTCTAATAAAATTTGGAACAACACATGCATTTGTATATATCTACATCATTATCAATTAATTCCTATTGTTTTGCCATACATTTTTGTGAATGGAAGTCATAAAATAAAAATATAAACATTTAGTAAATAACTTATACTGGTGAGATAACTAGAGTTTAAGAACAGTGAACACCATAAAAATGATTGCCAGAAATAAGACTTTCAAGCAGTTTTGATGAAGATTAATTTTTATTTGTATAAAAATTAGATGAGTGTTTTAAGAATCCGAGGTTAGATAAACTGAGTTTAGTAATTTATTTTATAACTCACACAATACAAAATCCTGCCAAATGGTCTATTGAGCAATAGATTATGAAATATTTGAAAATAAAACTATTGATATTTTCCCTTGTGCATCTTCAGCATTAGGTTTCTCTAGACATTGAAAATCTAATTTATTTCTTTGAGTAACTATGTATAGTTTTGTACACAGAGGAACAAAGTATCATTATTATCTGTTTATAAAATATGAGGATTATGCAAATACTAGCCAGGATTTTGTTCTAAATTATCTCAAAAGCTTCATCATTTCTGATTATTTCTCTTTTGGAATATATAATAGATATATTAAGCAACTTCTTTCTTTGCCTTTTTAAAAATATAATCTATCTTTGAGCATTTCTACAACTAACACAAATACAATAGATTTAATAAATTACACAAACATTTTTATTTTCTCACAGTTCTGGAGGATAAATTCTGGAAGAAGGCATGAGCATCCTTATGGTCAATCCGGTTACTTTCTGTTGACAATGCTTTGTATAATATTCTGTGATTGGATGTCTGAAATTTTACTCTCTAGGTGTGTTTATTTTTCTTCTTTAATTTCTCATTACTCTACAAAGAAGGGAATTCTTCCCCAAAATGCGAGAAATATGGAGGGCAAGTGACTTGACTCCTGTGTGGCATCTCCTTTTATAAATATCATGATGCCATTCATGATTTATTAGTTGTCAAAGACTAATCTGAACTAAAGGGCCCCACCTCTTAATACTACCACACTGGTAATGTTCAAATCTTGCTGGAACACATTTAAGCCACAGTGTCAGTCATTCTTAGAATTGGCTCACTCTGATGGGAAATGTTGTCATGTATGAATCTACTTGAGTACATTGCATGTATGTATTACCTAAATGTTTATAGAGAATAGATTTTACATATCATTTAAGATTAAAATGTTAATAAAATAGAGACTTAGATTTTGTGAGTCATATTACACCTTGGACTTCATTGTTTTATATTTCATTCAGAAGTAAGTATCAGGTTTATTTCAGTATTCAGAAAAACAGAGACTATGGATTAGATTCAATTCAACCTCTCTGTCTCTAATTTCTGCTCAAAGTGCTTCAATAGTAAATCTAAAATCAAATGGCATATTTCAAACATTTAATGGTATAGATGTACATTTTCATTCCAAGCGAGATGACCACAGAGGAAATGCTGTACTAAAGAATAACCAAACACCAGTAGGGCAAATAGCACATAAGCACAGGATTTTTTTTTTATTAGTCATTATCCCCTAAATTGATGAATTATTTTTTATCTATGTCAAAGTGCATAATATGAATAATATGTACAAATTTTAAATATACAAATATATGACATGTACATAGAGCTAAATGCAAACACTGTATCCTTTTATATAAGACATTGAGTACAAATGAGTTTTGTTCTCTATAGACGGTCCTTGAAGTAGTCCATTTGTCATTTATACTTTGCTTGCCATTTATCTCTATTGGATTTGAAATAAAATGGTAGTTTAGGTTAAACTTCTACTATGTTAGTTTTGGAGAGGCGGGGTACCTAGTGTGATTTCTAATAAGCTGAACAGTGTTGAAGACTATGAATCCCCAACAACTGAGCAAGGAATTGTTTGTCTCAGCTTACTGACATTATCCATTCTTCAGAAAAGCACACAAGAAGGGCATGAGGGTGCAAATGGAATCACATCTTCTATTGGGGTAATTGTTCTCAGAACTACTCCTATCTACACCTGAACTGGTATCTGATTGGACAGGATCATGAAAGCCCATAAGCTAAGTTTAAAGACTTATGTAGAAACCAGTGGACAAGAGTCTGTCTCAAAGTGGGAGGAGAGGAACAACTAACACTTGAGGTTATCATCTGACCTCCACACATGTGCTATAGCAAGTATGTCATCATGTCTACTTACAAAACTATACACACACATACACATAAAACACACACACACACACACACACACACACACACACACACACACCCCATAAACACATTCACAAACAGAAAAATTTCAAAAGCTTGGGCAATCGTGGTCCTAAATGACAGTATACTGAAACAC
Source organism: Mus pahari (assembly GCF_900095145.1). Classification (NCBI taxonomy): domain Eukaryota; kingdom Metazoa; phylum Chordata; class Mammalia; order Rodentia; family Muridae; genus Mus; species Mus pahari. The sequence goes on from NC_034609.1 coordinate 24,082,462, forward strand.
CATTTGCAATGTTGGAATCCCTTCAAGTAGCAATTCTCAGTCCAACAATATTAGTAACTAATCCTAAAGGGTTCAAACATGGAATGTGGAAATCAGAAAACATAATTCCAAAACCAAATACCCATTTGAATTCAAGTTCTAGAAGTGGAATCGCAGTCAGCATTTAAGGATTGGAGTAGCACATGCTTGGTTGTGCCCAAGATAGTGGCATCATTTCACTAAGAATACACACCTAATGTACTGGCTAGTTTTGTGTCAGCTTGGCACAGCTTGAGTTATTACAGAATAAGGAGCTTCAGTTGGGAAATGCCTCCATGAGATCCAGCTATGGGGCAGTTTCTCAATTAGTGATGAATGGGGAGAGGCCACTTGTGGGTGGGACCATCTCTGGGCTAGTAGTCTTGGGTCCTATAAGACAGCAGGCTGAGCAAGCCAGGGGAAGTAAGCCAGTAAAGAACATCCCTCCATGGCCTCTGCATCAGCTCCTGCTTCCTGACCTGCTTGAGTTCCAGTCCTGACTCCCTTTGGTGATTAACAGCAGTATGGAAGTATAAACCAAATAAACCCTTTCTTCCCCAACTTGCTTCTTGGTCATGATGTTTGTGCAGGAATAGAAACCCTGACTAAGACACAGAGGAACACAACAAAAGGATGCACCTATGAGAATATTTACAGAGGAGATTCAACTGTGAATGCTCATGGCTTAGATAGAGGGCATTGGTGTAGGCATAAATTGTTTGCAACCTACTCTTAGTAAGCGTTCAATCTCCCCTCTAGCCCATCACCCAGCAAATGTAGAGGAAGAGAAAAAGTTATTAGGATATGGGTAAAGTGGACCTGTTCAGCAATAGTTCTTTGGGGGGCAAGCTTGATCTTCTTTAGCAGAGGTTCAGTCTGATAGCAAGCACCAAATATAATTCAGCAGCTTCAGACCAGTCCTCTAGGTCTGCAGATACCAGGCAAGAATGGGCAGCTACAGTCAAGTCGTTTCAGCAAGCATATATCAGGCAGCTGTAGTTCACTGCTGAAGAAAATCCCTGGCTTGCCAACTGGCCTAAAGCGAGGCCAAGGAAGCATCAAGCTGCCTAAGGATCCTCCCAAGCTGTTCTTGGGTGACTTTTTCCTCAATTGTGGCATTACTACAAGTTGAGCTCAACAATGCTATGTAAGGCAAACCAATACATGAGTGTCTTTAAGAAAGGATAGTGAGGTGGGGCAAGCCAAACCAGAGCTTAGTGCTCATGCCCTGTTGTCTGTGGGGTTATATTTATATTCCTTCATTGAGTGTCCTTTCATGTGTTTGCTATATCAAAACACCCAGTAACCTGTGTCTGCTTCAGGAAAACAGCCTTTCATGTGTTTGCTTTAGCAACACAGCATTTCACCTCTATGCCTCAGCAAACCATCATTTGATGTAACTAACTTTCTAAAGAAACTATGTTACCACTTCATATCTGCCTTCAATGGAGGTAGACAATCCAGAGGTTTAATGAAACTGAAGATCCCAGGGAAATGAATATAGGAAGCAAACAAACAAGTTAATGTCTAAAACAGAGTATATATTTACATATACACGTATGTAATAATAAATATGTAACATATTACATATATGATATAATGCTTCCATGGATATCAGAGCTATAGGCTTTATAGCCATTAGTCTACTGAACATACATAACTATTCCATAACTGTTATGTCTGTGAAGCTGGTGTTATTGTGTCTCAGTTTTCATGATTCTAAAAATGTATGTTCAATACTCATGTAAGAGGATCTATAAGATATTTTCATGATTTCCTCTTTCTCACTGGTAAAAGCCTTTAAAATGAATAAACATCTTCTGAATGTGTTTTTAAATTACTTTTTATCAGGTTGTTATTTTCTGGATTATAGTTCTTTCATGATTTTAGATTACTGGGATTTGAGACTTTGCAGATTTTGATCTTTTGGGTTTTCAATAAGGAATGTGATTGGAATTGTGTCTTTCATTATTAGGTTGTGTTCACAACCACTAAAAATAGAATTTAAAAAAAAAAGCCGATTCCTGCAGTTAAAGAGCAAACCTGGATGAAAATGAACTTCATGCTGCTGAGAGTAAAATGCAGCAGCTCAGGGGAAGCAAAGACTCATTGGATTAGGAAAGTTGGTGTGACTGCCCTGGTTCAGCTCGCATCTTCAGTCTTCTGTGGTAGAGGGCTGAGGGGAACAGATTGTTCACACTAAAAAAAGGAGCTATACAAATCAGAGGAAGATTTCTACTTACTAACTAACTATCTAACTAACTAACTAACTAACTAACTAGTTGTGTGTGTGTGTGTGTGCGTGTGTGTGTGTGCGTGTGTGTGTGTGCGTGTGTGTTATATGCTGGGGATGAAGGCTGTATGCTTACATACATACATATATGTGCTTGTGTGTGGAGGTCAAGCCATCACATTTAAATATTCCTCAGGGACTATTTACCGTGTTTTCTGAGACAAGCTTTCTCACTGGCTGGAAAAGCACCCATTTGGTAGGCTGGGTGCCAAATGAATGCTCTTAGGTCCTACGGGAGGAATCCTCGCCAGTGCTGCCATTGCTGTTTTATGCCTCTGCTGTCTTCTTGTATGTGAGTTCAGAATGTAGATTGCCAATTCTCCTGCTTGCTATGTTACCAACTGAGCTGTCTCTCCAGCTCCAACTACCACCTCTGCAACAGGGCTCTTCAGATTTCATGGGAAGTGTGAGAAAAGAGAGTTATTTCCCTCTCTCTATGTCTGCAGTGACTGCTTCTTGCATTTTGTTATATCTCAAAGAGACTGAAAAAAAAAAAAAGATTTATAATTGCTTCCTAAAGCAAATGCTTTAACAAATGATTAGTAGCCTTGAGGCAGGTTTTGAAACAACACACACAGTAAATTTTGTTGACAGCAATGAGTTTCTTTCAGCAGACCTTTTAAGGGGTTTGTAGTTATTCCAGGGACAGATCTTGAGCCAAAAAGGAAAAAAAAAATGCAAGCCACATACATTATTGTTTAGTCAATCTTTCTAATCCTAGGGATTGTTCTTATCAAAATAACTGTGTGGTTCAGAGAAGCAAAATTTACTCTACCTCTGCTGTTTAAATAACCTCCCTATAAACTTTAAAACCTTGGGATTTTTACATATTTATGATACTTGAGTTTTTACCACTTTTTCATCTTTTAATGTGTTTACTGCACTCTACATCAGCTGCCAATTTGTGAACCTAGAAAGATATTCTGAGCTTAAGTTGATCTTATACTGTTTTGTAACAATATTGCTACTGATCGAAAAATGCAAGTTTAACCTGAGGGTACCTTTTAGCATCCATGTGACAGATCACAAATAGTTAAGACAGACCATCAGTCTCAGCGAGATCAAAACTGTGCTCTGTGGCATGAAGCATACAACGTGTACATTCTTTTGGTGTTAACGATCACTATGCATTTTTTTTTCTGATAAATCACAGTTGCAGATGGGAGAATGCAAATCCAACCCTCACCTTAGGGATTTTCTACTTTTTTCTGTGCTGCAAAATAACTCTGAAATATATCGTGAAAATTGAACAATTATTTCTCTTTTAACAGTCTAGATACTTTCCCTGCTTCCAGGTTCCCTTGAAAACTAGTCCTTAACCCTTCAGGTCTGTGCTTAACTGTTCATGACATTTCCAACAGTTTTCCCTGGTGCATCTCATAGGTCTAGTTCTCTCTGCCTCCCCCACCAGGACACTTCCTTGCTCCCCTTTCCTTGTTCTCCCTTGCTCTTCCTATCCCTTCTTTCTGCTCCCCTTTTCCTCTCCCCAAATCTCTCTTTATCCATCCATAGGTATGTATGTCTTACATGTTTGGTCTTTGGCTTTTGGAAAAAGCACCATCAGTCCATATGGGGTAGGTTCTTAAAACATCTATATAACACAAAAACTGTAAGAAGATTAACAGGAAGGAAAGCCGAAGTAAACAGGCTTCAATCCCAACAAAATAATTGTAGGAGACAGAGGGAGGGAACTGGGTGGAGAGACAGAGGGAAAAGGTGCTTAGGATTAGGTATGGGAGGAGACAGGAGAGAAGTCCAGAGGGATCAGGGAAGTGAATGGAAATATGCAGCTGTGGAGGTTGGGGGGGAAAGGTGGGGGGACTTCTAGAAAGTTTCAGGAAACTGGAATTTAAGAGGCTCTGGGGCTGGAGAGATGGCTCAGCAGTTAAGAGCACTAGCTGCTTGTTCTTCCAGAGGTCCTGAGTTCATTTCTCAGTACCCAAATGGTGGCTCACATAATCTATAATGGAATCCTATGATCTCTTCTAGCACGATGCAGATAGAATGCTCATATAAAAAATAATAATAATAAACCTTAAAAAAGCAGAGGCCCCCATTACTCAGTGAAGATGACCCTAGTCAAAACATCCAATACTGGGGAGAAGGAACCTGAAGAGATTACCTCCAGTGGGTAGACAAAGTTCCCAGTGGAGAGTAATTCAGTGGTTATAAACATTCCAATAACCACAACTAGTTTTTCAGGAGGATGGGGTCATCACACTACATTCAAAATTTTTGACCCAGCATTATTCCTAAATTAAAGAAATACAGGGACAAAAATGGAGCAGAGACTGAAAAGCCATCCAGTGATTTATACCATGGGTGTGCACCAAATGCTTACACTATTACTGATGTCATCTTGTGCTTGCAGACAGGGACCTAGAATGGCTGTCCTCTGAGAAACTGTACCAGCAGCTGACTGAGACAGACAAAGATACAACCAACCATTGGAGTGAGGGTGGGGACCCCTATAGAAGAGTTAGAGGAAAGATTGAAGGAACTGAAGGGAAGGCCATCCCATAGGAAAAACAACAGTATCAACTAACTTTGACACCTCAGAGCTCCCAGAGACTAAGCCAACAACCACAGAGTATGTATGGGCTGGTATGTAGTCGCTGGCACATATGTAGCAAAGACTGGCCTTATCTGGCCTCAATGGGAGAGGATGCACATAATCCCTTAGATAGTAAAGACATGATGCCCCAGGGAAGGGCAGAAGTGAGATAGGTGGGACTGGGGTGGAGAGCACCCTCCTGTCAGAGAGAAAGGGAAGGGAGAGGGGGAGGGGTTTAAGAACTGTTCAGGAGGGGACAGGAAGAGGCAATATTTTGAACATAAACAAACAATTAAAAAACTTCTTTCCCCACCCACCAAAAAAATCTATATTTATACTTATATCTCTCATCTATATATTCATAATTTATTTCATCTATCTATGTATACTACTCTTTTTTACTCTTTTTTTTAATTAGATATTTTCTTTATTTACATTTCAAATGCTATCCTGAAAGTTCCCTATACCCTCCCCCAGCCCCTGCTCCCCTCCCCACCCACTCCCACTTCTTGGCCCTGGCATTCCCCTGTGCTGGGTCATATAAAGTTTGCAAGAACAAGGGACTTCTCTTTTCCCAATGATGGCTGACTAGGCCATCTTCTGCTACATATGCAGCTAGAGACACAACCTCAGGGGTTACTGGTTAGTTCATATTGTTGTTCCACCTATAGGGTTGCAGACCCCTTCAGTTCCTTGGGTACTTTCTCTAGTTCCTCCATGGGGGCCCTGTGTTCCATCCAATAGCTGACTGTGAGCATCCACTTCCGTGTTTGCCAGGCACTGTTATACCCTCATAAGAGGCCACTATAAAAAGCTGGGCATGGTGGCACACGCCTTTAATCCCAGTACTCAGAAGGCAGAGGCAGATGTATTTCTGAGTTCGAGGCAAGCCTGGTCTACAAAGTGAGTTCCAAGACATCCAGAGCTACACAGAGAAACCCTGTCTCGAACTATCNCCCCCCCCCCAAAAATAAGAGGCCTCTATATCAGGGTCCCTTCAGCAAAATCTTTCTGGTATGTGCAATAATGTCTAGGTTTGGTGGCTGATGATGGGATGGATCGCCGGGTTAGGTAATCTTTGGAAAGTCCATCCTTTCATCTTAGCTCCAAACTTTGTCTCTGTAACTCCTTTCATGGGTATTTTGTTCCCTATTCTAGAGAGGAATGAAATATCCACACCTTGGTCTTCCTTCTTCTTGGTTTTCTTGTGTTTTGCTGTCCATTGGTGAGAGTGGGTTGTTGAAGTCTTCCACTATTATTGTGTGAAATACAATGTTTGCTTTGAGCTTTACTAAAGTTTCTTTAATGAATGTGGCTGCTCTTGTATTTGGAGCATAGATATTCAGAATGAAGAGTTCCTCTTGGTAGATTTTACCTTTGATGAGTATGAAGTGCCCCTCCTTGTCTTTTGTGATAACTTTGGGTTGGAAGTCAATTTTATTTGATATTAGAATGGCTACTCCAGCTTGTTTCTTCAGACCATTTGCTTGGAAAATTGTCTTCCAGCCTTTCACTCTGAGGTAGAGTCTGTCTTTCTCCCTGAGATGGGTTTCCTGTAAGCAGCAAAATCTTGGGTCCTGTTTGTGTAGCCAGTCTATTAGTCTATGTCTT
>NC_034609.1:24090091-24097932 GCF_900095145.1 Mus pahari
GGTTCTGATGATGGTGAGTGGTCTTGGTTTCTGTTAGTAAGATTCCTACATTTGTCTTTCACCATCTGGCGATCTCTGGATTTAGTTGTTATAGTTGTCTCTGGTTGGAGATTGTCCCTCCTGTGATTCTGTTCGCCCGTGTCATCAGTCCTGGGAGTCCAGCTCTCTCCTGAGTCTCAGTGGTCAGATTACTCTCTGCAGGCAAGCCCTCCTCTTGCAGGGAAGGTGCACAGAGNTCTGGCATTCAGACCTGCCTCCTGGCTGAAAATGTAGGCCCAAAATGTGGCCTGTCTCAGAAGATGTGTCCCCTCTGCCGTTTGCACACTCACCTGCACAGACTAGTCTCTGAGGGACCCTGGACATATGGCTCTCTAACCTGCTCTGGTAGACAGAATCTTCCCGGGTGGCCACTTTTCTTCTGGCAGGGAAGGTGCCTGGTTGTTTGAAGGCGGGAACAGGGCATGTCCCAGAAGCTGTGTTGCTTCTGTCTGTCCCAGAAACTGTCACTTCAGCAGTCTACACTCACACCAGTGCAGACTGGAGCCTGGGTGACCCAGAGTAAAGATGGCTCTCCCTTACCAGCTCAGGCAGCGAGAGCCTTCCCGGGAGGACAGCTCTCCTCTGGCAGGCACATTATACTATTCTTATAAATAGTTAATGTATTCTTGTGAGACTTCCTAGACATTTTTTTTTTGTTACTTTATTCACCCCCTCTTTTGTATTCATGTCTCTCCCCCTTCCCTAAGAACCCTTCATGACATATCCTAGATGATCATGACATCTCGCCTAGAGGGTCAACATTTTTATTTATTTTTGCACTCCTTTTTATAGGATTCTTTTCATAGTTTTTGTTTGTTTGTTTGCTTTTTCCTGATTGGATCCTTGTTAATACCCATTTTTGTGTTAGCTTTTAAGTTTGGGGATTTTTTTTCTTTAAGTTCCTTTAAGATAAGATCATTTTATAATAAGTTTCCATTTTCTTAGTTAAACACTTATCATTTTATCAAAAAAAGGCTTAGAAATCCTGCATATAGTATTCACCTTTTTATTAGTCTTAAAGTATTTCTTGAGTTCATTTTTGATTTGTTCTGTGACACATTATCTTAAATTATATATATATATATATATATATATATATATATATATATTCATTTCCTTCCTTTTATTATTTCTAATTATACCCATCTCATTATAAAATACACCTGATAAAGTTTTAATATCTGAAATCAGGTTTTGCATACTGTGGAAACCATCTGGTCAATATGGAACAGTTTTATTTACATTGAAAATACATATAGTATATAGGTGTTTTGGATAGACACTTCTGTATATATCTCTGAAAGATCCATTTGGTGCTAAAAGTATAGTAAAATCTGCTAATTTCTGTGATTTACCTCTCATACATAATCGATCATGTATCAATTCTCCAAATTCACTGTTTTGCCAAGTCTTTGGTAGCAACGTCATTTTGATCTACTGTTGGTTTCCTGTCTGGCATGATCAGGTATTTTTTTTCTAAGTCACTATAGGAAAAAAAAATCCATGGGGGTGTTAGTGATCATAGCCCAGGTTCTCATGCTTGAACACAAAATAACTTATACAGAAAGTCTTATCCCCAACTCAAATATGTTATTTTTAATTCTTTAATATCTTCCTATTAAATTTAATATGTATATAGTCTCCTTTCCCTTTCCCATATCTTCTTTTGTGTTTTAAATTTGTATTTGTTACAGATGTTCTTTTCATAATTACTGTGGAACATACATATACAAATAATCTGTATCAAATTTATTTTTTGGTGGTTTCTGATATTTTTTATTACTTTTGTATTTATTTTCTTTTTTTTACACTCCAGATTTTATTCCTCTCGCAGTTCACCCTCTGACTGTTCCATATTCCATACCTCTTCCCCACCCCCTGTCTCCACAAGGATGTCCCCACTGTCCACTCCCCCAACCCCTCGCCCTCTAAACTCCCTGAGGCCTCCAGTCTCTTGAGGGTTAGGTGCATCTTCTCTGATTGAACCCAGACCTGGCAGTCCTCTGCTGTATATGTGTTTGGGGTCTCATGTCAGCTGTGTATGCTGCCTGATTGGTCATCCATTGTCTGAGTGATTATATGAAAAATATACCAGAATCAAACTTTTACATATGAGTTAAAAGAAATGTAGGTGCCACAATCATAGTAAGGCAATGTTCTGAATTTGAGTCACACTAGTTATTTAGAAGCACACATTGCTTAATATCACCATGCCATTAATTAATGACTTTGGGTCAGCTGAGTGATCAACTTTTACAAAATTTTACTTATCCAAAAATTTTATTTATCTTTAGTTTTTGATGGATATATTTGGTTCACTCAGCAGTTGAGCTACATGTTTTTCTGCCTCCCTGACACGGAGGCTGCCCCTTCACTCATTATTTTCAAAAAGGGTCTCTGAAGAGAATTCTTTTTGTTGTCTATTGAGATTCCGCTGTGTGCAATACATCTCTTTTCCTTTTTGTTCCCCAAAATTCTCTTTGCTTTTGATCCTGTTGTAATGTGTTATATTACATTATATTTTAGTCAACCATGTAAAGTGACATTTCATTTTTATTTACTTTGTTTCCACACTGTCCTAAGAAGTGGAGATTTGATTTATTTCATCTTTGAATAAACCTTTTAGCTCTTGTGTTTTTAGAATTCAATGACAACTACAATGCATGCGTTACTTTTCTTGATGGCATTTGTTATATCCTGATAGAGTTCTTCATTATTTTAATGATTACTTCAAATGAGTATTCAGTCACAGATTCATCCACACTCCACAATATTTACTACATTCATTCACTGAACTTAACCAGTCCATAAATTTATCTGATCCTCAAAAACTTGGTTGGCTATTTCCTGTGTTCATATCTTACTGTCTGGATTTTACTGAGTTATTTCTGTTTTCTTGCTGTTTGTTAAATTTCCGTATTTTTTAATCATTTAACATAGTAGTAATATAGTTCATACATATCTATTTTTAAGAGATTATTACAGGAAAAGTTATGGTATTTCTTTGGATTGACCACAGTTCCTGGTTTTCCATGTTTCTTGAAGTCTCTGTCTTTCTAGAAGAGTGAAACAGTGCCATCTTCAGGAACTATCTTTGGACAAGGAAATGACTTCATCAATCAAGATAGCTCATACTTCTTGAGCTCTCATTTTAATAATGATAATACCTTTTCTTTGCATATTCATTTTTGTGTGTCTGGAATCTTAATTCTATATCTGTTAACTCAATTCTCTGAAGGACACTGAGGTACTGAGAGTGGTCCACTTATTTTCTCCAGAAAAGGGGCTTGGAACATCTGTTTGTATCCCGTTTCCCCAACCTCAAGAAGTTGGTCCAGCAGATTACATGTGGGGGTCTTCAGATTAGGTTCCTTCAAACCCACTAGATGTAGGATGAGGGCCCCTGACTTGGGAGAACCTGGAGAACTCTGAGGATTTCCATGGAGAATTGAGGTACTACACAGTAGATTTGCCTATTAATAGAACTTAAGTCCCTCTTTGAGTTTTGAGATTCAATTTTGTGTGATCTCAGACTCCCTCTGCTGCTCAGGTTTGCATATGTATTCCTTTGGTAGTCTTTGTTCAGTGGTGATGCAAAAGTCAATAGGACATTGGAGCAGTGTTTTACATTGTTACATTTTCTTTATGTAGTCTCACCTTTCCTTGTGGAGAAATAAAGGGCTGAAGGTGTTTCTTGGAGTTGAAGTATTATTCCTTTGGGGAAGGCTTATGTGGGTAAAGTGAAACTGTTTTCTTCCACCCTCTTCAAGTCTCTTAGAAAAATTTGTTTCAGTCATGTTAAGGGTCATCTTTACTAGACTCCAGGTAAACAGACATATTCTCATATGAGTACTTATGAAAACTGCTGTACTGTGGGAATTTGATAGTATACAGCTTCTGTTCTGCTATTTTTTTCTCATGTCATTCCAAATAAGTCATACTTAAGAATCTAGGAAACTGCAAATCATGTTGCAGAAACCATTCATTACACAATTGGGGAATTACATAGGTATGCGATGTGTCACTTTGTATTTAGAATAAAGTAAAGTTTGATATTTTCATATAATTAAGAGGAGATCTGAGCAATGCTTGGTTATAGGACAATCTAATATTTATTAGATTAAATACTTTTATAAACTAGTTATATTTTATTTAATGTATATTAGTGCTTTGCCTGCATGCATGTGTGCACATCATGTGTTTGACTGGTGGCCAGTGGTAGATTGAAAAGCACAGAGCCCCAAGCACTGGGGTTATAGACCATTATGAGTAGCAATTAGGGTGCTGGGAATCAAATTGTGGTCTTCCAGAAGAGCAGCTAGTGTTTTCAACTGCTGAGTCATTTCTGTGGCCCATCTAATAATTGTTTAGGAAATAAATATGTCTTTTATATGAAAAGTTAGATAAAATAATGACTTGCATTATATGAGACTAGATTTATTACTTGCCATAAGTTGCAAGACAGTGTAAGAATTGGGATCCTTATTGCCTGTTGTTCATGCACTAAACAAATCAGTGCACTTTTATTTTAATTCAATTCTTATAATAAAACTTTACATAAACTGTTACCACAAAATAAAACATAAAGATGTGTTGTATGCACAGATGAAGTAATATTTTCTAATGTAATTCTGCTGATATGGTAGTAGATAATTCAAAGACAAATTTTAAACATATTAAATGACTTATGTATAAAACCAAACTGTTTTCCTAAGTCGGTTTTCTATAACGTGCTTCATAATTATCACTCTTTTTCTCCATGAATGATCAATATAATTCTGCTTTTTCCAAGAATGGAATGACTTTATAGTTGAGTCATAACTGCTTAAATATTTATATAAACATACACACAAATACATCAGTAGAAAATACCAAAGATCTCCGAACACGAATGAATCAGAACAAAATATCCTTGAGAATATTTAACAGTAGTTGATATGTCATATAATATCATTTCAAAGGTGATAGTAACTACTTTTCATTGCATTAAAGTCATTACTTGACTCCATAATATCTCACTGAATTAGGACTTTAAACACTGTTTACAACATATCCAATGTGGAAGTAAACCTAAAACAAGTTAAATCTTCTTGTGGAGGCAGGATTATAATCCCACTGGTATGATGAGAGAATCTTAACATTTATGCACTGATAACTACTCAATATGTATAATCAATCACTTGTGACTTTTCAGAAAACTTTGTAATCACTTTTAAGTAATTTGAAATTACATTAACTCCAGCTTTTTTTTTAAACTGTGACATGTTTTTATACTATCATGTATACATCAAGGGCATAGAAAAGGTTTTAAAATTCTGAAGAGCCTGTTCAGAGTTCTGGTGTAAAATGGTCTGGTTTGAGGGCCTATATTATATCATTCACCTTTCCAGTATGTGGTAGTTCTAAAAGAATGTTATTCCTCCAGTTTGTAGAATATAGTTTCCATAAAGCTTTTCCCTTAAACTTTATTATGATAATTAAATAATTTGCCAAAAAGTACACAATGAATTTCTTTACAATTTCTAATTACTTCTAATAAATCATTGAATATTTTCTCCCCTGGAGTCTTTCCCTGGTGTGCTCTAGCTGTTCAGAAAATTATTTCTTTAACTTTATTACTAAATTACCACTCACTCTTCTAGAAGGCAAGCTTCTCTCTTCAGAGAACTTTATTAATATTCTGCTATCCAAGTATTTCATTGTTCCATGTTCCAGGATTCATGTTTTTCAGAATTACCCATGTCTGAACACATGATTTAAAGATAATATTTTCTATCTTAAAGCTATATTAGCATATTTTGAACTTATTTTTGAGGATTTGGTATAGTAGAACTTCCACACTACAGAATTTAATAAAATTTAGAGACATTTTAATTACTCTATAATTAAGGCTTAAACCTTTTAAGAATCACCTCCCAAGTTCACTTGAACCCAAGACAAAGATTAATCCACTTCCTGTCTCTACAGTATTTCATCATTCTCCATATTTCATCTAGAAGACCTGTGCTCTGTGTGGTCTTGTGCTTCTGAGTTCTGACAATTATTGTGATATCATCAAGGTTAATAGAAGTCCAGGGGATTTTATAATAATGGGTAGATATATCAAATTTTGCTTTTCCATAGTTGGTAGGTTGTTTAATTATTTCATTATAGAATGTTTTTAACTTCCATACACACACACATACATATATATATATATATGTATATGGACTCCAGTGGTATTTTCTTTATTCACTCTCTCTCTCTCATTCTTTGAGACAGTCCCAAAACCTGGAACCCACTTATTAGATTAGACTAATTGGACAGGAAGGACCAGGAATGCATCCTTCTCTGTCCCTATCTCTCAGTCTTAAAGGTCTAAATATATGCTACCTTGCCCTATTTTATACACAAGTGTGATTTTTCTTAACTCAAGTACTCCATATTTGTATATCAAGAGCTACGTACACTGAACAAACTCCGCAGCACTGCTCTTCCATAATGGTGTTTTTATAATTGTCTATGCATTATAGATATAAGTCACTTTTTAATAAGAGATTTGCATCAAATTCGGGATTCTATTTCTATTTCTTAATGGTACCTTTTAGGGCACAAAGTTTTTTGTGGTAGGTACATGGATTTTTGTTTTGTTTTGTTTTGTTTTCTTATCACCTTTTTGGTATATTTTTGACCATTCATAATCTAATGTTATGCAAATTTATACCTATATATTATTGGGTTAGTTTTAAAAGGCTAATATTTAATGTATTTGAAGTTTTTTGTGTGTATTTTAGAGACGTCCAATTTCATTTTTTTCTAGCTATCCAATTGTCCTATAATCAATCATCTATTTAATGTCTCCATTGGTGATACTATAGTGAGCACTGCTCCCTTCCAAAAGCCTGTATTGGAAAAACAGACTTTTCTACCAAATTATCTGTGTTGCTTTTCAATAGTTAGATTGACTGTAAAAGAATATTGTTTTAGAGTGTATGAACTTGGATTCTATCTCTAACTCTTATATTAGGACCAAAAATTTTTAATACATAACTTTTAAAATTTTCTGAAGTGTAAGTATTTGAGTTCCAACTTCCCCCTACACTTTTGTTTGAGACATGGTCTTGATAGGTGGCCTGGCTAGTTTAGAACACACTTTGTGGATCAGGTTGATTTTGAACTCACAGAGATTTACTTGGCTCAAACCTATATGCAGAGACTAACATGTGCCACCACAACAGGCCTGTACTTCTTGTTTTTAATTCAATTTTTATTAGTTCTTTCTGAACTTTATACAATGAATTCTAACTCTTTTCACCTTTTCCCTATTCCTCACAGATCCTCAGCCCATTACCTATTCTCCCAACTTTTGTATATTCTTAGGTATACATCCATCTATGTGAGGATGGTTGACCTGCCATGGACTCCATACCCCTGAGAACAACTGAGTTCATAGACTAGCGGGTATCTGTTGTCAATAGCTCCTCAGCCAGAATCAAAATACATAATTGATTTTGTTCCCTGTGCTGTGATTTAATCTGATTTGCATTTTCCCAGGTATTACACATGGTGACATAATCTCTGTGGGTTCATATCTGCAACTGTCCTGATGAGTTTGGAAAACACTGTTTCCTTATGGTCACCTACTACATCCTGTTCTTTTGTCACCTTTCCCTAAACCCTGAATACCTGTTAGAAAACTCATGTGGAAATATTCTATTTTTGATACAACTTAATGTACAACACACATACTACACACACACACACACACACACACACACACACACACATATATATATATATATATATATATATATATATATATA
>NC_034609.1:24098093-24100889 GCF_900095145.1 Mus pahari
AGGGAGAGGGAGAGTTTAAATGGAGTGTCACTATAACAGGTTGACAAAGCTGCTACTCAGTATCAAATAACTAACAAATAAAAACACCCAGTAACAGGAGCCTCCTCCTTGTCAGTGATGTCCCATTGACACTTAAATATTATAGGCCCGCGTCCTCAATTTTTTTTTTTTGTTTTGTTTTTTTTTGCGGTTTTGATTTGTATTTGGCTTTTGTTGTTGTTTCATTTTGTTTTTTGGCTTTTTTTTGTTATTGTATTTTATAGAAACTGATGATATACATAATTGCTGGGGTTGGAGGGATGGCTCCGTCTTTAAGATCACTTGCTTCTTTTCCAGGAGACCTGGGAATTAATCTTTATTGGCTAGCTTGATTCCATCAAGGTCGAAGGTTCTATGCAGCAAAAAAAAAAAAAAAGTAGAAAATATCACCCTGAGTGAAGTAACCTAACCACAAAAGAACACACACGGTATGCACTCACTGATAAGTGGATAATAGCCCAAATGCTCAGAATACCCAAGATACAATTCACAGACCACATGAAGCTTAAGAAGGAAAACCAAAGTGTGAGTGAGTGCTTTGGTCCTTCTTAAAAAGGATTACAAAGTACTCACGGGAGCAAATATGGAGACAAAGTGTGGAGCAGAAACTGAAGGAAGGCCCCACCCTGAGAGTCATCCACCTTCCAGAGACTGCCCTACCTGGGGATACATCCCATATAGAGTCACCAAACCCAGACACTATTGTGGATGCCAGCAAGTGCTTGCTGACAGGAGCCTCATATAGCTGTCTCCTGAGGTTCTGCCAGTCCCTGACAAATACAGAAGTGGATGCTCACAGCCATCTATTGGACATCCAGTGAAGGAGCTAAAGGAAGGACCTAAAGAGTTGAAGGGGTTTGCAGCCCCATAGGAGGAACAACAATATGAACCAACCAGCACCCCCAGAGCTCCCAGGGACAGTGCCAAAACTGAGCATTTGGACCAGAGTTGTATAAGAAAAGAGGAAGAATAAAACATAAGAAGCATTCAGCGTTCCTCCAGAGTTTCTGCTACAGTTCCCATTCCTGGGTTTATATCCTGAGATCCAGGCCTGGCTCCTTTGATGATGGACTGCAAGCTGGAAGAGTTGATTTTCATCATGCTGTGTTGTTTATCACAGCAATAGAAAAGTAGTTAATACACAGTTGATACTTCTTAACTTTCTTTAGAATATTACTGAGTTCTAGGTTTCCTCAACAACTATTTCTGCAACACATGAAATGATCATGTATATTTTCTTTATTAGATTGTCTCCTATGCTGATTTCTAGATGTCGAATCACTGTATCATTTTTGAAATAGACCTGATTATGACTCCCTTGATTCATATATTTTATCTGTTGCTTTAGTGCACTGATAAATTTTATTACATATAATTTTGAAGTTTTTGTTTTTTACAAAGGCAAAATAGATATTGTTGTATAGTTTTGGAGATATTTAATGCTTGATTTTGGTATGATTCTAGCTTCTTAGAATGCACCAAGAAGCATTTTTTAAAGCATTTGTGAAGAATTATATTGATTATCAAAATATGTTTGGAACAGATCAATTGTTACTCTCAATGTTTCATACACTGATAGCTCTTGTTTTATTTTTTGTTTGTTTTGTTTTGTTTTGTTTTGTTTTGTTTTGTTTTTCTGAGACAGGATTTCTCTGTGTAGTCCTGGCTGTCCTGGAACTCACTTTGTAGACCAGGCTGGCCTCAAACTCAGAAATCTGCCTGCCTCTGCCTCCTGAGTGCTGGGATTAATGCCACCGCCCAGCTACACTGATAGTTCTTGATGAACCAAGCTAATTGGGTTTTCATCTGATTATACATAATTCACCAAATTCAACATAATCAATAATATTCATGAACATTTATCTGGTCATCCACATTATAGTGTCATGATAGCCTCTGTGGTGTTTTGTGTCAAATGCATAAAGTTGGTAAAACCCAAATAAAACACTTGACTTACTATTTCAGTCTCAAGGTTGATTACTTCAATTATTCTATAGATATTTAGAAAATAAACTTGGTGAAGGTTATACAAGATTTCTCCATAATATTGCTTCAACATTATGTCTAAAATCTTCAAAATGTAGAAAGCTTTTGCTTTGAAGTGTAATGACTGGGGCTTGTGTACTTTAGTACTTTTCTATTTCAAAGCTACTTTTTAATCTACCAATTGTGAGAGTAAGGTAAACAATTTGCCATTAGTGATTCATGTTAAAGAGGGGAAGCTAACTTGGTCAGCAGTGAACATGTAAGAATGGGAAAAAGGAAGGCTCCAGGGGCAGTGAGTTTGAGATGCATGATGAATTCTCACATTTAGATTCATTCAAGGATAGGAAACTGAAGATGGTCTTGGAAAATACTAAACTTGAAAGAACAGGAAACCCAACACAGATTTTCCTATAACAAGTGTAAAAGCTATATATGAAATACAATCAAGAGACCCACTTGCAATATCAATCATGAAGGTCATCAAATTCCTAGAAATTAATAAGAAAATGTAAATCTTCAGAGTAGGCATTTTTCATTAGAAAATATTTTCTACCATTAGACTAGCAAGTATAACTCCAGGAATGCTGGCTTCATTTGCTGAAAGTCACAGATCCCTTGATGCTTTAAGAATGCCAGTCAAATGGATATCTGGAGGATATCATCCTTAGTGAGGTAACCCAATCACAAAAGAAGTCACTAGATATGCACTCACTGATAAGCAGATATTAGCACAGAAACTTAGAATACCCAAGATACATTTTGCAAAACACA
>NC_034609.1:24103909-24127811 GCF_900095145.1 Mus pahari
GCTAGAAAAGCAAAATAGGTCAGACCTAAACCCAGAAGTGACAAAACCCTTGTTTAATTTGCAGAATGACATTGCAGGGGGGTATTCCTTTAAACTTATTATTATTACGATACACAGTTCTCTTTTGCTTTTCTCTTCATGCTTGACGTGGTCCTGAGATTAATATGTAGTCAAAATTTGCATTTTACCATTTTTTTGGGTGTGGCTTTGTAAATGCATGGCAATCAAAATGTAAATTTTTGGTTTCCTGAATTTTCCAAAGGACCCTGGGATTTCACCTAGGTTTTAAGAAGCTTTTTAGCTCATCCTTAATCTTTTCCTCTTAGGAAGCTGTGGGATTTTCATTGTTGCTACAATTCTTTGAGCAATGACCAACATTTTTGCTCTTGAGGGAACTTCCAAAAAAGTCAGAAGGGTACAAGCTTACTTCATAACAGTCAATTGGAAAACTCCAGACAGAAAGAACATACATAATATTTTGTGTGCAAGTCTGGTCTGTTCCTTCAAGAAATATAGGAGAGGTTTCAGGAATTGCCCTGAGCTTTGAGGTGTTGGAAAATATATTATTTTGACAAGAAGAATTGGAGCAAGTAATCACTCCAGAAGTGTGTCCTACTAGTTTTAATTGACTTTTCTTTAATATGGCATTCACTTTAGGTTTCTAAAGGATTTTTAGAACTTGGAAAAAACAAAGTGCTTCTAGCAACACTCATTTTTTTTTTTTTTTTTAACGTTTCTGTGAAGGGTTATGGATTTGCTGTGGTACATTCTCCTTTTGGGTTAAATAAGTTATGTAAATGTATTCATGCGTGTTTTCTCAACATCATTCTATATTTTTCACGACTATCTTTTAGCATTACCTGTATTTACCCCATGTTTTAATTTTATGCCTCTATTTTTGTAGCAGTTTCAGGGTCACCGCTAATGGAGTAGAAGCACAGAGTCCTCTCTCTTCCTCCCTGCTTACACCTTTACATTCTTTCTCATTATCAGCAACCCCATCAGTGGTGCTGAGTTTGTTACAACTGATGAACCTACACTGACATATCATGGTCACAAAAGTTCATAGCTCACATTAGTGCTCATTCTTGATGTTCTACATTCTATGAGTCCTGACAAATGTATAATTTATAATAATGTGTCCACCATTATATTAACATACTGAGTAGTTCCCCTGTCCTAAATGTCCTCTGTGCTCCAGTCATTCATTCTATGTATCCGTTTTTAATTAACTATACTTTACCAACAAAAGATAGGGAGCCTGCTTTATGACCTGTGCATGTTAGATGAGGGTTTCATAAACAATGCTGTTGTATTCGACCTCAAAATTGATTTATTTTCTTTTGCATCTTCACTTGGCTATGACCATTTTATTTCATTTATACATGTACTTTAAAAACATTTTCACCCAACAAAATTTTATTGATTAAATTTAACTATCTGTCAGGTAAGCTAATAGTGTTAGCGATAAAAAGATGAATGTGGCTTGCTTTATGTATTGGGAATTTTATATTTCCAAGAGGTTTATAATCTTTCTGCCAGTAATGCCCTTACTTTTGTAGGGTGAACAGACAATTACAATACAATGTCATAGGTGTTATAATATAGTGAGGAAAAAAAAACACTATAATCTAAAGGCTTCTCAACATTTTTTTTTAATCTTGGGATTAGCAGGAACATAAATAACATCATATGAAAGGGAAAACCTGCTGGTGAGTTTATGCTTATGTGAATCTGTGGATACATATACTATAACCAAAATTATTATAACATCATATCATTCACTATACTTTTTGTACATTACTCCATATCATTGCAAGCAACATACATTTTAGCACTGGGAGGTAACCTTTCTTGCACAATACTGCAATGCTGAAAGACTTAGAATATCTTTATCTGCTATGGCTTATGAACTGAATTAATTTGTGAAAAGCATATTAAAAACAACCTCATCTCCAGGCTCTCAGAAAAGTGATTCCCCACTTCTTCTCTTTTGTTTGCTCTTTCATTCATTAGCTTTGGCATGTATATTTCTTCTTTAAAAGAAATGAATAATTGAGGATTGAAAGATGAGTGAGAAGTTAAAAATACTTGTAGCTCTTCAAAATTACCAGCATACACGTGGCTGCTAATAACTGGGGATAACTCCAGTTAGAGAGAATCTGTTGTCTTCCTCTGGTGTATGTGGGGACTGCCATTACATGGTAAAAAAGGAAATATATATTTTTAAATTTTTAAAATGAATTCTTCAAATACTTATACTAAATTGCATGCAAAATGAAATTTAGTTACAATTAGCACATATACTTGATCCTTCTATAGTCTCATATGTAATTATTACAATGTATGCATATGAGTCACCATCAAAAGATAGTCACAATACTATCATTTAAACAATATGGAGACATTGGTTAAACTGTATAGTAGTTCTATATACAGAAGCTTTTATCTTTATCAAGAAAGATTGGAGTAGGTCCTGACTTAATATGGTCTCATAGTGAGTTCTGTAGATGAATTTTATACATGGTCAGTAAAAATAAACTTCATCAAAATAGGGCATTTTAGGCAATAATTTTTATGAAAGCAAATCTCATCATGCAGGAGCTGAGACACGTATTAGATCAATATTTGATATATTACTAATAGGAAATCATTAATATCAAGTGGCAGACACATATTCTTTATTTGTACGGGAAATTAATTTTAAGAGCATTTCATGGATGTGGAGACTTAGGCATCCTGCAACATCCCTAGTTTTTGACAGCTATGTATGAGCTTTGACTGTTATACCAGGAAGCTGAATTTTGTGTCCTATTTCTCCTGCTCTAACCATGTAACTCTGCAAGTATCTGGTCCTATATTTTGTATCTACAGAGTACAAACTTATGGCCACTTTTCCAGATTATAATAAAACTGAGATCAATAACAAAGTGCTTTCTAAGTGCACATCACACAAATGTGAAAGATAATTACAGGATCTCTATGTTCAGAATTATATCTTAAACATATACTTTATTTCTATGCCCAGAGATCTATTTCAGTTGAATACTCAGGAGAATTTTAGCAATGGACATGACTTTTCTCTTTATTCTATCTGTTCTAGTCATGTTTATATCTCAGGGTCTACATTAACTGTACTACTTAAGTGTGTGTGTGTGTGTGTGTGTGTGTGTGTGTTCAATTATCTTCATGTAATGCTCGACTAGGAAACATGAACAGATTCATTAAAATACATCTTTCAATTTTAGAAGTACATGAAAAATTTCTCACTTCCACTTACTTTTCCTTTAAAAACACTGAATTCCAAAAACTGGTATTTTACAACAAAAATGATGCTTAAAAGCCCAGCAAACCTCTCAGAGTCAGGATTAGTTCTCTCAACACATTAGCTTGAGAAAAGAACAAATTTATAAAGCACAGGTCTAGGTGTGTCTGAAAGTGTTTGCAGACTTCATTCCATCAAGAGTTCTCTGGTGTAATATCTGCTGATGGAGTCAGGATAAAACTAACACTATTTGGTGATGGGACTGTAGTAGAATGACTGTGTGTGTGTGTGTGTGTGTGTGTGTGTGTGTGTGTGTGTGTATTTACCTACTTGTAGCCTACTATGTTGCATGTTTATTGGGAGATCTTTTGTCAATGAAGAGGACTTTGAAAAAACATTATTGAGGTATAATTTATAAAAGCAAAGTTTTCTCAGTTTTGAAATTTAGTTACAACAGTCATCAGAGTCACATACTACAAAATTCCTACTTTCTGAGTCCTTTTTCCTGCCTCAGAGATGACTGTTGAATCCCTACAAAACCTTTTATCTCTAACCCGAGAAAGCATTTTGTCTCTAACTACATTTTGCATTTACTTTGCCTCTTACATCACTTGAGAAATCTAAAATAATCTCAATCTCTCAATCTCTCTCTCTCTCTCTCTCTCTCTCTCTCTCTCTCTCTCTCTCACTCTCTCTCTCTCTCCCCCTGTGTGTGTGTGTATGTGTGTGTGTGTGTATGTGTGTCTGTGTCTCTGTGTGTGTGGGTCTGTGTGTGTGTGTGTTGATCATTCAAGAAATGCAATATTGTAAAGATTAGGTTTAATTTTTTCCCTAAGTATTTAATAAATAATTTCTTCTCTTTTTTCCTCATCTTGTATCTGTGTAGCCAGGTAACCTAGACAAACAGAAGGAGATGTGATAAATATATAACATATTTACCTAGACATTATTGAATCAGGGGGAAAATATTGCAAATGATCTTCCCTATAGAGAAAAAGATGAGTGTTACCATCAGTGAGTAAAAAGTGGGGCATTTGTTTAGAAACTGACAATCCCAACGTGAAGTCACCAGGTTGAAGGTCATTGGTATTATCAAGAGGCTGCCCTTTAATCCTAGTTCTACCAATATGGAACTGTGCAGTCTTACATAACAGTATCTATCTTATTGTTATCATATAGATGCTAGATACACTGTGAGTAAATTTGTTTAGTTTGACCATGGTAATAAGCTTGTCTCAGCAATTTTTGCATGGTAACACACTTAATTTTAATATGGATTCATTAAATCAATAATGCCTGTGTGATTAAGTCAGATATTTCTGAGGAAATAAATTCTTCTTCATAAGATTCCAGTTAGAACCGTAGCCAAACCAGTCACCATTCCACCGCTCTCCTCCAAACTATGTATAAAATTAACCATTTCTCTCTGTATGCACTGATTATGATCTATTACCTGTTGTAACCTTCAAGCATGCTGTAAGCATGCAGCTTCAACTCCAAGGTTCTTCAGACTACTTCGCACTAAGTAGTTATAGTGATTTCTTTTGCTCACTCCTCCTTCTCTGCCTTTTATCTCTTTATTTCTTTTCTTTCTATTGTCTTTTGTTCAGGACAACAAACACATGCATGTCAATTCCTTCCTCTTCACAGCTTTACCAGGTTAGACACGATTCTCAACATCTCTGTGGTCATAAATGTTGAATTTTTATAATAGTAACTTTTACGCTATGGTCACTTTTCCTTTTCTGGAATTTCTTTTAGCTCTTTCACACACTAAACATCTGTAGATCCTCCTGTGTCTCCTAATATACCTTAATCTAAATGTTTCCCCTTTAATGAGTCCTCATCTATTCACTCATTTACCACACAAGTTTTGTTCCCTGACTTTCTTCCAGAAAGTCTCATTTAATTTCAAACATGCAGTGTTAATCGTAACCTATTTTGTATCTGTTGGTTCAGCAACTTCTCCAATGTCTATCATTTTAAAGAATCATATTAGCAACACTGTGAGGGGGAGGCATTCTTTAATTAGTATATATATATATATATATATATATATATAATAACCTATGACCTGTTTATTGTGTAGTGGGTGGTCTTTCATTACTATTCTTGCTATTATATTTGGATTCAGAAAAAATTTATAAAAAAGAGGCTGGAAAAATTTGATGGTATATGTTTGTACTGTATATTAAAGACAAGTTTATGTCTTGAATATGTTTTGTGTATATGTGTTCTTGTGTGTGTGTGTGTGTACAGGGGCACATGTGTGTGGAGATAATCCTGCACATTGTACGAATGCCTGTGGAGGGCAGAGTCGACCTTAAGTGTCACTCATCAGGAGCTTTCCACATCCTTTATATTCTCTTTACAAACTAAGTTTGAATTCAGATATTTTAAAGTCACAAGATCTGATTAAATTATTTCAAAGCTATAATTCCTGTTGACACAGTGTCACTCACTGGGATTTAGAGCTTTCTATCAGGCAAGGCTGCTCAACCAGCAAGGCCAGATGGTGACTTGCCCTGCCTCCTCAGTACTGGGACCATAACCATACTTATATCTGCCTTTTGTGAAAATACCAGGTTTTCAAGCTTACATGGAAATCTCTTCACAGGTTGAGATAGCATTTCATCTCAAATTTTATTAATATGCCTTAATAAATTTAAATGGTATTACCTGAATAAAAGGCTAAAATAGCGCATTACCCATCACATACAAAGACATAAAAACAGTGTATATTGAACAATTTGCTTAATTATGTTTCTGTTTTCCCACTTTTGCATAATATTATAGTTTCTTTAGCATAATACATAGTTACTTGATTTTGGTAGGAATGACACTTAGGTTTTTTTTGTTGTTGTTGTTTTTGTTTTTGTTGGTTTTTTTTTCATAGTATCTCAATAACTATGAATTTTCTACAAAGGCACTTGCTTCTATGCAATCATAATCATAAAGGGAGGACATGTCCACACAAGAAATCCCACTAAGAAGACTCCTTATGAGCCTTCATTTTTTCTTCATTTTTTTCTCCCTACAATGTTTCCTAGTTTCCCATCAGTACATTTCCAAGATAATTCCTATTTTCTATCTCCATATAATTTAGCAAGAAGATTATTAAAGTTATTTAACAAGGACATTCCATATATGATATCATGCACTCATAAGATCGTCATGCCGAATTTAGCTACAACAGAAAATATGGAGTTTGGGATCTTGGAGCATCAGACTGTCATTATTATTCTGAATAATTTGAAACCAGACAGAAAATAAACACAGCTTTGGTGAAGCAGTCAGGATAGAAATAATGGCAGTGTTCATTTCTCTATTTTTATAGGGTATATTTTGGTTTTATTCAGAGAGATACATATATTTATTGCAGAACCTGGCTTTGCATTTATTTTCACAGATGGCATAAACTTCCCTATTCCATCCTGCTGCTAGTCACTAGGTGAATAAAATGTGCTCATATGCCATGATTTAAGGAGGAAATAATTAAAGTTGATTTCTCAGTGTTCTTTCTCAAAATGCATAAATCTATGCATACACCACCCAGATTCTTTCTTAGAATTGTTTGGGTCTTTTTGTTGCTGTTAAATGATGAGGAAGCTCACCCTGATGCAATAGATAAAGGATAGTTTCTGCAACAGCAAGTGGTATGGATACAAGTTTTGGTTACTGGGGCCACTCATGTGAAGGAGCTAAATCCAATTTATTGAGAAATACCTAATTTTCATTGTTTCTCAGAAGGTTTCCATGGAAGAAAGGGTAGAAAAGAGGTTATAAATTAAAACAATATCTCATGGCTAGGGAAGCACCGGTCCCAAACTCTCATCTAGAATTGTGGAAATTTGCCGTGAAAGATTCATATTAATATAACACTACGGCTCTAAAGAATACCCATCCTTCCTCACATGTCAGCATCAGCTTTGCATATGTGTAGGTAGAAGGCATCTTTACCCTTTATCCTCATTGATGCAAGCACAAAACTCAGTAATAAAAGTGGCCCAACCACTAATACTCTAGCCCTGGAAAGGAATAATGAGCATCAACTTTAACGTTAAGCTTCTCTGTGCCCTTCTTGGACATACAATATATCGAAGATTTAAAAAAAAACTTATTTCACTTGTTTTGGCTTCATTTCTCTGTCATTAAAGAATCATCAGATAATTAAATAATGTATTTATACTGGTTTCAGGGAACTACTCCATGATCCATTATAGGGCAGGCTGGATGCCACGATATATTGTCAAGAAGAAGGATAACATGTTTATTTGAAATAGTCTAGTTTCTTTTTCACAAACCACAGTTGGCTTATTGACCATGTTCTATTTTAGAATCTCTGCAAGACCTACTCAAATATATTTGTTACGTAATCAAGGTGTCTGAAACGGAGCTGAGACTGTCTCTGTTGGCCTGAATGCCTCAGCTCGAAGATGAATGCTGATAGTAGTTATTCTGGGAAATGATTAATTAAATCTCATTCCTGGCAGTTCCATTAATATCAACACAACATGGCAGAGATATTGACATAGTGAGAAAACATTGCTTTCAACAATAGGGCTTTGTTGACAAAACAGTGAAATGACTAGACCATTAGCAACTATTTACGAATCCATCTTCAACATCAGGCTTTAGTTTACACATACCACACAGGCACACACACACACACACACACACACACACACACACACACACACGCACTCTCAAAATATGCTGCATTTAGGCAGAGGAAGCAAAGTGGAATTATCATAAAATATGAATGTGGAACATGCTGGAATCTCCCTAGACACTGCTAATATCTTTTTCCCTTCCTTCACTATATTCTCTCTCTCTCTCTCTCCTCTCTCTCTCTCTCTCTCTCTCTCTCTCTCTCTCTCTCTCNCTCTCTCTCTCTCTCTCTCTCTCTCTCTCTCTCTCTCTCTCTCACACACACACACACACACACACACACACATACTCACACACATGAATAACAAGTAGATGTATAATTATTCACAGTTGCTAGCTGATAATCTTTTAATGCATCAGGAGAAAACTGTTACATTTTATGACTGTACATTATATGCAAGATACCATGATGATATGTATCATTGTGGATTTATGCAGAACTATTGCACTTATTTTCAGCAGAATTCACACTTACATACTAATCATGCTCTTGCAAAAAAGGTAGGGTAGGGGGTAAAACAAAGTTTCATCATTTAAATATCTTTTTCCCAAGCCTTGAGTTTTTCCATATTAGATTCCACCTTTTTATCCTCAGAACACAAAGGACACTGCACTGATGCCCTTACACCATCTCCATGATGGAGCCTCTGAGAGTCTGTTACAGGAGACTCTGTGATCCATGGAACATTTATTTCAGCTTCCCAGAGATTCCAGTAAGTTGCTTATAATTCTGTTTGGGTGGAAGATATTGTTGGGAGGGCAACTGATAGATTTTCTCTTACCTGGTTCTACTAGCAGTTGGGAGTTAATTGGAAGTTTGTAGAAATGATAGACAATTATTTCCAAATTCATCACATAAAGGAAAATTACAAAAGAAATGTAAAGATTCTCCTGCTTCATTACTGACTCACTGTTTGCATTTATTGGTATTTTCCAAATCTCTAACCCTGATTTCTTATTTACCAAGTAAAATTAAACATTGTGTGTGTGTGTGTATGTGTGTGTGTGTGTGTGTGTGTGTGTGTGTGTGTGTGTGTAATAATGTCTGTTTATGAATCTGTTTTTCTTCCCTTTCCCATTGCTTTGTTCTTCCTTATTTCCAAACAATTCTGGAGATCAGACTCCTGAATTCAATAACTCAAAATTATTTAAGAAGTACATGATTATATGGTGGTGTGACACATGAAATAATAGGAATAGATATAGGATACAAATGGAAAGTTGGAATGATCACTTGCTTTAAAAGTTCTAGAAAGACTCACTGGGCAATATAATTAGAGAAACACTTGAAGTATAGAAGATAATCAAGTGGTGTTTTATTAAATGTTCAGTTTTTCAGGTATGTGAAGAGAGATTTTTGCATTATATAAATTTAATTATAGTCTCAAATTACCTGCTTCAGATTTATATTTAAAAAAAGCATATTTATTTATTTATTTATTTATTTATTTATTTATTTATTTGTAAGAGGATGCACTTGACTGAGATGGATATCTGTTTTAAATGGAAAAGGGTGAATTTTGAACCTGTCAAAGTTCAGAAACATATTTAAGTTCTCAACACTGTAGACTGGAGAGTTGAAAATAAACTGTACATTAAGAAAAACACCAGTATGGAGCGAGAGTTCCAATACATGTATTGGACAAACCTTACATCTACAGATATGCATAATTGACTTTAAGTACGATCTGTGTCATCCATTGACGCTGAGGCCTTGAGCAAGTTATTGAACACTTGACCCCATTTCCTTATAAATAAAACAACGGTTACAAGCTGATCAGAAACCCTATAAATATTCCTTGAGGTAATATAGATAAACACTTGGCACCCACATGAATACTATATATCCAATTAGTAGTACATATAATTACTATGAAAGTAATTACTACTGTTGATTTTTCCTCAACTTTATATACAAGTAAGAATTATTTGAGATACTTTACTAAAAACCAGAAGCCCGTGTCTCTCCATAGAATCCACTGGATCATGACCCTTTTAAAAGAAATACATAAACTTCTATTTTAAAGAAGGAAAGGAAAAGGAGCAAGGAAAAATCCAACTATGTTGAATAAAATCCACAAGGAACCAAATTATTTTATATTTGCTTAAAATTGCATAGTATATTTGTATATAATATACTATATTTTATTATTATTACATCATGTGAATGTGTTTGTGTGTGTGTGTGTGTGTGTGTGTGTGTGTGTGTGTGTGTGCTTGTGAGTGGAATATCGCAATACCACATGTAGTGGTAGTGTTGTGCTCATGTACTTTGGACTCAGAAATCAGGATTTGAGGTAGATCTGAAAAGAGAGTCTTCTTCCTGAGGAGTAACCTGTATATTATTGTAAGGTGCTATGGGAGTTACCAAGAGAGTAAAGAAATCAACATTTCTACTCTGCTGTGACACCTATGAACCCCAAAATAAAAGGATATATAGCCTAATATTCCTAAAGGTGAAATAACTGCATTCATAGCTTGGCAGTTACAACCTGCTACCTATTTGGGCATATGATACCATTCAACAGGAAAGAAATTATGATTGATGTTGAAAACTAGACAACTATCCAAGCAAATTGGGGTTGTTTGTCTTAGAAGACACCCCTACAAATGCTACTTTCCAAAACAGTACACGCTTGAACAGTATCTTTAATATCTATTCTTGTACGAGTACTAAACTGTAGCTCTTACCCTTAAACAAAATAAGATTCTTCTCTTTGCTGTATGGTCAGCATTACAGAAGCCATGATTGGTTACAAACCAGGGTACAACTGATCATGGGGTGTACATCCACAGTTGGCACATCTCCAGCACAATCCCTACATATCTAAACCTCACAATACATTGTGGAGGAGAAGGCAAAACTTTGTAGGAACCAATCAGGCATTCTACTGCAAAACCTGTATCTTTTACATATGACTGGCCAACAACACCAATGAAATCTCACAATTATGGCTGCTGAAACCAGTCTGGAAAACGAAAACTTAAATGTCGATGGAAGAAATCTCTCATAAGTAGAGTTTTACCCGTAGATGAAGAACTACATGTAATTAAAAGTACCTAAGACAGGGAGGATTAGTCTTCTACAGAAAACAATCCCCAATTTTGGTTATCCAATATGTAAAAACATACATATACACGAAACACTAAAAAGACTCAGTATTATACGTGGCTGGGGAGCAGAGAAAAGGGTTGGATTCGGGAGGGGGAAAGTGGGAATTATGCAGTAATAATTTAATTAAGTCTTAAAATTGTAAAAACAATCACAGAACATGATTACACGAGTCAAAACATGACTAGTGTTTTAAGAATGGTCCTTTCCTAAAACTTTAGTATATTGACAACATAACAAAGACTCTATGATCAATAACAGAACACATATTCTACAGTGGCTATAACTCATTCTTTGTTTCCCAAATTCAACCACAATGCATTTTCTTATTAGTTTAAATATTATTCAAAAGAATGGGTAAAATGGATAGGTCTGCAACTATGATTTCTGATCACTTCCTATATGCCTGTGATATAGAACGGACCTTGAATAAACAAATCATTCTGGTTTTTGGAAGTAAACAAACAAATTGTTGTTCCCCATGGATTCTGAGTAACAGACAAAGACAATTTAGATCAACAGTATTTAAATTTCCTAATGTAATGCAACTGCTAAATAGAAGAGGTGGGCAAAGCAGTGGTGGCGCATGCCTTTAATCCCAGCACTTGGGAGGCAGAGGCAGGTGGATTTCTGAGTTCAAGGCCAACCTGGTCTACAGANTGAGTTCCAGGACAGTCAGGACTACACAGAGAAACCTTGACTCGAAAAACAAAACAAAACAAAACAAAACAAAACAAAACAAAACAAAACAAAACAAAACAAGAAGAAGAGGTTAGTCTATATAGACTGTCATTTATATCTCCCAAATAAGTGACACAAAGACTTATTAAGTTTATTAAGCCTAGGTTGTATAGATTCTGATCTATTCTAACCCTTTAAGGCTGTTTATACCAGACAAGTGCCTTGTTACTTGCCAACTAATCTGGCCATGCCTTGGCTTTTTCTGGCCCATGTGTATCCTCATCTCTCTCAACTTTATGGGAAATCCTCATGGTCTCTCCATGTGGTCTCTCTGCTTCATGGGCGCCTTCATTCTCTCTCTAACTTCTCTGTACCTGGCACACCTGGCTGGCAGCAAACGTCCAACCTTCCGGTCTCCTCTGCCTAGTTCTGGGCTGAATTGTCTCTTTACCAACTAATCAGAGATGATGGAAAACAATTTTTACAAAAGATTAAGGCCAGATCTTTTTGACCATGCCCTTTCCAGACTGTAGGCAGATGCTTGAGCATAGAAACCAGCATGGGAATGAACAGTGCACAAACCAATCCACGACAAGTCTAGGCGTTTTAGTATTCAATAATATCTTCTTCTGGTGCTATAAATCGATATGATTTTAGTCGAACCCAAAGGGTATCTCTGGATTAGTTAGGGAAGGGGATGGTGACACAGAATACTAGACACAGCTATTTGAATGGCACCTGAAATACAGTCCAACTATATTATTTATAAAGCTTGAACCAGTTCGCATTCTCCTCCCTAAACCTGAGTCATTCTTCCTAAAGCTTACCTACAGGTCACTCACTGTTTCTGTTTGAAATTCATTTTGCTGTAGTCTTACTTTCTTCCACCTGTTGCTATACTCCAATGAACTGAGACCATGTGGATCAAAGTCATCGTGGATTATGGAGACCGAAACTTAATTGACTTCCAGGGTACATATTAAAAGAAGGTGACAAATTTGACTAGTTGTCCAATCGTTGTGACAGGAAATGGCTAACATCTGTGTGTAATAAGGAAAAAACTCTTCAGAGTTTGGCCTCCTTCATTATGGGGGAGAACAGAAAAACCGCCAGTGAATGTTGACAAGCCTGTGGCAAACCTGCACACCAAGTGAGACCTGGAAATAAAAAGACCCCTTACAAAGTCGTTAAACATCAGGCCTGATGAATTATTCATTTCATGGCTTCAAAGTTGGGCTTGGAAAAATGTAAATAAAACACACAGAAAACTTTCTCCTTTCTGGAAATGATTTTATAGTCATGAACTAAATGCAAGGAGCACTTAAAGTGTCTAACCACATTGTATATTTTATGTAAATCAAGAATATTGAACAAATTCTCCATTTGGTATAAAAGAGGGAAAAATATACCTCATCTGATGATCAATGTCTTTGACAAAATGAATGATCTTTATTTTCTCCATTATCTTTTATCGCCATTTTACATACTCTATAAAATATCGACCTGCACGTTATTCAAATGAAATGTGATGTAATTTGTCTGATTCACAGCCCTTCTCTTTTATATCCATTAGGCATAGGTGTGACTTTCTCTGCAGACCTGATTATGCCTCCTAGCTTGACTCTGACCTATTGAAGAGTAGTCTAGTGATAGGCAGAAGGCAGTATGGGAAAGCATATATAGTCCTTGGCACCCAGAGGTAAGGGTTCAGATCCTGAATCCGCATTTAAAGGTATCATTTGGATATGTTAATTTATAGGCATATGCAAGGTTTACGTTAGATAAAGATAGATTGAACACACATGCTTTTAAAAAAATGGATGGTTTATAATACTAGTGAATAAAACAGGTTCTGGTAAAATTCTGTGAATGATTAACTCCACTCTTCTCAAACTCATTGCTTTTCCTGAGCTTCTAATGTGTATTAGCCATATGCTTTTGTGTAACATTTAAAGCAAGACAGAAAATGTCACTATCCTGAAACA
Source organism: Mus pahari (assembly GCF_900095145.1). Taxonomy (NCBI): domain Eukaryota; kingdom Metazoa; phylum Chordata; class Mammalia; order Rodentia; family Muridae; genus Mus; species Mus pahari. The sequence goes on from NC_034609.1 coordinate 24,117,624, forward strand.
GGTATGATAGACATATAAGAAGCAAGCATTCCAAAACACTACTGAAATCCAACACGTACCCTCAACCAATGCCAAATATATTGTCTTCCTTGAAATTGTTGTGATCTGTCACGAGACTATAAGTCAGCAGAGAATCTGATAAGATCCCAGGCATATGCACATGTTTAATCAGACCCATTCAAATACCAACGTTTTACCTGACGTCCCTGAATCCAGAGCCTGACACAAAAGTTATACAGGAGATTCTTATTTAGTGCATTGTCACAGAACAGAGAGGTTGGGAAATGGGACGGGCAAGCCAGGGAGGCAAAAAATAATCAAAGCCATAAGACAAAACTAACTAGAAGTTATTCTAAGCCACTCAGTCTGACTCTCATACTTGATGGGTCTTCACTGCTTGGCACTGAAACAGAAGTCATATTCTGTAAGGTTCCATTCATCATTAGTGAACAGATTTTTCACGGTCAGGGCTGCACTGGCAATATAAATGGATATATTCACTTGAACATCCTGTGTAGTTCTTAGGTAGGAAGAAAGAATTTCTTAGCTTTGGTTAAAAGCAAGGTTGTACCCATATAAAGCTAACATTGTTTTCCTGTTAATGACTGTGTCAAAATTGTATCTACACATCATTTCTTCACTTTTCTCTCTCCACTTCTTCCCATACCTCTTCCTTTCTTCTCAAACTTATGACTTCTTTTTCTTTAATATGGGGATTAAATGAATTATATTATATATAATATTATATATAATTAATATATATATATTTAATGTGTGTGTGTGTGTGTGTGTGTGTGTGTGTGTGTGTGTGTGTAACTTGCATGATCCATATCTGGATCAGTATCCTTTGCAAAACTAAGAATAAATTGCTTGCATCACTCATTAACTTACTTTTTCTTTTGATATACTTTTGTGTGGTCAGTTATTCAAAGGCTTAGTACATCACGGCAAGTTACTTGTCTGGTTGGCATAGTGATAGTATTTGGACTTTTCTACCTACTTTGGCACACATTTAACCTAAATTCATTAATTTAATAAAGTGAAATCAAATTAGAACAAATGGAATATTAGTAAAAATAGTTATTTCTATGTCTGGGTGTTGTGGCCATCTCATAATGAAGAACATTCAGTTCAACAAACATACCCTGGTAGAATATAGCATTTAAATCCTAAAGAGACTTGTTGAAAAACTCCCTTTATATATGATAATTTTTATAAAAGAGTAGAATATAAAGGATTTGCCAATTCACTATTGAATGCTGTATTATATTCATAACACACATATATTATACATTTTATGTGTATATACATACACATATGTATAAAACACACAAAATCAAAATCCTATACATATCACATAAATTTAAAAATCTATGAGTAAGGGCTGAAGTTATAAAATATAATTTAAATTGCCTGTTTCATGGATAAGGTGTCATGAATAAGATGCCCTTGAGTATAATTTCTCAAAAGCACTTCTGACTTTTCCCTCACATATGTATAAAATGCATATAATAAATTTTATTGCAGAATATAATACAGAGTACACACACACACACACACACACACACACACACACACACACACACTAGATAGTTTCTAGAAACCTATAGGAAACCCATTCATCTAATGAAACTGAACACCAATCTTTACACATACCTCTATGCAAGCACAGACATCGTTTGTCCCTTGGACATTTCTTTTTTTTATGAAAATAGCAAAGCATACTGGGTGTTAATTTAGTGCTGGTCTACCTCAGTTTATTCTTATTTATTCTTATACTCATGTCTCTGTCTTCTACAAATTACTGAATGATATCTATTGAGAGCCAGCAACTCTAAATCTCTTTCATGCTTTATCTTACAAGAGAATTTCATGAAACTTCTAACTCGGTTCCATTGTATTTATTTATTTATTTACTTATTTACATGTTTTCTTATCTGTTGCTGTAAGTGCTGGCTTTTGTGAATATAAAAGCAGCATGGCTAAAAGAATATGATAAATTCTTTGTGAAAAAAAAAATTAACTGTTTTACTTTTCATGTCATGGAAGTAGTTGGTGGTTGCAGCAAAGGATCAATGCTTAAAAGGCATCATTTCCTTGCCTGTGGGTGTGAAACATCCTGGAAAATAAGGTTGATTCAAAATTTTTAAAATTCTAGAGCTATTGCAGTTGGTAAAATTGTCTTTCAACTTTTCTATCTAAACCAATAATCAGACTTCCAAGAATAGGCTTCCTAGGTTACTCTTTATAGTACTACAGATGAAAAATGTATTTTGTAGCACAATCAAAATGATAATTTTTTTCAATATGCTTTTGAGGCTACATTTGCCACAGAAGACAATAGATTCAACAAACTATTGTGGCAAACCCATAATGGGAACAGAATTCATTTTTCTAGTCATTTATAACCTTTGTTCTTCTCATGTTACAGGATTTCTAAGTCTGTCCTGAAATGCGGTGAGCCTTTCTGCTTCTGAGACAGAAATAGAACATGGAATTTAATTACCTTAATATGCATTTGATTTTTCTATTTGCAAATATTAAAAATATACCATAAATAGTTTTTTTTTCCTGAGTGACACCAGATAGAAATTCAGAGTATTATTACTTTGGGCACGCCACTTCCAAAGGAAACTGTTTTCTTGTGTCTTAGCTAAGGCTGGGAAGTCCTGCAGAAACAGTTTTACTGAAGTTTGAAAGAGATATATCTTCTATAACATTAAGGATGGGACTACATAGCAAAAACTTCCATGAGTACCTTTCATATTTACTGTTGTTGTTATTACATTCATAAACATTCTTATATATTGTTCTTCCTTGCATTTCATAAAAACATAAATTTCTCCAGGACTTACTACTGTAGTTAAAATTGACCACAAAAGACATTCTCAATGTTACTGCTTACAGATAGCATCATCAAGGAAGGAAGTAGATATTATGTTAAAGACCTGATGCTGTTTACAATGTATTGTGGACAACATATGTGATTCAGATGAACAGAGATTTTAAAATATTATATGATAGGGAAAGCAAATTAAATTCTATGATGGAAGATAATATAATAACAATACAGAAGATGCCTATATGATTTGAAAAACTTCACCAAGGCCATTGGATAAGCAATTCAAATTGTACACAAGTAATTCATCCATTGTGTACTTCATGAAGATCTGGAATAACACTTCTCATGGAAGAATGAACCACTACCTACAGCCAGTTGTTGACAAAAGTCATGGCACAGTCCTTCCATTGGTCCTCATCATTGTGACTTCTGCAATCCAGAGATTAAATGGTATTTGTTTCTTTTGATGTTTCCCATTTGTTAGTTATTAATACCAATAATGCTATATCTCAGAAGGTTTGGTTATTCATTCAGTTATTTGCCATCACTTACTCAAGATCCCATGCTTGTCATGGCTTCAGAAATGTGAATCAAACATGGTCTTGTTCCTGAGCCCAGTCAGGAATGAAAGATGAAATTGTAAACCCATAATCATAACATATAAATGTGTTTAAAACACTATGTGGTCTGAAAAATATAAGAAAAATCATACTGGCAGAGGGAACATACCACAGCAGAGGGATTCTCTTCACAAGATGTTAAACAATGCATAGGTTTTTATTTGTTTGTTTGGATGGTTTAGTTGTTGTTGTTGTTGTTGTTGTTGTTATTGTTTGTATTCTGAAAGAAGCCAGAGTTGTTCAATGGAGTTACAGAAATACGAAAAGAATTGTAGTATTTGTAGTGCCACAAGTACTATGGAAGAATGTGGACTCCAGCAGCTTCGTGGAAAAATACTGGGAGATTTTCCTACACAGCAAGATGTGTCCCCAAAAGGAGAGACTTTGCATGCTAAAAGAAATTGATCACTTTAGCAAAAGTGATTTGACAACTTATTTTTTTTTTCTTGGAACTGTGCTTGCTTATCAGAGAGCTTGAGAAAGAAGGGTGAACAAGGAATTTGAGTTTTTTTTCATAACATATGGATAACAGGGGAGAATGGGGGTCATGGGAGGACTGAAGGAAATCATCCAGAATGGGAATCTTACTTTACTAAAAGATAGCACCATAAGTTTTGTCAGGGTGGAAGTAAAGGAGAAATTAGAAAGAATCAGTAGAAGGCATATGTCATTGTATTATCTATACCTAGATTATCTTTGTTTCATATTCTTTAAATTAACTTTTCTGACAAAATATGCTATTTCTTAATAAACATTGACACTATTCTTCTGCCTATTGAATTTTAAAGATGAATGCAAAAAGTCTTCTTATAAATATGTGACATAAAATTTCATGTCATTTTGATCCTTTATAGCATGCCTAATTTAGCCCTTGGGAGTAGATTCTTTAAACTATTTTTGTTTTGAAAAGATACATTTTTATTCCCCCTCTAACACATCCTAAATGGCTATTAAAATGTATGTCCTGACTCTAATTAATAAAATACAACTTTTCAATTAGCAGAATATATTTAAAAACAAAAACTTGGCCCATTTTCAATTTATAAACCTGCTGTACACAATTTCAACCCTCCGCCAGGAATTAGCAACTGATGTGCTGACATAGTACATGCATATTTACTTTTGTTATCCCCCCAAATGCATTGTTACCATGGTAACTCATGTACTGCAACTCGTAAAAGAAACAGAAATTCTTGGTGACTATAAAGAATAAATAATGAGGGAGACACAAAGTGAAAATGTGGAATGATGGTAATACCGAGCCATATTTATATATCATGATGTAACTGCAGANGAGGATATTTCAGGAAAATGTAGAGATGAGCGAACACAATCAGAGAAGTACATNAGTTTAACCTTCCATTCCAGGTTGTGCCTTATCAATAAAATATATTACAGAGAAGCTTTACTGCCTGTTTGATAAATCATTTGAGTAGCTTCATTACTGTTCAGTTTACTTAAGGTTCCAGAGCCAAGGAAACCTTAATGACTTTGATTAATACTGTATGGTCAACATTTGAATTTTGGCCTTTTCTTTCAGATTATTAGACTCGGTAATTTGAATTTTGTGCTCTGGAGAGTTTAGTATTTGCAGGAGCTCTAGGTCAACCTGCTGGGTCTATCTTTTCGATGTCTTTGAACAGACTAAGAAAGACAATTAGGCTAGACTATAACCATTCTAATCTTCTTACACTGTTATACAACTTTTTAGAACCCTGTAGAATGCCTGAACATGTTCTCCTCTTAGAAATTAAGAAGGTGGAATTTCAATCATTTTCAAAGTAGAATGATCCTATTTCACTTAAAAATAGCTCTGATTTCCATGTAACATTTGGATTTTATATAAGGTTTATCTTTCTCTAAAAAGATTTCTGCTACTGCCAATAATTTGCACATGGTGACCTGAAAGGAAACCGAAACAACTCTGACAACCTGCAGTAAATATGTGTCCAAAAGAAGCATCTATGCTTTAGAAATCACTCCTCGGATTTGACAATTGAAATCAGCCTTGAAGAATTTTCTAAATGAAGATAAACACATGACCTTTGGGGAATATTCAAGAAGTAATATATAGCATTGTGTTAATGTGGGGTCATTAATGAACTTGAAAAATATATTTTCCAAATAATTTACAAATGCCTATCTTTTGTTTGTTTCAGGTAGAAATTATAGAGCAACACATACATTATCAAGTAATTTTTGTTGCTCTCTTTCTCTCTCTCTCTCTGCCTCTCTGCCTCTGTTTCGCTCTCTAGTTATCACACTCTGTGTGTGTGTTTGTGTGTCTGTATGTGTACCTGTGTATGTGTGTATGTGTTTTGATATTAAGTCTCTTTCTAGAGTGAAGAATGAACTGTAAAAATCAGAAATCATTTTATAACAGTCCCATAAATGCTGGAGAAAAGAAGTAAGACATCATGGTTAGATGACATTTCCTTTCAACTTGCTACCTTATCACTATCAAACTATTATAAGAATTGTATAAATAGTATTTTACTACTGGGCACATTAAAGTCGTCTGTGGTATTATGCAGAAACATTGAAAAAGAGCTTGTTTTCTGATGGTATTATTTCCTCCACACCAATCTCTCTCTCTCTCTCTCTCTCTCTCTCTCTCTCTCTCTCTCTCTCTCTCTCTGAGACAGGGTTTCTCTGTATAGCCCTGGCTGTCCTGGACCTCTCTTTGCAGAACAGGCTGGCCTCTAACTCACAAATCTGCCTGCCTCTGCCTCTCGAGTGCTGGGATTAAAGGCGTGCGCCACCATGCCCGGCTTGGGATTTCTCAAAAGTAATCAGATATTGTTACTGTAGTCAGTGATGATATAGAATGAATAAACCAAAGTCTGAAATAGATGTGCATACTTGAACGGAATCAAACAAGACAGAGTCAAGTGTGAACTGCAAGTACAAAAATGATTGCATTTCTGTTTGAGTAGGATATCCAACAGGCAGGATGGTCTGCGACATAGGTGCCAGATTGCAGTATGGAGATAAAGGATTTTATGTAGAATTTTAACTGCAAATCATCTAAAGGGATAAAATCATTGGTATAGTTAATTAAAATAAGTAAAACTAGATTTATTTAAAAGTTTTAGTAAAATGGGAAGTGAATTTTAATACTCATTGGTTTCATGGTATATGTAGGCAAGAAGCAATTATTTGAACATCTCTATGATTAAGAACATCCATGTGTCAAAGGTTTGGTACCAGCCTGTGATGCTAGAAGTGGATGTGGAAATTTTAAAGGATACTGTATATCTGACAGTCTTTCATTTGTGCAGGAATATGCTGCATAGGGGATATTGGGACCCTAGTCCCATCTCTTTACATTTAGACTAATAGAAATAAGAAATGTGTTTGCTAACTCCTTCCAGAGTGGTGTCTTCTTCCTATTGGCCCATATTCAGTGGAAACAAGTGAATGCAGACAAAACCTTTTTATTTTATTTTATTTATTATTATTATTATTATTATTATTTTGGTATGCTCCTGCTTCCAGTATTTTCTCACAGTGACAGAACGCCACATAGCACCTACATGTTTAATTGCAGAGTTAATAGACCAGAGGAACAGCAAGTTCATTGAAATCTCATTTCAGATACAACACATTTAAACAAGTAAGCAGACAACATTCCCTTAAAAACAAAAGAGAGTCCAAAGTAATTAATTTAGAAAGAAAAACCATCTTTGTAAAGCTAAAGTCACATAGTGAGTAGGTGGAGACTCAAATCTAATTACCATTGACTTACCTGCCCTCATTCAAATATTTACTTTATATGATGAAGAATAGTTTTGTATTCATTAACTGTAAGTATGGCAGATGGTAATGGTTCACAATGAAATAATTTAATCCATTCAGACACTGAAAGACATTTGCTGAGTAGATTTGTCAAAAAAAGAATATTAGCAAATATTTTTGAAAGTCTTGCTAGAACCCTGTGGACCTGTGGACTGGTTTGGCAAAATGTCAGTTGAAAAATTTGGTTTCAGTCATGAAAAGAAACCTGACTCAGCCCTAGGGTTTTAGAAAGTGTATAATCATCAATGGCTTAGGCATGAAAAGATAAATTTAATGATAATAAAAAAAAATCAAGAGGCTATATGGGTTTCCATTTTTCTAGTTGGGCTGTTATTCTTCTGTTTCTTTGTTCATTAATATGTCTACATCTAAGTTAAAAATCATTCTGTCAGTCAAAATTCTGGGCAGAAATGTATTACTGGAGGCTACACTGAGGGTTCACATGTTGTAGAGTTCTAAAGTTGAGCTATGCAGGGTACAATAGGGGCAATACATGGCTGTGTATCTAAACTTGGGAAAATTTAATTCATAGTAGGCATTAAAAAGAGAGCAAGATATGAGTAAAGCAGAAAGATAAGGAAACCAATGTAAAAGTAGAATTTAAGAATTTAAGGTCAAGGAAAATTAGAGTACTCAGAATTCCAAGGGTTGGATTAATGGAATGAGAATGGGATGCGGGGTGAGAGTCATGCTTAGTAGCTTCTTTTTACATGTTTTTAAATACTTCCTCAAGAGGGATTTCTTAAAAAGAAAAAGCTGCTAACTGCTTAGAGAAACAGACACCTGCCCACCAGAGGAGAGGTGTCTGCCTGGGAAGGTTCTCAGTGCCTGAGCTGGTAAGAGAGCCATCTTTGCTCCAGTGTGTTGCCCGGGGTAGAGGGCAGCCTGCAGAAGCAACACAGCTTCTGGGAAATATCCGTTTCTGGCTCCAGACATCCTGCACCTTTCCCACCAGAGGAGAGGTGTCCACCCAGGAGGGTTCTCAGTGCCTGAGCTGGTAAGAGAACCATCTTTGCTCTGGTGAGTTGCCGGGGAGAGAGCAGCCTGCAGAAGCAACACAGCTTCTCGGAAAGATCTCATTTCTGGCTCCAGACATATGGGCACCAACCTACAAGAGGAGAGGTGTCTGCCCGGAAGGGCTCTCACTGCCTGAGCTGGTAAGGGAGCCATCTTTACTCCAGTTCGCCTAGGCTCCAGTCTGCACTGGTGAGAGTGTGGACCGCAGAAGCTACACAGCTTTGGGACAGACAGAAGCAACCTAGCTTCTGGGACAGACCCTGTTTCAGGCTCCAGAAATTTGGGCACCTTCCTCGCCAGAGGAAAGGTGGCCACCTGTGAGGGCTCTGTCTGCCAGAGGAAAGGTGGCCCACCTGTGAGGGCTCTGACTGCCATACCAAGTGAGAGAGTCATGTTGTGTCCAGGATCCCTCAGTGGCTAGTCTGTGTAGGCGAGTGAATAAACTGCAGAGGCAACACATCTTCTGGGACAAGCCCAGTTTGGGGCCTACATCTTCAGCCAGGAGGCAGATCTTAACACCAGGCCTCTGTGCAATTTCCCTGATAGAGGAGAGCTTGCCTGCAGAGAGTAATCTGAACCTGAGACTCAGGAGAGAGCTGGACTCCCAGGACTGCTGATAGAGGCTAACAGAATCACAGGAGGAACAAGTTCCAGCCAGAGACAACTATAACAACTAACTCCAGAGATTACCAGATGTCAAAAGGCAAACGTCTGAATCTTACTAACAGAAACCAAGACCACTCACCATCATCAGAACCCAGTACTCCCACCTCAGCCAGTCCTGGATACCCCAACACGCCCAAATAGCAAGACTTGGATTTAAAGGCATACCTAATGATGCTGGTAGAGGACTTTAAGAAGGGCATTAATAACTTAAAGAAGTGCAGGAGAACACTGCTAAAGTGGTAGAAGTCCATAAAGCAAAACAGGAGAATACTTCTGAAGAGGCAGAAGTCCTTAAAGAGAGGAGAAGAGAAATGAACAGGTGATGAAATTGAACAAAACCATCCAAGACCTAAAAATGGAAATATAAGCAATAAAGAAAACCCAAAATGTGACAACTCTGGAGATAGAAACCCTAGGAAAGAAATCAGGAATCAAAACATTCAGGAAGTCCAGGACACAATGAGAAGACCAAACCTTCAGATAATAGGGGTAGATGAGAATGAAGATTTTCACCTTAAAGAGCTAGCAAATATCTTCAACAAAATTATAGAAGAAATCTTCCCGAACCTAAAGAAAGAGATGCCCATGAACATAAAAGAAGCCTACAGAAATCCAAATAGACTGTACCAGAAAATAAATTCCTCCTGACATATAATATTCAGAAAAACAAATGAACTATATAAAGATAGAATATTGAAAGCAGCAAGGGAAAAGGTCAAGTAATATATAAAGGTAGGCCTATTAGTATTACACCAGACAACTCACCAGAGACTATGAAAGCCAGAAGATCCTGGACAGATATTATGCAGAACCTAAGAGAACACAAATGCCAGCCCATACTACTATACCCCTCAAAACTCTCAATTACCATAGATGGAGAAACCAAAGTATTCCATGATAAAGCCAAATTCACACAATATCTATCCACGAATCCAGCCCTTCAAAGGATAATAAAGGGAAAACATCAACACAAGGACAGAAACTACATACTAGAAAAACCAAGAAAGCAATCCCTCAAGAAACCTAAAAGAATTAAGCTGCAACAAAAATAACAGGAAGCAATTACTTTTCTTTAATTTCTCTTAACATCAATGGACTCAGTTCCCCAATAAAAAGACAACTTTAGTAAAGCTCAAAGCACACATTGCACCTCACACAATATTAGTAGATTTCAACACCCCACTCTCACCAATGGACAGATCGTGGAAACAGAAACTAAACAGAGACACATGGACACTAACAGAA
>NC_034609.1:24128077-24135577 GCF_900095145.1 Mus pahari
CCAGATACTAATGCACATGCCAGCAAGATTCTGCTGAAGGGACTCTGATATAGTGGTCTCTTGTGAGGCTATGCCAGTGCCTGGCAAACACAGAAGTGGATGCTCACAGTCAGGTATTGGATGGAACACAGGGCCCCCAATGCAGGAGCTAGAGAAAGTACCTAAGGAGTTGTAGGGGGCTGCAACCCTGTATGTGCAACAATATGAACTAACCAGTACCCCCTGAGCTCTTGTCTCTTGCTGCATATGTAGCAGAAGATGGCCTATTCGGCCGTCATTGAGAAAAGAGGTCCTTTGGTCTTACAAACTTTATATGATCCAGCACAGGGGAATGCCAGGGCCAAGTAGTGGGAGTACGTGGGTAGGGGAGCAGGGGTGGGGGGTATAGAGAACTTTTGGGATAGTATTTGAAATATAAATAAAGAAAATATCTAATAAAAATATTTAAAAATTGAAACAGTCACCTGGGTGAAGAGGAAGCTCACACTGCTATGCATACGGATTAATATTCAAACTATAAAAAGCACTCAAGGATCTGGGGAGATGGCTAAGAAGTTAAAAGCAGTGACTGCCCTACCCATGTTCAATACCCCACTCCTGCATGGCACATCAAACTTGTGTATAACCTCAGTTCCAGGGGTAATGACATTTCCACACGGATGTCTTGAAATGCATATGGAATCATAATATTAGCCATGTACCTAAACAATCTCTAAAATGCATACAAATCTGTGTATAAATAAGCATTTATAGATTAAATGAAGCTTCTCATCTAGGTTGCCAGTGCTCCTTCCATTTCCAATCATGAGAAGTTGATGGCCAAGGTTACCTAAGAAACAATCAAAACATACAGCAGATTGCTATTGCCATTGGATGGCCCCCAGTGATGGAAGGTAATTCCCCATTCTGGATGATACCATGTACCTCAGATACAAAGGACCTGAGACTCTGACCTTGAACTGGTCTGAATGACTCCTACTTGAAGACTAGCTTCATTGTAATAGAAGGTGCCATATTAATTTCCAATGGAGGAAAACATTTCTATGCAGCTGTAGTACCTATGAATTACAATACCTGCATGAGACAACAATCTTAAAGATGTAATAGTAGCAAACACACTTTAGCAGTAACTAGCAGTTCTCTGAGTGAATTTAAGACTTAGAAAACCAGAGTTTAACCATGCCTGAGACTGGAGACCTATCCAACTACTCAAGGGTGAGTAAAGCCAGGGTTCTTTGACAAAACCCAGTAACTACCACATTTTAAAACCCATACAAATAGCCTAGACATTGGTCCTTATACTTCCAGATCAATGTAATTTTCAGTCCTCATCAAGAAAACTTCTTCCCCCTACCATTCAACATGTAGAATTGTGAAGCCCACATGCAAAAAAAATACACCTATAAAACAACTGAGAATAAGGCTCAAGGGAAAATTCAGAAGAAGGGGTGGAAGGATGGTAAATGCTAGTAGATCAGGGAACTTTCTGTGACATTGTATTTATTAATAATGTCCTATATCCGTGAGATCTCATCAACATGGTTGCTTAACCATGAAATTAACCAGGACAACACCAATAGACATATCAAAGTGGTCTGGAGAAAGTCCACAAGTCCTCAATATTACATAAAAACTTCTGTCAACTAAGGAATGCTGAGAGAGAGAGAAATTGTCTGCTCTAGGGAAAAGTATCCTCAAGGGTTATCCAATACCAAATGGTTAGTTCTGCCAAATACACATATAAGTAACATTATGCAAACTGAGAAGGTTTTGTTTGGAAATATAAATATGTTCATATAATTAATGAAAGGGGGAGTCATCAATCTGTGAAAGATCAAGGAGGAATATATGGGACAGTTTAAACAGAGGAAAGAAAAGAGAGAAATTATGTATTTATATCATAATTTTAAAACTAAATGAATAAAAGAGATTTTTCTTCCTTTCATGTGTTTATGTATTTGCGTAGACGCATACTTCTGAGCATATAGATTGTATGTATGGGCAAAGTATGCAGTGGTTTCTTGTTGGTGTTGGTACTATTCATTTTTCTGCTACCTAATTTTTAAAGATAAGGTCTGCCAATAAAATCCAGAACTCATTTATTTGATTAGTCTCACTAGACAGTTTGCTCTGGACATCCGCAGTCTATGCCTTGCTAGATTGCAATTGTTGGCTAGGTATCCAAATCCTGCCTCTCTCACCTAAGCCAGAGGAGCTTTAACAGCTGAGTCATCTCTCCAGCTGAAATTAGTTTAGCTTGCAAAATGCCATTCAAGTATCAATACTGAAGATTCCAGTGATCTAAGCAAAATTCTCAGCTTGGGAAAGACTATAATTTTACTATGGGAAATTTTTATAAAAGCCTGGATACAAAAGGAAAAGTATATCTAGCTGTGATCAGAGTTAAGGAAGAGGACTAGACAGGTAATCCTACAAATTCTTAAGTATTTGTTTTTTTAAAGTGCTTCCGGCAGATGTAAAATAAATTTTGATAGTGCCAAAATGAAAAAGCTCTTTTCCTCTTCTTCAAATGCTGCATGTCACTGTTAATGCAGCACACAGTTCCCATCTTAAAGGGAGTAGGACACTTTATTCTGGAGACCCTTTGAATGACTATGAGCTAGGTACATGGATTTAGGTTGCTTCAAATATCATGTTACAATGTGGAATCAGTTTCATTAAGTTTTGTAGTAAGTTTTGTAGTTTAAAAGAACAAAGGAAGCCATAAATCAAGGGAATTTTCGAACTTATGTGTGGGTACATCAGAGAGTCTGCAATAGCTTTGTAAAGGCCTAAGATGCTATTTGATCACATTGTTAGCTTTTGAGTTGGTGGAAGATAGTGTTCTAAGTTTTACAAAAGTGACACCAGGTTTATATCTATTAGTAACAAGATGTTATTTCAGACATAGAAGTGGGAAATGGATGGCTGTTCCAGAGAGGGGCTAGAACTAGTTACGACAAAGTAATTAAGGCCTGGACTGCAACAGTCCAATCTCTCCACAGTACTGAAATTTTAATCAATCAGTCTCTGCAGTCACAGGCTTTCCAAGCATTTTCATTCATGTTGTTTGCAGAATGAAATACAGTGGACAGTTGAATTCACCCTCCACTCCAATCTCATCAAAATTAGATCCATCTCCCCATATGTATTTCTCGATATTTCCTTTCCACATGGGCTGGAGGGAGCTGACCCTGCTTGAACAGGTGATTGACCCTGGCCTCCAGAGAAACAGGAACTTTGATCTTGACACTGCAGCAGCCTTCCTCTGACTGTCAAGATTGTGCTGGAAGCCTCTAGAGAGATTTGTCGGGACTAGAGAGAAGGAGGAGGGACTTTTCACCGGGGCAGAACTATTTATTAGTTCAGAAACTGAGTAGATACAAGCCACTGAAATAACAATTAGGTTGGAGCAAACTAGTAATAGCTCACATAGGAAGAACTTTAATACAGAAAGAACTAAACCCCATAGTTTAAAAAAGACATTGTTTCATTCTAGTAGTCTGTGAAATGATATATTACTCTTTCCTTAGCAGTAAACATTTAAGGTACTCGAACAAGAGCAATTCAAGGTCAGATCAATTAAGGCAGTTACATTAGTGAAGTTTTTGAGAAATAATACATGTAGTTCAAGGTATTTATGTAATGGGAGGTAAGTGGAGGGATGCAGATGCCTGAAGTGAGCCTAGAAGAAAGTGAGTAGAATTAACTATACTGTATATAGTATATAACTTTTCTTATAATACAGTTTATATGTATATTATGATATATCATTTATTAAGTGTAGATAAAATTTATGATATATATGATATAGTTTATTACAGTACAGAATCAGCAGTACTATAGAATCACTTATGTGTGGTGAGATTCAAATCCATATTAGAGATTTCATTATATTATGTACCCAGACAGACAAAATGAGACAGAGACAGACAGAGTCTGACAGACAGAAAAACAGTTTTATTCAATAAATTGGTTCAAATAAGGACAGGCACTGGAAAATCTGAAATTCCAGATGATTAGGGTGGAAACTAAAACAAGAATAGGTGATACATGGAGTCTGAAGACTGAACAGTGGACTTTCCAGCCTTCAGACACTACTTCTGCAGTACCATCTTGAAGCAGCGTTCCTGGTTCAAGAAGTTTTAAGTTTGCTCTGAAGACTTCCAATTGATTGAATGTGGTATATTCATATTATCCCAGTTTATTTTCTTAGATAATGTCAGTTGCTTTTATGTTTTAGTTAGAAGCTAATTGAGTCTCTTGTATAGTGTGGAATATGGATCTACTTGGCTTCAGTAACTACCACCTATACCTAAAAATGGCACAAATAGATAGAACCTCATTAGCTTTCTTATAATTTTGTTCACATGTTTTTCATCTTTTGAAAATATAAGGCACCCTTACAGATCCTATATTCAAAGTCTGTACATTAAATGGGACAATTAACTAGCTTGTTCTAGTTAAAAACTGCAGACTGGTAGATCTAAGATTTGAATCTGTGTTTAAGTGTGTATGTCAGCCAGGCCAAGTGTTGTCCTTTCTATGCTAATTCTACAGGCTTTTTATATGTACCCAAACCTAGGAAATAAAAGAACACCAGTGACTTAGCACGTGCAAACACTCCTAGAATAAATTAAATCAGTTGAATTAGAGAATTGCTTCAAAGCCCAAAGCATTATTTCTCAATTTACGTGATGTCTCTTATTAATGGAGAATGCAAAAAGTAAAGTGTGAAATAAGCTTTGATGTGTTGATTTAATGAGTCCATTGTTTCTATATAACAAGTTATTTTTTGTTTCTATGAAATATAAACATATTTACATTTTGCATTCTGTAGTTCCAAATAACATTCTTTCAAAAGTTCTATCCTTATGACTAACTGTAGTAGGTTTCTTAGCTATTTCAGAAATCTTTCCTTAAACATCTATTATTACTTTATTTTACGTATATGTGTACGTGTGTGTGTAAGTTTGTATATGTATATGTACACGGTACATGGTGTGTGCGTGTGTGTCTGTGTGTGTATCAGGTATGTGAATTTAAGTGACCTGGAAGGCACAAGGTACTCAGGAGCAGGAATCACAGGAGTTTGGGAGCCCATTAACTTGGGTCCTGGGAGCTGCATTCCTCTGGGAAAACAGTAAATGTTACTAACTACTAAACTAACTTTCCAGTTCACACATCATATTTTCTTTTCTTTTTCCAGGTAGAGTCTCAGTCTACTGAAAAAGACTAGATTTTAGGAAAAAGAAAACAACCATTTCTACCAAAACTCTATGTATAGCTGCATAAGAATGGTATGGTTTCGGGGTTTTCTGTATATTTTTTTTGCATCATTTCTTTGATTGAACTTGTTGTGCTGCTCATTTCTTATAAGAAGCTTCTACAATGGCTTACCATCTTTATCTTTATAAGAAGACAATGGAATCTGCTGCTTTCTAATTTCCCAATTAATTTTTGGCAATGGGAGGGAACATTGAGCTCAGTGGTTTGGATAGTAATGCCTAACTAGTAAACCAGTTAGATCTCAATGGTCTTTAGAGCAGAGGTGATCCCTGTTACCCCATAAGGGAATTAATACTGACTATTTTAGCATTTGTAAGCCTTATGCTCTCTATCACAAGGACTATCAGCAATGCACTGTCTTTGTTGTGTAAAGGAGTGAACCACAGAAAAGACATGTAGGAATGGGCCTAGCTTTTCATCAAATAAAACTTGAACTATGAACGTTTGTTTGAGTTTATAAAATGATAACCCATGATTTTTGTTTACCTCTAGGCAATAGTTGTCTAACTCATCCATGAGGAAAATTGGAAAGCACTTCGTAACAGAGTCATTGATGTTTTATCACACAGTTTTGATTGGTTCTTATTCTTTCAGAGACTTAACATTAACCTGTTTGTTTGAGATTGCTCAGACGTTTTGATTTTCACAATAATACTATACAATTTTTTGTTTAGGAATGCTTTCACCATGTCCCATAATTTTCCTTCCTTGCATTTTCATTTCAATTTAATTGCAGTAATAGTTTTTGAATTTCCTTCTTGATTTCTTCAATGTCCCATACAACATGCAATTATGTGATGCTTAATCTCTGAGTTTATGTACTCTTGTTAATTTCCACACTTATTCCAATGTAGTCAGATACAAGCAGATTGATATCTTGTTAAATGTATACTGATACTTGCTTTGTGTCGTAATATGCAGTTGGGAAATTTTCTTGCCTGAAGATGTGTAAGCATTGTATACTCTCTTCTACCAAGGACACAAATGACAATCCAATGCAAGATTCCACTTAAGTTCAACCTGAGGATTCAATCCAATGATTTACTGGAATTCCTTGAAAGCATAAATAAGAAGATTCTAAATGTTTATGAGTGACCCAAGTTGCCACAACATGGATGATAGCAACCTTATTCTTACATTGATGGAATTATACTCAATTCACCTTCACAAGTATACTGTGATATCTGCAGAGACCTTATACCATGTGCAATTAAAAATTTCCATACAAATAATGGAAAGGAGAAACCTGGATATCAGGTGAAAATCAATGGTTTACCACATGTCCTCCTTCTATTGGGGAACAGCAATAGTCAACCCTGTCAGCATGGTTACTTGCAAGTCGATACAAAGAAATATGATGGAGACGATTAATGCATTGCTTAAAGGACCACATTTTATCTCTAGTCCTCCTTCTGTTTGGTATTGAGGCTATCTGTTTTGGGTATCTGCCTTCTGATGTGTAGGACTTCTGACTCCCAACTGCATTTTCTTCATGATTCTATAACTAATATCATATACATAGCCATTAGTACTTAGAGAAAAATCATGGATGTGTGAGTACTGGCCTATCACTTTCACTGCAAGGAACAGAAGAATAGAGTTAACTTCATTCTAAAATGAAAGAAGTCCTCAAGAAAAAGTTTGTTCACAGCAAAATACATGTGGTGCATTCCAAAGAAACACAGTGAATGCAAAAGGATGGTGGAGGCCAACTTAGAGAATTAATGAAATGAGAGTGAAAGCCAAAGAACCCATAGCTGAAAAGACATAACAAGCATAAGATTAAAAGTAATGTTAGTCAAAATAGGGTCCCATTTACTGGCATATGGGCTGTTACATCATATTGGTACTTAGTGTTGACTGCATTTTGAATGAGAATTCCCACAATTTTATTCTAAACTCAGGCAATGTTTATTGGCCTGCAAATTAAAAAAAGGAGGTAAATTAATACTCAAATCTTCAATACTTAAAATATGTTTGTCATATTTCACTCCTTTTGGTGTGAGGAAATACCCAAATCAAAAGAAACTTGATGGAAAAAGGACCAAATTATATTCCAGTTTTGTGGTGAAGTCACAGAGACAAAGCTTTAAGCAGTGAGAAATATTATATCCACAGGCAAGAGCTGAGAAAAATAAATGTTTGCATGGTCACTTGCTTACTTGCTTCCAACAAGCTGATTTCTATACTCTTATGAATGTCAAAAACCCC
>NC_034609.1:24140577-24143077 GCF_900095145.1 Mus pahari
AATATGTTTTGAAGAACACAAATCTATAGGGAGTTTTCTTTAAATTTATTTAGAATATTGACTTAGTAGAGTATATAACTTCTGCAATTGAATAAGGTACAAACTTCAGGGAATGTATTAATTGACTACTAACACTAACTTCACCATTATGCAAAAGAGTTGCTTGTTGTACACAAGAGTTTTGATGCATCTTTGAATTTATCATTTAAACTTGCTTCTCACAAACTCTTTGAGAAGTAGATTCTAATTTCATCTCAGTTGTACAACTGACAACTTTAGACTCACAAATGAAATAGAGCTTATTCTAGTACAAGAGCAATTGCCCCATAGGAGGAACAACAATATGAACTAACCACTAACCCCACAGCTCCCAGGGATTAAATCACCAACCAAAGAGCACACATGGTGTGACTCATGGCTCCAGCTCCATATGTAGCAGAAGATGGCCTAGTTGGTCATAAATGGGAGGAGATGCCCTTGGTCCTGTGAAGGCTCTATGTCCCAGTGTAGGGGAAATGTCAGGGCCAGGAAGCAGAAATGGGTGGGTTGGTGAACAGTGGAAGGGGAGAGGGCATAGGAGGTTTGGGGTGGGGGCAGGAAAGGGGATAATGTTTGAAATGTAAATAAAGGAAACATCTAATAAAAAAAGAACAATTGCCACAGTAGCACCTAATTATAAATATTGTTGATTTCTGTGGTTTAGATATTTCTATTAGGGCCAATTTTCCACTATGTGCATGATGTCACTGCTGTTGGAGCTGATGAAATGTACATGTACATAATCATCTGAGGCAAGCTGTTCTAGCTAGCTCCAGTAGTCTGTAGTGTCAGCAGAGTGTTCAATACCCCCAAACCAGACAGGACCCAATCCCATGCAACTCCTAGCAAGCAAATTCTATTTGACTTTGCTTGGTCCCTCTGCTCACCACAAACAGGTAGGATGATTTTGGTGGAGAGAAGAGCCCCAAACATCTATGTGGGCAAGGCTTTATAGTAAGAAGCAAGCAGGGAGTAAGTGTGCAATCATCTAATTTGAAAAGTATTGTGGTCTTTAGCATAATTGGCTGTTGCTGGGAATCAAATCATAAACTTAATTTCTATTTCCCTCTGCATTGGTTGTCGTTAGGCAGAAGGTGGGTTTGTAACCTTCTGTGTGTGTGGGGGGTGCAGGTCTGTTGCAGTAATAACCTGGAGATGCAGGTCTTGTTTTGGGTAAGTCTAGAGTCGAGCTAGGCTTGGGTTTGGTTGGGGAGTAACTTGGAAATTAATGCTAGCTACTGGGCTGTTAATTTATCTGAGTTAAAATGTAGTTCAGGTTCTCTAAAATGGAATTGGAATGTAAAAGTTTTGGCCTCTTAGTCAATGGCAATGTAGATACCCCTCCTGAGACTGTATCCTATTAATATGTCTCCTTTGTATCTTGCTTAGATTCTGAGGATGATGGCAATTCAGGAGGAAATTATGGTATAACTCTTCTCTAATGCTGCTATGCCTTGTTTCACCATGCACAGTGTAGGCAAGATAAAATCTCTAGTTCTCACACTCTGTCTTACAGTACATCCCATTTACACCCTTTGCTGACCTGTTGGCAACAATGGCCTAATTAGCAAATAGAAGTAAGTTTCTATCTATAGTGAGAAACACATTTGATTCTTAGATGATGTGAGATGGTTGACTTCTGAAATGTGGACCCTTGATCAGTTTTCTTCAGCCTACACTTATTTTCTGCATCATAGTTTTCTTCTTATGCTCCGTGCTCTCTATTAATATTGGGCCAAGCATATCACAACATATGTAAATATATTCTGTGCTTTCTGTCACATTTATGCATACTTATTGATAGCTGAGCTTAATAACATATCCATACAAGTAAAAAATATGTGTGTATTTCCCACTGGATAAAAAAAAAAAAAACAAACCCAAAACCTCAATATCATATCCAAAGACAAAAGAAAACCATTGTTGTTGTTATGCACTATTCTCCCAGGAGGGAATGAGTGGTTAAATATGAAGTAAATAATAAAATGTCAATAACAATCATAATCATAATATATGTATTTATTAATTCAAGGAAGGTGCCAAGAACCTAAAAAAGTAAATTATTCTTACTTCTCTGAAGTGATAGTCACTTTTAAAGATGAAAAGCAAGGGATGTGCTTCTGACCCAAATAGTCCTCTATGGCAGGACAACAGAGTTTGATCACTTGAAAATTTCCCAGAACTGCTTCAATAAATCTATTTTTCATTACAATGATTATGGTCTTCATTTTGAAGACATAAATGTCTTCTAGGAAAAAGGAAAATTGAATGATGAATTCCACCATATTTTGAGCTTTTATTAATCTTATTTCTCAGATTAGAAGTTGGGATTCTTGTGGAATTAAAAATAATGCAGTTACCTGGTCACTTGTTCCACTTGAAGACATGATTGGGAAACTAGAAAATCTGCTATATTTGGTGAACACTACATTTTTTCCCAGCTCTTGCTAAGAATAAAAGA
>NC_034609.1:24148077-24166521 GCF_900095145.1 Mus pahari
GAAAAAAAAATTAAATTTTTTAAATTTAATTAAATGCTTTTTGTTAACTAAAAGAAAATACAAACTCTTAGATTGTTAAGGAACACTTAAAAGTTATGAACATTGGAGAGGATAACTTGACCAATACTTACAGTAGCATTAAATGCATTCTTTAATAACTAGTGAATATTAGTGTAAAAACCTCCATTATATAAACTTTGATGATCTTTAGAGTATATATTACATTTTTTACTTCCATTTTTATCAACCCATATTTTATATACTTGTATATAAAGTATATTTTATATACTTGATTTTGTGTGTTTGTGTGTGTGTGTGTGTGTGTGTGCACATGTGAGAAAGAGAGACAGAGACAGAGATAGAGAGTGACAGAAAGACACGCACACACACACACACAGAGAGAGAGAGGGAGAGAGAGAGAGAGAGAGAGAGAGAGAGAGAGAGAGAGAGAGAGAGCGAGAGAGAGAGCAAGAGAGCAGAATGTGATATTTGCACATTGCCAGTAATGTGAGTACCATGTCCATGATGAGTAGTTGTGCACAGCTAAGACCAACAAGGCTCTTAACATCAGAGTAATTTCCTGTGAAACCCATTGCATCTGTGTTTCAATTACTAAAATTCTAAATTTGGTAGAAAATAAGTGTGCTTTCTTATTACCACCACATTAAAATTTCTAGGGCAAACAAGAATAACAGCTAAAGTGGTTATTAGGGAAATAGCATTTAGTGTGAATTTATGCTTTCCAAATATAAGTCTCTTCTTCAGCTGCCATTTATATGATTGACTCTATTTTGGGGAGATTCATTTTCATATGTGAATCTTCCCTTCAAAAACAAATATAAAGCAACAACTTCTACTTAAAAATCACTTCTTTTGTGTTCAACTACACTGAATTTCTTAGCACTGAATCTTAGTCATTTTTTAAAAATGTGCTGTCCACATAAGAATATTTATCTTAAATAGGTATGAAAGAACATGTTTTTGTGTAACCCTACAGTTCTCACAGGGCTTCCCATGATTCCCTTTGCCCATCTCTCTGCCTACCAAAGGCTTGCCCTTCACCTACCAGTCCAGCCTAACGAGCAAGGTCTCACATGCTCTCTTTTTAATGATGCCCTCGTTTTTACAGGCCAATAAGTAATTTATGTATTGATTTCAAGAAGGACTTTCAGCAAGACCAATAACAAGGTTTCCTGTAAATACATTCTTCTCTTTACACTGCAACCATTAATTTTGATTGTTTTTATTATGGATTAAGGGGTGATCAAATGATTTTAAAGTGTGAACTCTACAATGTAGGCGATATTTCATGCACCGGAGTGCTTAAATTGTTCAAAAGTCCTGTTTTATTTAAACTGCATGTTGCTTTCTGACTACATATTATACTTGCAGAAGGTAGAATGGTGTCTTGTGGGATAATGCATTCCTTCTTCTGTTCCTACCATGTAATTTTTAATGTTTTCCTCCTGCAACATCAGGTTTAGATTCTAAAGCATCTTCTCAGAGTTTAGAGCAACCTTGAATGCTTCTTGCTGAACATGCACACCTAGAAACACTGAAAAGCTATTGATTTCAAAGCAATTCCATTAACTCAGTGTGTGAGTTAAACACAAAACTGGAGGACTCCATATCAACACTTACTATTCTTTCTTATTAAAATAATTGATTTCATTCTGGATGCAAACGAGAAACTTATCTGTTTCCTATGCTGATATTATAAACTAAACTCACTTGAGCAAGTGCACATCACAAATACAACTTATTTTCCACAAATTAATTGATATCCATCATTTAAATTTCACCTCTAGTGTAACTACCAAAACCCATGGCTCAATAAGCCCTTACTTTCCTCCCTCCATTTATCCTTTTTATTCTCCTTCCCTTGCCATCATCTCTCTACCTACTTTCCTGTTTTAATCTGTGTGGTCATGGAATCAACAATGATAATGTCATCATTAATATCCAATATCATAATTTATTTTTCTTTATTTATCATTGTGAGTATTCACTTGCATTGGCCTATTCCACAGAAATAGGCAGGGGATCTGTTTTACATTACATTACAGTAGATTCTGTTTTACTGGGTTTCCACATCCTAAAAGAGGGCTTAGGCATGCAGCAGGATTTCACTGAATGGTATTAATAGATGAACCAATAGTGGAACCATTTGATTTTTAGTCGGTAAACTTGTCTTCTTGGTGCCCCTTGAATGGCCACAAGCTGGCAATGCTTTGCTTTCTTGTTTATTAGAACCATGTAGAAGACTCTTCCCCTTTTGGAGAACAATCTTTTCTGATGACATAAAAGAAAACATTAAAAGTTATAAAAAACACCAGCTAGCCCTTGCTAGCAGTTATAGAAGTAAATTCCAGTAACACTTGTGGCTTATAAGCAGCTCCTAAATGTAGCAATTCTTATAAGTGTAGAATGTAAACGATATAAATAGACACAATCCTTGTTTTATGAGTAACAACAGCTGGGTTCATGGGGTTATTAAGTTGCTTGTTTTCTCTCATATTTTTTTAAACTCTATTGAGCTGTGAATTATATTTTTATTGTATTTACAATATTCTCAAATGGCAATCCTCTTACTTGAGAAAGAATGACTTCTTCAAAGTGGCCTCTGCCTGACATGACCTTGATGCCTGTTACATTTTTGTAGCAACAACACATATGTTTTTAAATCATTGACCTCAGTGTGGGCCCTCAAAAGTGATAAATGGGACCTCATGAAACTGTAAAGCTTCTGTAAGGCAAAACATATAGCTAATAAAAAAAAAAATTGGGAACCTAGAGATTGGGAAAAAAATCTTCACTAAATCCCACATCCGATGGAGGGCTAATATCCAAAATATGTAAAGAACTCAAGAAGCTAACCACCCAAAATCCAAACTACCCAATCAAAAAAAGGGGGTATAGAACTAAATGGATAATTCCCAACAGAGTAATCTCAAATGGCTGAGAAACACTTAAAGAAATGGTCAAAGTCCTTAGAGAATAGAGAAATGCAAATCAAAGTGATCCTGAGATTCCACCTTACACTAATGAGAATGGCTAAGATCAAAACACCAGGCAACAGCATGTGTTGGAGAGGATGTGAAGAAAGAGGAACACTCCTTCATTGCTGGTGGGATTGCAAACTGGTACAACCACTCTGAAAATCAATCTGGAGGTTCCTCAGAAAATTGGAAATAGATCTAACCTGAAGACCCAGCAATACCATTCTAGGGCATATACCCAAAAGATGCCTTACGATGCAACAGGGGCACATGTTACAATATGTTCATAGTGTCCTTGTTTGTGATAGCCAGAAGCTGGAAACCACCCATATGTCCCATGACAGAAGAATGGATACAGACAATGTGATTCATTTACACAATGGAATACTACTCAGCTATTAAGCATGAGGATATCCTAAGTTTGGCAGAAAATATCATCCTGAGTGAGGTAACTGAGACCTGAAAGGACATTCATGGTATATACTCATTAATAAGTAGATATTAGAAAAAAGTGCTGAATACCCAAGATACAACCCAGAGAACTCAAAAAGTTGAAGAAGCTGAAGGGCCCAAGTGAAGATGCCTCAGTCCCTCTTGGGAGGGAGAAGAAATCAACCACAATGGGGGAGGGCGGGAGGGATCTTGGAGGGAAATGGGATGGGGGTAGCAGACAGGGGAACATGATTGGATATTTGATGGAAGGAAAGGACTGAAATCTCTGAGAACCACCAGAAAAAAATGGAAACATGCAACCTCAGGAGATAGAATGTTGGGGGACAGAATGTACCAGAGACATGGGGGGTGAGAGACTCTCATCATTCAAAGACAGGGACCTTAGATGAAATGCTCTACAGTGGGGAGAGGGAACTTGTAGAGCCTGCCTCCAGTAGAAAGACAGGGCATCAAGTGAGGGATGGTGTTGCCATTCCACAGCACAAAACTCTGACACAGACTTGTTCTTGTCTGAAAGAACTGTAGAGATGGAAATGGAGAGAAGCCTGAGGAAAAGGTCCAGCAACAGGCCCAAAGTAGGATCCTCATCAAGGGAAGCCCTAAGACATGACACTACTATGGAGTCTATGGAGTCCTCACAAAAAGGGATCTATCATGACTACCCTCTGAAAGACCCAACAAGCAACTGAAAGAGTCAGATGCAGTTATTTGCACCCAATCAGTGGACAGAAGCTGCTGACCTCTGCTGTTGAATTAGGGAAAGGCTGGAAGAAGCTGAGGAGAAGGGCAACCCTGTAGGAGGATCTGCAGTCTCAATAAACCTGGCCCTCCAAGATCTCTCAGATAATGGAACACAAACTAGGCAGCATACACCAGCTGATATGAGGCCCCCAACACATCTACAGCAGAGGACTGCCAGGTCTAGTTTAGTCAGAGAAGATGTACCAAACTGTCAAGATACTGGAGGCCCCAGAGAGTTTAGAGGTCTGGTGGGGTAGGGGTAGGGACATCCCCATGGAAACAAGGGGGCAAGAAGGAGGATTAAGATGTGGAACAGTCAGAGAGTGGACCCAGAGCAAAATAAAATCTGGAATTTAAAATAAATTAAAATAAAATAAAAGAAGATGAAAGTTAGAAGTTACCTTGAACATTTTTTTTTTTTTCAAACACTGCTGTGATGTGGTAGAATTCCATACGGTGAGATAACTAGAAACCCACATATATCCTATGTTATACTAAACTTGTATTGTAAATTTCATTGATCAACAAGTGTTTAGTAAACCCCTGCAAAGTGCTACTATATCTAGAATAATTAGAAAACCCAGAGTAAAGTGTTAATTAACAAGGATTACAAAATTTGGGGGTAGGATATGATTAAATGAATAAATTATCTGAGTGTGAAAAGATGAGGACATACATTTATATCCAGAATCCAGATGGGTGTTCCAGAGCACCTACAATACTATCTATCCTTCGGAGGTAAAGACAATGGATCCTGGAACAAGTAGGCTAGCTCTGAGTTCACATAAATCCAGTCAGTACAAATGAGAGACCTTGACTCAGTACATAAAGTGGAGAGCATAAATGAGGACAGGACCAGGGTGCAACCCCCAGACTCAACATGCATGTACATCATATTGAATATATATGCTCACATACATGCCACACAATTATATATGCAAAAACTCCATTCTATGAAATGAAATGACTTAAAGTAAAGGCATTACATCGTGGTTATAGAATTTGTCATGATGCTGAGATGCAAAACATGGCGAAGCTACTAGGCAATATAATTAAACCTAAATCTACTTTAATGTTTCCTTTTCTAGGAAATTGTCTAACCCATGTTCTCCCCTAACCAATAAATCTAACTAGTCTCATTCTTGGAAAATGATTGGCAATCTGAAATACCTATTTTATCTGAGAGTATTGCTTCTTTAAAAGCTTGTTTCGTTATTCCAGTAAAAAACACTTATGGAATCAGGGGAAATGGTATCAGATTACAGGCTCATCTATTCTAGAGGCAAGAGGATTCACTGATACTGGGACTTCAATACTAGTCTGAGCAACATATTCGCATGCCTCCCCCATCCTAAATGTAAGTAAAGAAATGAATCCGTAAATACCTATAAATACTGGCCTGAGGAACATTGTGGCAGAATATACCAATCTCACTGTAAACAAACAAATAAATAAATGAATAAATAAATACATTTGTAGATAAGTGATTGTATTACTTATCTTGACAATAGTAGTAGGCAGTTAAGACTGAAACATGCAAAGAAAGAATTGAATCACTCTATAAACTTCAGGTACAACATTAATGCTGACTGAGGTCACCATTATTACAATGCTTAAACTCAAATATGAATTTCACAGTATAGTTTGGAAAAATGATGAGGTACATAATGAGTTTTATGTACCTCTTCTCTTTTATTTGTTTTGTTTGTTTTGTTGTAGTCAAGGTTGCAAAGAATGTAAGTAAAATAAATAGATACCATACCTTTGGGCTTCTCTATGGACACAAGAAAGCATAATAAACATTCCATTGCAAGGCATGAAAGGGAAACATAGGATGGGTCTTTTCTTGGACTCTAGGTCTACGATAAGCTATCAAACCAACATTTGTCTGAGAGTTGCCTAGAAAAGAAATATTTCTCCTTGGTTTCATATCCCTTTTTTATTTATATTATTAGTTAATTATTTTATTTATTTACATCCCAAATGTTGGCCCCCTTTTTGTGCCCCCTTGCAGAGTTCTTTGCCCATACCCCTCCCCCTTTGCCATTTGTGAGAGTGCCACTACCCCACCATCCACCATACCTGGGTCATCAAGTCTCTATAGGATTAGGCACATTCTCTCCCACTGAGGCAAGACAAGGCAGTTCTATGCTACATACTTGCCACGGGGTTTCGGACCAGCCCATGTATACTCTTTGGTTGGTGGTTCAGTCTCTGGGAGTGCTCAGGGGGTCCAGGTTAGTTGTCACTGTTGGTCTTCCTATGGGGTTGCAAAGCCCTTCATTTCCTTCAATTCTTCTCCCAACTCTTCCGCAGGGGTCCCCAACCTCAGCCCAAAGGTTGGCTATGAATATCTGCATCTGTCCCAGTCAGCTGCTGGTAGAGCCTCTCAGATGAATGTCATGGTAGACTCCTATCTGCAAGCAAAAATATTATCAATAATACTGTCAGGATTTGGTACCCATCAATGGAATGGGTTGATCACTGGTTGGCCATTCATTCAGTCTTTCCTCCATCTTTTGTCCCTGCATTTCTTTTAGATAGGAACAATTTTGAATTATTGAAAGTGGGCTCATCTTCACATCTGTCCACTTGGGAACCAGTCTAACAACTGGAATCTCTTTAGGTTCTGTATATCCCACTTTTCAGCATTTCAGCTAAGGTCAACCTCATTAATCAAAGCAACCTTGATATACTACTTTATACCAATCAGAATGGCTAAGATCACAAGCTCTGGTGACAGGGTATGGAGAAAGGGAAACACTTTTCCATAACTGGTGGAATTGTAAACTGGTACAACCACTCTGGAAATCAGTCCAGCAGTTCCTCAGAAAAAAACTGGAAATATTTCAACCTGAAGACCCAGCTATACTGCTCCAGACATTTATGCAAAAGATGCTCCAGCAACTTTATTTGTAACATCCAGAAACTAGAAGCAACCCAGATGTCCCTCAACCAAAGAATGTATATAGAAAATGTGGTTCATTTACACAGTGGAATATTATTCAGCTATTAAAAATGATATCATGAATTTTGCAGGTAAATGAATGGAATTAAAAAATATCCTGAGAGAGGTAACCCAAATCCAAAAGGACATACATGGTATATACTCACTGATAAGCCAGAAAGTACAGACCAGAAACATTTCAAAAGTAACCTTGAACTTTAGGCAGAATGGAATGGAGATTGAGCAAGGAAAAGAAACTGGAAGTCTGTAAAGAAAAGACAACCAGGATACACGTTGTTTCACCTGTGAGATTTGGTAAACTCCAGAAAGGCAAAACTTTTCCCATGTGGTTCCAGGACAAATACAAAAAAATCAGTGAGATGTCTTTACAGCTTATCTACACTCAAAGGGTTAAAAACTGGGGAGTAGTTGGATCTAGTTTATGAGATGACAGACCTTATAAGCTAACAGTAAGCTACTAAAACTGGTTCTGATGTCTTGGTTGAATAGAGCAAGACAATAACTTCATCATTAGCCACATTTGAAAAAGAGTTACTATATTATCCAAGGTCAGTGTTAAGAAGAATATAAAAGCCAGAGGGTCAGAGAGTGGTTGAGAAATACCATCCTTAGGTCAAGACAAGAATATAGAAACATAAACTCACATCAGCAATTATTTTTCCTTCTAGGTCCACAGAAACTAGGCTCTAATAAATGGAAGCTATAAAATGAAAAGGGACTAGCTGTTCCCTTCCATGTCCTGCTGAGCTGTTGGCAACAGATCCTGGGAGAGACAGAGGGGTGTGGTATTCAGTTATGTATCCAACTGGTAAACTCACCAAGTTCTGATAGATTTCTCCAAACTCAGGACCTCATGCATAGCTTGATTAAACTCTATGGGACACTAAACAAAATTAAAACTAGTAAATAGGGAGAATTTATTTAGTGAAAGGGTTGGTAGGAGGAGGGATGTGGGAGCATTTGGAGGAAAAAACAGATCAAAATACACACATAGCAAAATTAACTAGTAATGAAACTAATGATTATATAGGCAAGTACCTCAGAATGACTTTGTGTCCTCAGGGGAGTACACAGGGTGGCAGGGAGAATAGTGATCTGGAAGTAATATGTTCAGAAAACTATTATGAAATTATATATGTATATATATATATATATATATATATATATATATATATATATATATAATTTTTTTCAAGCACAATTTGTAAGACACAATTATCACATACTTATGAGTGGAATTCAGGATCTACACACATATATCTTTAATTTCATTTATTGGTGTGTGTGTGTGTATGTGTGTGTGTGTGTACACAAGTTTCTTAAATTATTTTTAATTAATTCAAGTCTGAACAAAAGGGCACAATGTCAATTTAACATCACAAATCATAAATATCTGTAGTTTAAATTTTCAAAACCGAGGATCATTTTTATTGCTACATTTCTAAGTTTTGGATTCTAAAAAAAAAAAATAAAAATACACATGCCTTTCAATATTACATACATGACTGTGCAAATATACAGGTACCATATATTGGATATTGTTCCTTGATTTATATACTTATTTCATTATGTATCAGGTATTAATGAAGACCAAGAAGAACTAGATGAGAAAACTCCAAGTTTAAGTACCCCTCCAATCTTCTTCATATGATTTTGCCTTTGTTTCAAAGGAAACATTCTTTTAAGAATTAAGTCAGGCTGAACATGGTGGGCTAGGCCTTTATTGCCAGCACATAGAAGGCAAACTCCTGTGAGTTTAAGCCAGGCTTGGTCTACGTAGCAAATCCAGACCACTATAGTTTTCTAATGAAAATTTGTCTAACTGAACAGCAAAGGCAATATGAACAATAAACAAACAAGACAAGACAACTACATACCTAAGAGTAAACAATCAACCAGGAATTAAATCTGTTAGTGAATATACCAACTTCTACTCTGATTGTATAATGATCTAATTAAGTCAGTCATGAATGATGAAATAAATTTGCCATCAAAGAAGAGTTTATAAAATGACACTGTGTGGTCTATGCATTATCAAAAGAGTTATGGATCTTTACAAATGACTAATTTCAAAATATATTGTCCTGATAGATTTGTTTGCATAAAATAGATTTATCTGTCTTCATCCTCCCATTTACTCTTCTCTCTATGGATTTTGATATCAACTACATTTAACTATTGTCAGGGCAACCACTGTAAACAAACTTCATAAAAGTATACTTTTATATTGATGTTTGAGGTAAGTACAATATAAATGAGTGGGTAGTTTAACTCAGAGGGTTTTTTTTTTTTCATTTTTTTCTCCGTTAAAAAATGAAATGTATAAAATGAGCTCATAGACTCTCCAGAGAAGAATTAATTGCAAAAGCTTTTAGTAAATTGCAAGGAGACTTCCCACATAAGTATGAAGAGGGTTAATTTCTCACAAATTTACTCGTGGTAAAGTTAATGGAAGCAATGTGGCAGCATCAATAAGATAATTTGACTCTTCGTGTTTCCTGAGGTGTAAGAATACATCGTATGCCTAACAATTATAATAAAAGCATTGAAATTGCCAACAAATAAGACCTCTTAGATGTTCCTCCTTGTTATTGGAACAATGTAAAATTATTCATGTTCCCTTCTACCCCTGGGGTTTTTTCTTAGGTAAACTCTCTTATTTATTTCAAAGATTCAAACATAAGGAAATGTGTTCTTGGGGAAACCATTCTGAAGTCCAAAGATGCTTTAAGGACTTCTGTTTGTTTTCTTTCTTGAAATTCAAGTATTTTTCTTTCTTTCTGGAAACTCATCTCTTTCAGTTCTTTAGACTGAGATTTAGCTTCACAAAGTAACTCTGGCCTGCCACTCAGTTTGGATACCTGCCATGATGAGAGGGTGAAGGGTCCCAGGAAGCCCAGCAGCTGGGAAAATAGTTAACTCTTCTGAGTGCTTAACAGATGCAATGCTCAGATACTCATGCCAAGCAATACTACCTGATCAACACACATAACAGGTGTGTGCTGAAGAAATATATACAGCTCAGAAACCAAAAGTTTGAAAGGATCAAAGTGGTAGAGCCAAGGTTTTAGCCAAATCTATTCCTCTTCAAATTCCCAAGGAAATGCTTCTGGAAGAAAACTTCACTTTTGATGTGAATATATTCTAGAATAGAAACAGCCTCCAAAACTCATGGGGTTTCTTTGTAGAGGGTGTAGCAGAGTTACCTGATTTTTGGAGATGGTGTGGTTTGAAAGTTTATTTCAAACCTTGGTAAAAGAACAACTCCTGAAGATCTACATTTGCATTTGGAATATCCATTCTTATTTTTTCACATCATCACATTTAGAGGGTTTATATTCATACATTGTTATCTTCACAATCTCACAGACTTGCCCTTCCTCAGATTGGGCCAACCACATGGTCTATCTTCCCATGTTATTGTCTCCTTTCCCTTTCCACTTGTTATTTTCTTTGCCTAGAAAGGATTCTTCCAGTGCCACAACTGACTGGCTCCTAAGTATAAGCACCATTTGTCAAAGAGGTTTCCCCTAATGCTTTAAGTCACACTTCTTGGATCCAATTTGTGGGATATGCAAGCCTTTTCCTTTTCCCACCATTGAGAGTAAACTCATTAGTGAGCTGCCATACATTTATGAGGGAGGTAATTTCAAGATTTTTCTCAGGGTTTTGTTTGGGAAACAGAAGAGAAAGGCATCAAAGTAGGCAAATGTATAGAGGTAGCCTAAAGGTGATTATGTAAAAGAAATATAAAAACAAGTTGGATTCTTATTCTTAAAAATAATGTTCAATTAATTCATTAATTTTATTAATTTGTCAATAGAGGCTGTACTGGCTGGTTTTGTGTCAACTTGACACAAGCTAGAATTATCACAGAGAAAGGAGCTGCAGTTGACGAAATACCTCCATGAGATCCAGCTGTAAGGCATTTTCTCAATTAGTGATCAAGGAGGAAGGGCCCCTTGTGGAAGGGACCATCCCTGGGCTGGTAGTCTTGGGTTCGATAAGATAGCAGGCTGAGCAAGCCAGGGGAAGCAAGCCTGTAAGGAACATCCCTCCATGGCTTCTGCATCAGCTCCTACTTCCTGACCTGCTTGAGTTCCAGTCCTGATTTCCTTTGGTGATGAACAACAATATGGATGTTGCTTCCCAACTTGCTTCTTGGTCATGATGTTTGTGCAGGAATAGAAACCCTGACTAAGACAAATTGGTACCAGCATAGTGGGGTATGCCTGTGACAACCTGACCATGTTTTGGGGAGGACTGTGGAAGGACTTTGGAACTTTGGGCTAGAAGATCCATTCAGTGTTAAAAGCTCTGTGGGATGTTGTGTAGGAGGTTGGAAAATAAAGTTGAGATCAATGCAGAAGATGGAATCCTGGCTTGTGAAATTTCAGAGGGAAGATTAAAAACTCCATTCAGGGCTGTGGCTGTTTTGATTGTAAAGATTCTGTGGTTTTGGTTAGCTGGAGCTGAAGAATCATCTATGATTTACAAGAAACCAGAACTACAAAAGTGAAACCTTTGCATTACTGGGACTGTTGATGCTGGTTGGCTGGAGCTAAGAAATTAGTGGTGATTAAGAAGAGACCAGCATCATCGAGGTGAAATCTTCTAGAAAGGGTTTTCTGAGAGCACGGAAGCTGTATTCCAGAGATAGCCAAGGTTGTACCTTGTGCTGTAGTTGGACTTGGTAATGTGTAAGAGTCACCCAGGCGGTACTGGTTTGAAGGCATGAAGGGATCCTCAACAGCAACTGAGGCTTGGCACTGTGAGAGGTAATGCTTAGAAGGTCATTGGGGAAGGTGCAGCTTCAGTAGCAATTTATATTCCAGGACTGAAGGGGTTATGCAAAGGGGTTCGCACCATGAAGAGAGCCTGTGAGAGGCTATTCATGAAGCCTAGTTACAGAAGAAGACAACGGTGTTTTGGAGATGACAGTAACCACCCAAGATCAGCAGCAGCATAGGAGTACAGGCATCTGGAGCTTAGACAATGAGGTGTGTGCTACAAAGGGCAGAGCTGGAGATGTGACCCAAGCCCTTGGAGGAATCCAAAAGATTGTAAAAGGATCCCAGACATTGGGCAGTTGGATTTTGATTTTGATTTTGATTATGACTGTGCCCTGATGTTTTTCCCTCTTGAAGGAAGTATTTTAGTGAAGTCCACACTTAAGGCACTCTAAATTGTGAAAAGACTTTATATTTTAAAAGAGATTGGCTATTTTAAAGATATTTAAATTTTAAGAATTTGCAAAGACTGTGGGACTTCTAAAGTTATTTAGATCTTGAAGGTGAATAGGAAAGTACTGGTTGAGGCTTAGTAGAGATGTGTTTGTGTGTCAAGTTGACAAGGGATCAATTGTACTGGCTAAGGTTTTGTATCAACTTGATACAAGTTGGAGTTATCAGAGAGAAAGGAGCTTTATTTGAGGAAATACCTCCATGAGATCCAGCTGTAAGGCATTTTTTCAATTAGTGATCAAGGAGGAAGGGCCCCGTGTGGAAGGGACCATTCCTGGGCTGGTAGTCTTGCGTTCTACAAGAGAGCAGGCTGAGCAAGCCAGGGGAAGCAAGCCAGTAAGGAACATCCCTCCATGGCTTCTGCATCAGCCCCTGCTTTCTGACCTGCTTGAGTTCCAGTCCTGACTTCCTTTGGTGATGAACAGCACTGTGGAAGTGTAAGCTGAATAAATCCTTTCCTCCCCAGCTTGCTTCTTGATCATAGGAATACAAACCCTGACTAAGACAGAGGCAAAGAATTTGAATTTTCATAACGCTATGAACTTCTACAGTCTCATTCATAACTATCCTATGAAGTTCTAACAGTTAGCTTTATGTCAATTGTGGGAAGGACAAATTTTTAAAAATAAAAAATTCAAGATTTTAAAAATTTTAATTAATCTTGCCCTGCCCACATTTTCTTCTAATTGCTCTCCTCCCAGTCCTTCCAGCTACCTCTCTTTGCTTCAGCCACACCTCCTCCCTTTCTCTTCAGAAAAGGGGAGACCTCTCATGGATATCAACTGGCCTTATCATATCAAGTTGCAATAAAATCAGGCATATCTTCTCCTATAGAGGTTAGGAGAGGCAGCCAAGTAGGGGAAAACGTCTTAAAGGTCAGCAACAGAGTCAGAGACAGCCCATACTCCCACTGTTTGGAAGACCAAGCTATGCAACTGTTACATAGGTGTAGAAGGCCTAGGTCAATCCCATGCATGTTCCCTGGTTGCTGGGTTAGTCTCCATGGGCCTTTATGGGGCCACATTAGTTGATTTTGTAGCTTCTCTTGTGATGTTCTTGACTCCTATGGTTCCTACAATCCTTTCTTACTTTTCTGAGAATATAGAAAAAGCCCTTTCTTCAACTGCATCTGGTCCTTCAGACACAAAAGATCACTGAACCTGGTAGGGATGGAACTCACCTTACTCTGCAGACATTTTCATAGTTCTCATTCAGTTTCCTCCTATTGGAATTACTTTCCTTTCCTTAGAAAGTTCCATTAACTCTTGTTTGTCAAGAACACAGAGCTGTTTCTGCATTTGAATGTAGGCTTCCTTCTTGATCTATTCTCATTTCTCTATTTCTGTGTTATTTTTCTTTGTCATCCATGATTTCCAAGGGGACTGCAATCCTATTTGTGTCATTCACCATTAATGTGTAAAAGGTACTCAATAAATGCCGGAGAAATCAATAAGCTGAGCACAATGTTATAGTCACATGAGAGAGCCAAGTTCTTCCCTGCTCAGTCTCTACTGCATTGTCTCTTACTTCCAACCTCTGCTCATTTCTTATGTCTTTTCTTCCCTAAGGTGACATTCCAAAAATGAATTTTCTGCTCTGGCATCCTTGAAGTACCACCTTTTTCTTGTGTCAGTCCATGGAGCTATAGATGGATGTGAGCCACCATGTGGGGGAATTGAACCACAGTCTTCTGCAGGAGTGCCAAGTGCTCCTAACTACTGAGATATCTCTCTTCAGTTCCTAGAGTTAAGTCATTAAAAGCATAAGATCTGGAGCATGCTGGCGTGGTTGGAGCTTTGACACCTTGTATCGGTATTGCATTGAGCAAACTTTATGCAACCATAAAACTGGAGACTATTTGTCCATCTGGATGTGCAGATAGTGTATGTTCAGCTTATGGAAAATAATTAAGAAATATTTTCTCATGCCTTTAATCCCAGCACTTGGGAGGCAGAGGCAGGCAGATTTCTGATTTTGAGACCAGCCTGTTTTACAGAGTGAGTTCCAGGACAGCCAGGGCTTCACAGAGAAACCCTATCTCGAAAAACAAAACAAACAAACAAACAAAGAAATATTTTCTATGGCTAAGGAGGTGGCTCGAAGTAAAAAGACAATTTACTTACCATCCCCAAGGGCCGCTCCAGTCTAGACCACGTGATACCCCATTTCAAAAAAAAATGTAGGAAAATAACTACTACCATTACTTTTAATAAAATTTTGGTGACCTCCCACAATTTTGAATTATTTTTCAGCAACTTCTAGGGAAGAAGATCAATTGATTAGAATCTTCTATTTGAAGTTTCAGTTTTAGCCGTCTTATAGATGGTTAATAGGTTATGTTAATGAAATAATATCTCTCAGTATGGATTTAATTGTTCATGCAGTTACAAAATATCTGTAAACCCATGCATGTGTACACACACACACACACACACACACACAGAAAGAGAGAGAGAGAGAGAGAGAGAGAGAGAGAGAAAGGACAGAGAAAAAGAAAGAAAGATGGAGAGACATAGACAAAGGCAAAAGCAGAGAAAAAGACAGAGAGGAGACTCATCCACAAAGAATCTCATAGAAATGTCTGTTTAGTTGACCATTCTCTTCAGGGGATTGTGGTCTTTCATATCCTACTACAGTTTCAAATGCATAGGTGAGCAGAGTGCTTCTCATTATTATGTTTTTCGGAGGCACCTAAGGGTTCCCTTGATGGTTTCTACAGTTAAGGTGATTTATCTGTAATCTCAGGAATGCTTTACTGCGATCACTCTCAAGTGCTTTAACAAGTTCTGAAGACTGCAAGATATTTTCAACACTTTATTTGCACTATGTTTTGAAACTTTGTTTTGTATTCAAACTATAAATATAAGCACTTAATGCAGAAACATTATATTTACCATTTCTTTTTTTATTTGAATATTAGAATAGTTGACTTGGTAGTAAATAACCATATCCATTACTAATGCAAAACCATTTGGAAATTAGATCATCCGCAACATACTTATTTAAATACTCTGGCATTAAATACTTGAAAAGTTTTATATTTATAGTAATGGACACAGAACATGAAGAAAACATGTCTACCCCATTTTAACATTCTGTGTTATTTAACAAACTGCATCTTTACAACATTTTTTATTTTTCCATTTATAAAATACAATAGTTCTAGTGTTGTTACGAATATAATGGGCAATCTTTTAGGAACTACTAAAGCAGTTTCACATTGCACTTTGTTCAAATGATGTGCAATTTAGGATTTAGATACTCTAATTATTTAGATTCTCTAATTATACTCTAATAATAATTATTATTATATGTCATGATATTCTTGAAATTATTTGACTGATTCAGCACAAACAAAAGAAATGTGATTTTTCTTCAAAGTGTAATTTTTACTAGAAGCAAACATGAGATTTCAGATTTCACAGCGTTATTGTTTATACTCAGAGTAAGGTTCATTTATTCAGATACAGAGTATGAGATAGAAACAGATTTGGGATCTTAACGCTTACTTTACACTAGTGCTTATTTATACCCAAGAAATTACTCACTAAGTATCTATTTTTAAATTGAAGAGATAATGTTGATAAATCCGTAACATAGTAATTATGAGATTGGCACCATAATAGTGACCATCTTCATAAATCTTTACATAATATTAAATACAATTATTATTAATTGATAAAATGAATGAATTTTAATTTTTAAGATTATGTTATATGGTTATTTATTATCTTGTAGTGCATGTATGGTTTATGGTTAATGCCCATAAAATATTTAAATGCTTTTTACTTAAAACATTTGCCTCTGAATGGCAAATCAAATCCATCCTATGGCCTGAAATCAGTCTTACAGTAGTGATTTTCTAGCGAACTACTAATGGTGAGACTATGCAGGCCCCATGTTGGGTGAGACTATGCATGGCTTCTGCATCTCCTCATCTTCTATAATTGTAGGAAGAATCTGTATTTATTGGTCTTAAATTGTAAAGCATGATTTGTCTGCCAAGAGGAATGAAAACAATATCACCAGGAGACATTTAGGTCCCAAGAGGATCAGCAAGTATTAACGTTTAAAAATAAAAGTAGATAATATCCTGTTATGTTTATTCAATTGAAAATATATTCTTCTCTTATATAATACCACTGAGAGAGAGAGAGAGAGAGAGAGAGAGAGAGAGAGAGAGAGAGAGAGAGAGAGAGAGAGAGGACATCAATGTCTGGTTTAACTTGATGCCATGTCATGAGTCAGAACCCATATCAAAAACTTTTAAAAGGTGCCTGAGAATATGACTGAAGAACCCAGGACACTTGGTCTCAATCTGCTGCCTCTTTTCAATATTTGCTCCTCTAGTTAAGACCTGATAAATCTTTCCATAGGTCTACAAGTACAAACACAAAACTTATACACGCAGATTATGTATCTGACCATTTCTGCAAATGAAGCCTCTGAACATTTCCCAGAATATGTTTTATCCAAATTATATAGTAATTAATTCCTTCTTTCTTTTTCTTAAAATGTTTTACAATGGGATGACTGACACTTTTGAAATTAATCAACAAATAAATTAAAATGTTATCTCAGAGAAAGTCCTCATTGGCTGATCATGCCGACTTAAAACTTTCATGCAGTGTTTAAGAACCTGGTAAATATATTCCAACAACTGTGTCCACAACCCAATTATATCTCTATGCCTCATTGATCACCATATGTGTGGCAGAGTTACAAGAATGTCTGCAGCTAATCTGTGTGTTGTAACCTTCAATCCTTTTTCTTAAAGAGCCTTGTACAAACTCAAATGGTATCCTTCAGAGCTTGTTTCAATTAAATACCAATATAGTTTAAACATAGCTAGAGCCTTCACCAACCTCATCATTTGTTCCCTTTTCTCCCTACATATAACCATCCACTTTATCATTAGAGCCAAGATGAGATCATCACTCACAAGGCTTGAGAGCCTTTTCATTAAGAACAACAAGAATAACAACAACAACAACAACAAACAACAACAAAGATAGAAAAACAAAATTAATTTAGCAGGATTGAAAATAAATGACTGGTGGAATAGAAAGGTAGAAACCAGCCAAGACTGGCACCAGAGGCAGAGTAGGAAGAATTCAATGCAGAGGTAGCTGGGCAAGGTCCTTAGAAGGCAGCTGTTTAAAGAGTTCAGTCTAGGTTATTTACCCATGACTTTCTCTTAACCTGCATAAATAATAAACAAAAAGTTTTTATATTTGGGTGTTTAAAATTTGTAAAGTATTTGTATATGTTCTGACATGTCTGGGAATTGAAAATCACATGTAAATAGGAAATTCTTTTGTTTCATTTGTATCTTACATATATAACATGAAGGGAATTTTAAATGTAACATTCTTAGTCTTGTATGGGGAAAAAAAAACAGTTCAAGATATGAAATTTACAACCATGGCATCATATTGGCATATATCACACTGTGAATTTGGAAGTATTTGGAATTTTATTTGGGTGATTGATGTCAAGTCTGCATGCACATTTTGGGAGGGTCTTTTCACACATTGTAGTTGGGAACTGATTGATCTGTGAAATATTTTGACTGACAGATATTGTGTTTTACTATTTCATTTGCTAAAAGACTGTTGAAATGAATAGGTTTTCATTAAATGCATTGTATTTGGAATTTTAATTAAATCATGATTATCAACAATATATAAAGAATCTTACATTTAGAAATGGCATGAAGAGCTTGTATAAGTCTAGGCAAGAAAATGGGCTAGAGTGGTGTCTTGTGTCAGGACCTTATGGAAATCTCCTTGGAATACAATAGTAAAGATATTCATTGCCTTTCTACTTTGTTTGAATCAGAAGATAAAATTATAAACTGAGAAGTGTGATGGAGGCATGGCCACTATCACCAGCTTAACAATGAAGAATCTAAAGAGAAGAAAACATGGTGTTGGTGACAAACAATAAACAAAATTGACTGTGGGGAGTAGTCCCTTTGGTAGGTACTAATAAGCTCAGATAAAACCAATTGTAATATTTACAAGTAAAAAAAAAAAAA
>NC_034609.1:24166686-24185974 GCF_900095145.1 Mus pahari
ACACACACACACACACACACACACACACACACACACACACAAAGCCTTAGTATTTCCTGCATTTCTTCTTGCTGAGTGCCACAGGGTCTGCTATTTCTCAAGCGATCAAGGCACAGCTTCTGCTTTGCCTTTAGTATTTGTACATCATTACTTTGGGGTTCCTAAGCTGCCTTCAAGTATCCATTGTTTCACCCACAAAATAAAGCAACTAATACTTGTTTTACTCAACAGTAATAAGGAGAGGTGGGGAGATGATGATTTTAAACATTGCTGGAGAGATGGCTAAGTGGTTAAGAGCACTGGCTGCTCTTCCAGAGGTCCTGAGTTCAATTCCCAGCAACCAGATGGTGGCTCACAACCATCTTTAATGGTATCTGATGCCCTCTTCTGGTGTGTCTGAAGACAAATACGGCGTACACGCATAAAAATAGATAACGTAAAACTTAAAGCATAAAACATTGTTTTAAGCAAATAATGTCCCATAATTAGTTGTAAAGTGATTTCCATTACAGGAAGACAAACAAGAATCTTAACTCTTTAGGAATTTCCTGTTCAATAAGTTAAAGTTAAGCAATGATTTGAATTGTAAATTTATCCTTTCAGCAGAAGTACAGAACATTTTATTGCTTTTAGCACCATTGCCTATCAAGCACAAATCTTGAAAAGCAAGATAAGACTGTCAAAATTCCTATGCC
Source organism: Mus pahari (assembly GCF_900095145.1). Classification (NCBI taxonomy): domain Eukaryota; kingdom Metazoa; phylum Chordata; class Mammalia; order Rodentia; family Muridae; genus Mus; species Mus pahari. Next base: position 24,167,382 of record NC_034609.1, read on the forward strand.
AAGGCAACGACAAAAATGTCAAAGCCTGTATTTAATTGTTTACAGTCTGTTAAGTAAAGTGATGACAAATGTCATTAATAACCACTAAGGAAGAAAGGTGGGAACAAGCTGATATCCCTAGGGACACCGGCTGGAAAGCAGAGGATCAAGTAGTCCTGGAAACAAGTGATGTTAACTATGGATTCACCTAAGTCAGAAATAAGATGGACCTTCGTGTAAATTAAATTTAGAAAAGCTTATCCCTGGAGCCTGGGGAGATAGCTTGGTGGGTACAGTGCTTGCTGCGACCAAAGCTTGAAGACCAGTGTTCAGAACCTAAGTTTAAACCTGGGTACTGATGCAGGCCCTGAGGAGCTTTGTTAGCTCAACACAACTCTTCCAGTGCTTTCTAAATGTAAAAATAAACATATAAAGTACACATTTACCTATTGAAAAGATAAAGTGTGACTGCTGAGCAGAGAGAAAGCCCTGATGCTCTCTTTCATTTATGTACCTATTTTCTAATTGTACAGTGTTTTGTTTTGTTTGGTTTGGTTTGGTTTTGTTTTTTGAAACAAAATTACTGAGAGGTATAAAATAAGTACACTGTGTTTCTGCTTTGTGGGACAGGTTATTAAGTTACTGCTTGAACATTTTTATACCGCATATTGATGTTCTTCAGTTTAACTCAACACAATCAAATATACCTAAATTTTTTAGCATTAATGGCATTCCCTCTCAACATTATCCATGCTGTTAACATTAGGGTTATTTTTTATGCCACTAATGCCTGAAGTTATGCTTCTCAAAACAGATTGTTGTGGAAAGCACAAGCAGCTCTGACAATAAAGTAAAAAATAACATTATGGCACCATCTAGTGACCTAATATTTCCTTTTCTCCTTTTGTTCAGTTTGAACGCATGCATTTCTATTGATTACATAAAGTCTTTTATTTAGGTTCAGCTAGAAGTCATTTATCTATACAGTTACCCATGGTGGAAAGCCAATGGGTCTCAACAAACTGAAATTAAAAAAATAAAAAACAAAAAATAATTTCCCACCTTGTAGAGCAGAAAATGCTACATAAGAATTTAGATCATTTCAGACTTGGCCTAGTTCTGCTAGATCCAGAATGAAATTACAAAAGGTAATGGAATTACTAGGCATTCATATTCGGAACTGAATAAGACAAATCCACACCTAAGACATGTTATCATCCACAAGTGAACTTATAAAGATGACCTTACTTTTCATTAACCCATGCCTGTCTGAATTTTCATTGCCAAGACAGATATATTAATAAGCATGGTAATTGCAATTGGCACCAGTACTTAACATTGTTTCTGTTCACATAATGTATTTGTGAAATTTTTTATTTTAGATTTAGATTTTTTCATGTTATATTCAATCATTTTTACTGCATTTTTGCCTCTTTTCTTTTCTTTTTTACATCCCAGATTTTATTCTTGCCCCCTGTCATCTGCCCCTTGTCCAATCCCTGACTGTTCCACATTCCATACTTCCTCCCCACCCTCCTGTCTCCACAAGGATGTCCCCATCCCCCGCTCCTCACCCCATTTGACCTCTAAAATCCCTGGGGCCTCCAGTCTCTTGAGAGACTATGTTCAATCATCTCTGATTGAACACAGTCTCTCAAGATATATATATATATATATATATATATATATATATATATATATATATATATATCTTGAGATATATATCTTGCTGTATATATGTTGGGGGCCTCATATCAGCTGGTGTATGAAGAGCAGAAAGGTGGAAAGAAGCTGAGAAGGAGGGAGATTCTGTAGGAGGACCTGCAGCCTCAATTAATCTGGACCCCCAAGATCCATCAAAAACTGAACAACCAAACAGGCAGCATAGACTATTTCTTAAGAGCAAGGTATCCTGTAAATTTATTTAATGTTTCTGTTTGTATAAACATTTGAGTTATTTGAGTTACCTTTTTATTTTTTTTGAAATGTTCTTTAGGTTTACTGTGAAAGGTAGGATTTACAAGGTGCAACTTGCAAAACCTACGTTCAAGAACAACGTGCTTAAACCATGATAGATTTGGCTGGTTTTAACTGCACATATGTACACTGACATTCAGTATTAGACCTGTTACTCAGCTATTAAAAACAATGATGTCATGAAATTCACAGGCGAATGGATGGAACTAGAAAATATCATCCTGAGTGAGGTAACCCAATAACAAATGAACACAGATGCTATGTACTCACCGATAAGTAGATATTAGGCAAAAAGCTCAGAATACCCACAATATAACCCACAGACCATATATGAAGCTCAAGAAAAAGGAAGAGCAAAGCATGGACACTTCTGTCCTACTTAGAAGAGGGAACAAAATAATAACAGGTGGTAAAAGGAAGCAGGGACTTGGGAGTAAGAGTGAACAGGGGTGTGGGGGAGGGGGGCCATGGAGGGAGGCAGGACCAGGTGTCAGAAAATTGAACAGAGGTAACAGTGGGGGATGGGAAACTGGGGGTAGCCACCAGAAAGTCACAGATGTCTGGAAAGCAAGAGGCTTCTAGAGCCTAACAGGAATGACTTAGCTGAAATACCCAAAGGTATTGAGGGTTTGAGGGATGGGGCTACACACCCATCTCAAAAGTATTGACCCAGAATTCCTCCTGTCTAAAGGAAATACAGAGACAAAGAGTGGAGCAGAGACTGAAGGAAAGTCCATCCTGAGACTGCCCCACCTAGGGATTCATCATATCTGCAGACACCACACCCAAACACTATTCTGATTCCAAGAAGGGCGTGCTGGCAGGAGCCTTATCTATCTGTCCCCTGAGAAACTATGCCAGAGCCTGACCAATACAGATGTGAATGCTTGCAGCCAACCATCGGACTGAACACATGGACTACAATAAAGGAGTTAGGAAAGGACTAAAGGAGCTGAAGGGGTTTGTAACCCCATAGGAAGACCAACCTTACCCATCCCCCAAAGCTCCAAGAGATTAAACCACCAACCAAAGAATACACATGGAGGGACCCATGGCTCTAGCTGAATATGTAGCAGAGTATGGTATTATCTGGCACCAATGGGAGGGGATGCCATTAGTCCGGTGAAGGCTCGATGCCCCAACATAAGGAAATGCTAGGGCCATGAGGTGGGAGTGGGTAGGCGGGTGGCAGAATACCCTCATAGAAGCAGGGGGTAAAGGAATGGGAAAGGGGGTTTGTGAAGAGGTAATTGGGAAAGGGGATAACCTTTGAAATGTAAATAAATAAAATAACCAGTAAAAATTTTTAAAAATACTGAGAGAAGATTCTGAGAGAACACTGAACTCTGTACTTCATCAGTGGAATAGGATATGGCTTTAATAGCATCACCAGGTCCTCCTTTTCAAAATAAGGCAAAACCAACAAATTGTTAGAAAATAAATACATTTTTAAACTAAACACATTGATTAAAAAACTGAAAAGGAAAATAAGGAATAATAGCTTACAGACCTTTAAAAAAGTTCACATTTAATTAATGATTAAACATTTCATCAAAAGATGCCACACCACATACAGAACTCCATTTGTGGCCAAAATAAGTCTCCCCAAGACCTCTCTGAATCAGCAGTTGTAGTCATGAGGATGGTTTCCACACTTAACGCTCACATCTGCTCAGGATTTAAGGCCTACATCTCCTAAAAAGATGTTGGGCTTCCTCCTCCTTCTGATCATCAGATACATAGTTGTTTACTTCAGTTGTGTCTGAATATAACGATCTAGAGCGTGTCCACACTATAAGCTTTTAAGACATCTCCTTTTTTTTTGTTCTGCATCTGACCAGCAGCTAGACTCCCTGCAAGTGGAAGCATACCTTCAGAATGCTGTCTTCCTTACATGTAGATGTCTGTAAGTTGGTTTGGAACATTTAGTTCTTCTTAGTATAGTTCATGTAATCTTTGAAAAGGGGAGCTGTGTTTCGTGTCATGCAGTCCATATTGACTAGGAAATCATGACCAGGATAGAGAAACAAACCCACCATTGCAAGTTGTAGAAAATGTCTGAGAGTGCAGAATTTGTTAACACCAAACCAGTATCAGGAAATTTAATACAATACTGCAGCACAGTATTTCAGTTAGCACACCTAGGAATCTGTAAACTGCCTCATTTGAATCTGACATTCCACAATCAATAGTTATAGAGAGCTATAAATAGAATTCATTCTTATGAAGAGTTATAAAAAGCTATAGATATAATCCATCCCTATCACTTTCCTTAGCTGTTAAAAATACTATCATAATAGTATCACTTACTTACAGAACTGTGGCAAGGGTGGTAACACAATAAAGCACTTGTCATAATTGAGAGAAACCAGTAATTGTACAGTAAAATGTGAGTAGTATTGGAACCTGTTTTGCAGGCTAATACCACCTATCAGTTTCCACTACGCTGAGTGGATCATGCCAATCAACTAGTACTAAATGATTGTTTAAAAACAAACACTGCCAGAAGGAGAGGCAGACACTCACAGCCAACCATCTGTCTGAGTGTGGAGTCCCAATAGAGGAGGTAGAGAAAGGTCTGAAAGAATTGAAGGGGTTTGCAACCCTATAGGAAGAACAATAATATCAACCAATCAGTCCCTCCAGAGCTCCCTGGGACTAAGCCATCAACAAAAAAGTACACATGGCTCCAGCTCCATATGTAGCAGAGGATGGCCTTGTCATGCATCAATGGGAGAAGTCCTTGGTCCTATGAAGGCTTGATAGATGCCCCAGTGTAGGGGAATTGAGGTTGGGGAGGTGGGTGTGGGTGGGTGGGTGGAGGAACACCCCCATAGAAGCAAGGGCAAGGAGGATGAGATAGAGGGTTTCCAGGAGAGGAGGAATAAGATGACATTTGAAATGTAAATAAAATATCCAATAAAGAAAAATGCAATTAAAAACAAACAAACACAAAATCAGAAATTACTCTATGAGCACTGGAGTAGTTCAGAGCAGTTCTGGACAAGAGTCTGAATCTGGTATTATCAGAGATGATCCTAATGAATACCTAGAGCCACGCCTACGTAGGGTTGTTACTGATTTTCATGAATGAGAGATGACAGCATAGAATGTTATTGTAGAAATGTTACTGGAAGACAACTATGTAACATAGAGGTCATTTGAATGAATACATTTTATAAGCCACTACTAATGAACACTGAGCCCTTAAGAACCAAGTTATTAATTTAACTTTTTTACTGTACAATAAAAAAAACCAAAATTAAAGGAGGAGGCCAATATGAGCTAGACATTAGCAAAGCGGGTTAACATCCCATATCAGACGGTACTCACTGACTTGCCTTTTATGGGAGTAATCTAAGTGAAAAAGAACATAGATTACTGCAGTCTGGTTGTATGCTGAGGGACAGGTAGGAAGAATAACAAATGGCATTAGAACTCATGGAATGTGGTCCACCAGTTACCAAAGCCACATAGGTGAGCCTCCACTGTGGAACGACCCAGAGAACCACATGTGCTGAGGATTTCATGCTGTGATAGAGTTCTGTTCTGCTTGATGCTTTCACATCCCTCTTAATATAAGAATTATATAAAACTATGTGTCTGTATGTATATGTGTAAAATTTGTGTGCATGGAGGCTGGAACATTGTTCCCTCCATCCATTAACTATGCATGTGCATGTATATGTGTAAGGTTTGTGTGAGTGGGATTAGAATACTGTTCCTGCCAGTCATCAACTATATGTATAGATGTATATATGTAAAGCTTGTCTGGATGTGTGTTAGAGCTTGCTCCATCCACAAATTGTGTGTGTGTATGTATGTATGTATGTATGTACATACGTATGTATGTATGTATGTATTTGTAGGTATGAAATGCTTGGAGCCTGCTTGATGGAGATTTGTTCTAACTTTTCAATGTATGAATGTATATAATGTATATACATTCATACATACAATGTATGAATGTATAAGTAGGTTTATGTGCATGTATGTATGAAGTTATTTGATGAGGCAGGTGAATTTCTGAGTTTGAGACCAGCCTGGTCTGAAAGAAAGAAAGAAAGAAAGAAAGAAAGAAAGAAAGAAAGAAAGAAAGAAAGAAAGAAAGAAGGAATAAGTTTTCTGTTTTCTGCCTCTCTCAAGATGTTAAAAATGTTTGTAGTTTTCCCCTGGCCACAGGGAATGCCACATCCAGTAAGTTAAACTTTGTTCATTTGCTGGGAGAAAAGTCTGCTGAGTAATTTCTCTAATTGCTGGCTGCCATTGGCAGCAGCCCCTGTAGGTACCTCAAACCACACCCTGTCCGCAGCTGACCCACAATGGCTGCCTGACTGGGTTTACCACATAGATGCCAAAGCTGGTAACTGACAGTTGTAAGTTTGTCTGAATCTTGGAAACAGAAAAAGTAGGACCACTGATCAGGAGCAAGGTGAGATCTATGTCTGAATGGAAGGACTGGGACAATCTGTCTAAGAGCAATAATTAAAGGGACTAAACAGTATATAAACAACTGCATTTGTGCCTCAAAATTCTAGGGCTGAGAAGGCCAATAGATAGATATGAATAGGTTCTGCTGTGTGACAAGATCTGCTACTGATTTACAGCATGGTGCATTACATGATCTCTCTTTTCAAAGAATAATGTTGAATTTTAGAAGACAAAAGGAGGATCAAGAAAGCCAAATGCTGTGTGAACAGTGCACTTATCACTCCCAAGGCTACTGAGTTTCAACAGCCGAATATTAGAGAGGGACAAATTTATTATAGTGTATACAAATGTATGTTACTATCTTCACACTTATATTCATACATGTGTTCTTATTTTCTTCACTATCTCTACAAAAATTCTTCCATGTTGATATAAACTGTTAAAAATTTTACCTGAACATTTTCAACAAAAACATAGTAGTTATTTTCCTTTTCTGTTCTTTTGGAAAGTAAAAGGCTACAACCATAACCTCCCCCCCCCCCGAATGTGCCCCATTTTGTCTAAAAGCACGATAAAATTTCTCCCTTTTTGAAATCTCCTCTCTCCGAAAATCTCCCATATAATCCTCACTTCTTCTAATTCATGCATTATTTTTCATTAATTGCATACACATATATGTTCCATATGTATTTCTAAATATAACCTGATTATCCCTATCTCCAACTAAATGCATGTAAACCAAATAAAAGCACCCAATCTGTTTGCCTGTCCTTCCAGACATTGCTATATCATACTTGTGTGGCATGCAATATCCATCAGTGATGAGAAGTTTTATGCTTATAGCAGCTGAGCCATCTTACCAGCTCACTGATTGTATTCTTGAATGCTGTCTCCAAATGGAGCCCTAGTCCGAAATATTGAGATTTAGAGCTTCAACATAGAATTTGGTGAGAAACCCTGGAACCTATAATGTTTTCCCCTCCAGAAATCTGGCTTTTCTGCCTGTCTCACATGAAAAATATATTATTCCTAATCTTACCTGGTACCAGATGCTTAATCCATTCCAACAGCAACACTGAAACCCAGATCTTTTCCCAATGTCATCTAGGTCAAAAGCTGATGACACCTGAGTGATGTCATTTTTAGGCAGACATCCTAGCCAGCAGGAAATCTAAGAACCCAAGTTATAGCTTCTTCCACACATGAAGTTGGACAAGCTTAGGAAAGGAATCTCCATTTCAACCATCAAATTGAACTCAGGGATTCTGTGGGGGAGCCGGCAGAAGGACTGGAGGACCAGAGAGGGATTGCAACCCTATAGGAAGAACAACATTTGCTGGATTGACCATCCATTGCTCCTGAGCCACCAACAGAGGAGTGTACAGGGAGGACTCCAGATAGATATGTAGCAGAGGATGGCCTTGCCTGACAGGAATGGGTCCTGTGGAGGTCTGATGCCCCAGCATAGGGGTAGAGTGATGCTAGAGTGGTGGGGCAGGAGAAGGTGAGTGGGTGGGGAAGCACATCCATAAAGGTAAAGGGGAGAGGGAGAGGATGGATGTGGGATGGCAGAGTTGTGAAGTAAATATTATATATTTTAGACAAAGGGACAGAAGAAAGAAGTAGAACGATTTTAGTCTAGGGTCTAAGCCATCCAAATCATAGAAAGGAAATCTTTTATCTAGTTTTGAAGGTAAAAAGCAAAGTTGTTTGGTTTGGTACTCTATCTAGTAGATTTATGTGGGAGGTAGTGTAACCTTTAAATTTTTTTTTAGAGATGAAAGCTTTACTATCACCAGTCTTATGTATTGTCCTATGTATTAAGTAATCTGGTTCACTCAGTAGACAGTGGAAGTTCTGTTTTCAGAGTCCTAGGCTAAAGCATTTGGAAAGGTATGGAATAACAGATCCTTTGAAGTCAAGAAGAGGCAGCTTTATGATACATCAGAAAACACCTCATTGGTGACATGTGGATTCTGTAACACATACCTCAATATCTTTCCCTCGAATATTGCTTCAGAAAATATGAACTTGATTTCCTGACCATCTCTGAATCCTACTTCCATATTAAGTAATCATCCTAAAGGACTCCCTTATTAAACGCCTATGTATTTGTGGAGAAAAAAAATGAACTAGAGAGAGTATAGGAATAACAGAAGGAGGGAAGGAAACTAGAGAAAAGAGAAGAGGAAGAGAAACAAATTGAAAGAACCAATAATGAAGGTCTTCATGGCACTCTCTTTCAGTCTTTCATCTAAATAATTATTTCCATATTTATTTCTCAGTTTGTTTCTTGTCTTATTTTTCTGTGTTAGATACTAGGATTTAAGACAGGAGAATTTCTGCTCAGTTACTCACACATAGAGTCAGGATAATGCAATTATGATAACATAAGAATGGATTTGAGAGTTTACTGACACATGGAATTTGATTACCTCTTTTATTCATTCGACTCACCTGTTTTATTTTCTTTTCTCATAACTGAACCAGGAAGAGGCAGTCATCTTGAGAGAGTGGTTATTACATTTTTTTTTTGCCTAAAACTTTTAGACTCAAGTAATTCACAGTTCTGATAAGGTTGGGGGCATCTGAGATATTGAAGTGATTGCCAGAAATGAACTCATTTAAGGACTCCCTCTCTTCCAGTCACAAACCATTAATTTAATAAATTAATGTCAGATTGTGAATATTTACCTAACCATGTAGAACCCATGATTATAATAACACCAATTCATGTGACCATAAACATTTACTGACAGAACATGTAAGGACCTTGCCTCGGCTTGCAACATGAAAATGCTTTCAAGTTCTACAGAAAGAATAAATACCTTTAACCTGTTATTTTACTGAAGGAAAGGATACAGTCAAATATCATTTCAATGTTTACTAAAAAATATTTCAGAAAGAAAAATAAACTTGAATTCTCATTTACATTTGTGCAATCCCATGCAAACACAGGTGTCACAAAGTGTCAAACTCAATAGCTAGTGACATACATTTGGAAAATAAAACAATTACATTTAGACAATAATGTATTACTTATAAGTATTTATCTCCCTCAAATTGAAACTTTTAAGTACACAAAGTTTTTGAAAGTTTAAGTAAAATGGAATTTGTCATATGTCTAATTTTAGTACCTGAGACTGGAAAAAAAACAAAACTATTATTTGTAATTATGTATAGAAGATGCTTTGCATGAAGTTTTAGCATGCACTGGAGACAAATAATTAGAGAATTACAAAAGCACTAAATGTCACTTTGGAATATGATTCTGTGGCCCTATTTTATTAGTGATAGTTTTTCAGTATAAGTATTTTAAATAATATCTACAAAATTAATATTTACCAGTGTTGAGAAATAATAAATCAAACATGTATGTAGTCTTACTTTCTGACAGGATTTCTTACACGGTTCATATGCATGGCCTCATTTAATTCATATATTACATATCTTCCTTATCTTCCCATAAATGAAATGAAATACTCAGCATAAAATCTCAGTATATCAAATACTGGTAAATAAAAAATTAACACCTGCTTTGAACAAAGTCCGCTAAGCAGTGCCAGGTATGGGTTCTACCTCATGAGGTGGGCCTTAAATCAAATTTGATTTCATTTGGTTACTGTCAGAAGGTTTGTGCCACTATTGTCTTAGCATCTTTTGCAGGCAGGATAGATTGTGGATAGAAGGTATTTTTAGTTGGGTTGGGTACAGAACATCCTCTTCTCTTGGTAACATCCTGGATTGTTTGGAGATTGCCACAGGACCCTTTCGGTCAATACAGCTGGATGAAATCCAGTCCCCAGGATGGAACCTTGGTTTGATGAAAAGAAATTGTCCTTATCATTTAGAGACTTCACTAACATTGTCTTCATGTATTATAGGAAGTTTCCAGGGCACTAGATTTGCACATTATCCTTTTAACGCTCTTACATCAGTGCTGTCTACCCCTTCTTTCAATCCCCCTCACCTTCCCAGGAGTTCTTCCCATTTCTCACCACGTTAGCTCTAGTATATCCATAAATCTTTTCTATTTTTTTCCTCATGGAGAGACATATGTGTTCCTCCCCAGTGCCTTCCTCTGTGCCTAACCTCTCTGGCTCTATGGATTGTAGCTTGTAAAACGTGTTTTTCATTGAAAAGGAATTACATCATTTTCTTGCTTGCTTGCCTTAGGCATTCCCAAATATTCTCTCTCAAACCTGTCCCACGAGTACTCCATTCTCAAGCTGAAAACATCTTTTATGTATTTCTCTGTGTGTGTGTATATATATATAAAATATATACATATACTAAAAAACATAAATATATAGAAAGAGTATATAATATATATTCATGTATATGTACAAATATTTATAAATGCAAATTCTGAATCCATTTTTGTGGCTTGTGTGTATACTCTTTCAAGAATCACCACTGTACATTGGACAACCACTAAAAGTATTAATGAATACTAAATTCCAAGAAGCATACTGAGTACTGAAATAAGAGCTGGGACCTTTTCTTAAGTTACACACCCTAGTTAGAGTCACTATACTTATACACAATTTGAGAGTAATATTGTACATACTGTATGATTAGCTTTCAATATCAATGTATAGGATCAGGGAGATTTAAGGAGGCTTTATGTTAAAGGTGGCAATAATATTGAATCTGAAATGACAAGAAAAATTATGTATAGTACAGCAGAAAGGTATAATCATTCCATTCCTCAACCTTACCCATATTTATGAATTTGAATAAATGACATTGGGCAACAGAAGAAGTATAGTTGTTCATACATTGCAGCATATCTCTAGGAGTGTCTCTGTCTGTTCTCACTAGATATCAATAGCAGCATCCTGATCATGAAAGCTGAACCAGATACCATGAAATGTCTTTTGCATACAGCATCATGATTGGTTGACTTTAATTGAGAACCAGAGTTCTGAAAAGAATCAAAGTGTCAAATATCAAAATAGTAGCATAGAACAATAGTAGCATGGGCAAAACTTCTATGGGAGATACTGAGGGGGATGTTCATAAGAAAGCTGCTTATGTAGATGCTTACAACAAAAATCAGTATTCCCTTGTTGGCAACTAGGAACCAGAGAACTAACAATGGCAGAGATACAGATGTGAGTCTGAGTTGTATTGTATTTCCAAAGCAGACTCTAGGGAATAGCATTAAAAATTTGGAACTATTATTGTTTTGGTTATCACTAATTCCATAGATTAAAAAGAATGGCACATTGCCCTAACAGTTCTCACTATACCAATCTTTATAGATAAGGATATCAAACACTTAGCATATGTATCCTTAACATCATCAGTAATATCGATTTAATTCATGTAAGCTTATTTATTTTGTCTATGTAGTATTATTCATAAAAAGATCTGAAATTTCTATGCCCTTACCTTGTTATAAATTTAGTATTTAATCCAAGTAAGCATTTATTTTGTGCAATAAAATTCTAGTTAAAAGTGTAATGGATACAGCCACTAAAGTTGCTTCTAAAATTCATTTTCTATACCATCTGTAATTCTTTTAAAATACTAATTCCAGTTGGGAATATGCTTGATGCAGCTTTTCATCAACGATTTTCTAAATATAAGATTTCTGTCTACTTTCTTATTCTATTGTTTTATCCTATTCTAAAGATACAAATGCCATGACCCCCCCAATGACCCCACACAGAGTATTCCGGTGTATATCACGACAACCGTAACTAGGCAGTCTGTCAAACTCACTCTAGTCAGGAAGCCACCAGAGAGCTACCCAGGAATTTTGATATATGCCACAGATCTATGGCAGCCAACTTTGTAAGTACAATTCTGTTTGACAAGAAGTTTAAAGCAAGGAAAAATGTACTCAAAGTTCTCCACCCCAAAAATTCTCATTTAGTTTAAACTGGTGCCTGTGTATACGTGTGTGTGTGTGTGTGTGTGTGTGTGTGTATACATGTGGTTTGTGTGTATGTGTGTGTGTGTGTGCGTGCGCATACATGTACACACACATGCATATATGTGTATGTGAGAGAGATAGAGAGAGAGACAGAGACAGAGAGAGACAGAGAGACAGAGAGAGATACTTTCTAGAAATATCCAGAAATCCAATTAAAAATCATGAGATTTATCTGGTTCCTACTTTTATAACCCAGCTTGATTTCTTTAATTAAAAAATGAAACAAATTCTAAATTTTGATGTTCAACATATTAAAATAATTAAATCCTCACAGATTAGACTCAAGTGTCAGACTGTGAAGTTATCCCTACATTTAAGAATATCCTCACTGTTAGTCATACCTCAAAACCAATGACAGAAGAATGAAGAGCTTGTAGATTTAGTAATTTTTTAATACATATTTATATACTATGCTGGTTAGTTTTTATTGTCATTTGAACACAGATTTGAACCACCTGGTATATTAGCTACTTCTCTGTTGCTGTAAGAAAACACCATCAACACAGTAGCTTCTACAAGATGATGTTTCATTGGATTGAGGGTTTCCCAGAGTTAGATGCCATGATGGGAGAACAAAAGCAAGACTTCAGGAGCAGCTGAGAGATCACATTGTGGTCTGCAGGCAAGACAGAGAGCATATTGGAAATGATGAAACTTTTAAAATGTTCAAGCCAACCAAGTGATAGATCTCCATGACAGGACCACCCCTTCTAATTCTAATCCTTCCCAAGCAGTCCACTAACTCTTTGTGCCTATAGGAACCATCCTTATTCATCTTCAAATTCTTGGCTCTCATAGATGCATAGCCATATCAGAGGGAATAATGTATTTAGTTTACCTTTAAAAGTCTTCACAGTCTTCCAGTGTTTAAATTGTTTAAAAGTTCATGATTCAAAGTCTTTTCTGAGACTCATGACAGTTGCTTAAGAGTAATTTCATAAATCAAAAGACAAATTGCCTATATTTCCAACATACATTGGTACAGAATGTCTATTACCATTCAAAAACAAAGGGAAGTGAGGAAATACTGTGCCAAAGAACAACTGATGTCCAGCAGGTGGAAACTTATAATCCTGCAGCTCCTTGTCCAGTCTCAAAGGGCTTAGATGGCTCTGTCCCTCCAGCCTTGCTACTGATACCATACTCCCCATACTTATTCTCTTTCTAATCCCTATGTGCAGCTATCTTTGGGAAGTATCCTCTAGGAACCTAGTGCCAAAATAATATGAAATATGCTGCCAGGTTTGGCTGCCAGCTTGGAATGGAACCTGGTCATCATGAGCCACATTTTGTTTTCACTAGCGTCCTTGCTACTTCTGAGAAATTCTTTCTAGACATGGAAGCTTAGCTTGATGGGATCTCTAGTTGTGTCAAAAGGCTCCCCTTACTCTGCTACAGCTTAGATAGCTCCTTAATCTCCCTACCGTTTCCTGTACCATACTTGGTTTCAACATTACACTTCCTCGTGTTCTATTTTTTTCCACTTCAAGCTTGAGGTTTTACATTTAATTTGTCTGGCTTGCTCTTTTTCACTGTAGACCTGCTTAAGGATGTGCGTAATAACCATATCGCATGCTCTATCAGTTCTGTTCATCTAGAGAACCCCTGGCCAATACAGGCAAATCCCTACGACGAGCATGGAAGGCAGATATAGTCTTTGCTGAAACATCTCAAGAGTGGTCGCTTGCCCAGTTGAAATACTCTTCTCTGAAGCATCTTGAGCTTGACCTCCACATTCTGCATAGATCACCACTACTGTTTTTCTGAAAAATCTTACTAAGATGTCCCATTAAGGTTATCAACAACTTTTCTAATCCAATGATCCAAATTCTTCACCAAAAAATGTCTTGATCAGGCCTCTCACAAAAAATAGCTTGCACCCTAGTCCATTTCTATTGCTGGGACAAAATCTTATTACCGAGGCAAGTCATATGGGAAAACACTTAATTCAACTTAGGCTGTCACAGGTTTAGCATTCATAATAGTGAAGAAAGGCATAATGACAGGAATAATTGAGATCACACGTCTTGATTCACAGAGCAGGAGGCAAAGACCACATTGGGATAGGCCCAAGTCATTGGAACTCAGAATTTACACTTAGTGAGATATTTCTTCAAACAAGAGCATACCTGCTATTTCTTCCTATATAGTCTACCAACTGGGGACCAATGATTCAAATATATGAGCCCATGGAGGCTGTCTTCATTAAAAACTTAACATGTGAGTAGACTCTAAAGGGGAAATATTTATATTTAGTTGGCCTGTCAGTATATTTGTATGCAATTGCTTTGATTGTTAATTAACTTCCAACACCATGTTATAGGGTGGGACTTGCATTAAGAATGAAGAAAATAGCCGGGAGTGGTGGCGCATGCCTTTAATCCCAGCACTCGGGAGGCAGAGGCAGGTGGATTTCTGAGTTCGAGGCCAGCCTGATCTACAAAGTGAGTTCCAGGATAGCCAGGGCTATACAGAGAAACCCTGTCTCGAAAAACAAAAACAAACAAACAAACAAACAAAAGAATGAAGAAAATAGTTAAGTATGAACAACAAAGCAAGGATCTACATGTTTACTCTTCTTTATATGATTTTTTTTATTATTTTATTTACTTATATTTCAAATGCTGTCCCCCTTCCTGGTCTCACCTCCACAGACCCTCCACCTCATCCACTCTCATCTTTGCCTCTAAGAGAGTGTTTCCCTATCTACCCACCCACTCCTGCTTCACCCCTCTAGCATCCCCCTTCTCTGGGACAACAAGCCTCCACAGGACCAAGCTCCTCTCCTCCCAATGATGCCAGATATGGCAGTCCTCTGCTACCTATGTAGCTGGAGCCATGAATACTCTTTGGTTGGTGGTTTAGTCCCTTGGAGCTCTGAGGGGTCCGTTTAATTGATACTGTTCTTCTTCCTCAAGGTTTCAATCCCCTTTGGCTCCTTTAGTACTTGCCCTAACTCTGCCATTGGGGTCCCAGAGACTGGCTAATATTTGGCTGTATCTGCCTCTGTCTTAGTAAGGTCCAGGCATAGCCCCTCAGAGGACAGCCAAAACAGGCTCATGTCTGGGAGCACTTCTTGACATCAGTCATATTGTCTGGGTTTTGGTGTCTTTGGATGGGATGGACCCCAAGATTGGTTGGTCTCTGGAATGCCTTTCCTTCAGTTTTATTTTATTTTATTTTTTTATTTTATTATTTTATTTTATTTTATTTTATTTTTGTCCCTACATTTCCTTTATACAGGAACAATTCCTGGTTAAAATTTTTGAGATGGGTGAATGACCCCATCCCTCTACTAGGACCATGTCTATCTACTGGAGGTGGTCTCTTCAGGTCCTATCTCCCTGCTGTTGTGTATTTCACCTAAGGTCATCCCCATTGGGTCCTGGTGTCTGGGACTTTCTAGTGTTTCCCAATGTTTTACACCTCCCACTGCTACATATTCCTAGTAATTCTCCTGGACCTCTGGACTTCTTTCCTGTCTCTTCTCACACCTGATCCTGCTTCCCTCTTTCCCTCCTCCTCCCCTCTCATACCCATGTTCCTCCATCCCTCTGCCTCCTGTGTTTATTTTGTTCTCCCTTCTAAATGTGAAACTGTGAAGAATCCACACTTTGACCTTCCTTCTTGTTAAGTTTCACGGAGTCTGTGAGTTTATCATGGGTATTCTGAGCTTTTGGGCTAATATCCACTTATCCGTCAGTACAAACCACATATGTCCTTTCGGGTATGAGTTATTTCACTCAAGATGATATTTTCTAGTTCTATTCATTTGCCTGCAAAATTTGTGAAGTCATCGTTTTTAATAGTGAGTAGCATTCCATTGTGTAAATGTACCAAATTTTCTGTATCCATCCTTTATTAAATAACCTCTGGCTATTATGAATTTGTTTCCAGCTTCTGGCTATTATAAATAAGGCTGCTATGAACACAGTGGAGCAAGGGTCCTTGTTATATGTTGGAATGACTTTTGAGTAAATGTTTAGTAGTAGTATTTATTCTTTCTGGGCCCTTGATTATAAGTATTAAGTCTTTCAACTACAAATGAAACTATAACAAAGGAGCATTCATTTTCGCCAGAGGAGAGGTATCTGCATATAATAGCAACCTGATAGGACAACTAGAAGCACTAAAACTAAAAGAAGCAAATTTACCCAAGAGGAGTAGAAGGCAGGAAATAATCAAACTTAGGGCTGAAATCAACCAAGTGGAAACAAAAAGAACTATTCAAAGAATCAAACAAACCAGGAGCTGGTTCTTTGAGAAAATCAACAAGATAGATAAACCCTTAGCCAGACTAACTAGAGGGCACAGGGACAGTATTCTAATTAACAAAATCAGAAATGAAAAGTGAGACCTAACAACAGACCCTGAGGAAATCCAAAACATCATCAGATCCTACTACAAAAGGCTATACTCAACAAAACTGGAAAACCTGGATGAAATGGACAAATTCCTAGACAGATACCAGGAACCAAAGTTAAATCAGGATCAGATTAATTATCTAAACAGTCCCATTTCCTTTAAAGAAATAGAATAATTCATCAATAGTCTCCTAACCAAAAAAAGTCCAGGACCAGATGGGTTTAGTGCAGAGTTTTATCAGACTTTCAAAGAAGACCTAATTCCAACTCTCCTCAAAGTACTCCACAAAATAGAAACAGAAGATACTCTACCCAATTCATTCTATGAAGCCACAATTACTCTGATACCTAAACCACACAAAGATCCAACAAAGAAAGAGAACTTCAGACCAATTTCCCTTATGAATATCAATGCCAAAATATTCAAGAAACTCCTTGCAAAAAGAATACAAGAACACATCAAAATGATCATCCATCATGAGCAAGTAGGCTTCATCCCAGGGATGCAGGGATGGTTTAATATAAGAAAATCCATCAATGCAATCCACTACATAAACAAACTCAAAGACAAAAATCACATGAAAGGATATAGGTACAGAGACAAAATTTAGAGCTAAGATGAAAGGATGGACTATCCAGAGACTACCCCATCCGGGAATCCATCCCATCATCAGCCACCATACCCAGATACTAATGCACATGCCATCAAGATTCTGCTGAAGGAACCCTGATATAGCGACCACTTGTGAGGCTATGCCAATGCCTGGCAATCACCGAAGTGGATGCTCACAGTCAGCTATTGGATGGAACACAGGGTCCCCAATGTAGGAGCTAGAGAAAGTACCCAAGGAGGTGTAGGGGGCTGCAACCCTGTAGGTGCAACCACAATATGAACTAGCCAGTACCCCCTGAGATTGCATCTCTAGCTGCATATGTAGCAGAAGATGGCCTAATCAGCCATCATTGGGAAGAGAGGCCCCTTGGTCTTATAAACTTTATATGTCCCAGCAAAGGGTAAGGCCAAGGCCAAATAGTGGGAGTGGGTGGGTAGGGGAGCAGGGGCAGGGGTGAGGTATAGGGAACTTTCTGGATAGCATTTGAAATGTAAATAAGGAAAATAATAATAATAAAAAAATAAAACCAGAAAAAAACAGACATTGTCAACAAGACAAAAAGGCCACCAACAGATTGGGAAAGGATTTTTACCAATCCTAAATTTGATAGAGGACTAATATCCAATATATAAAAAGAGCTCAGGAAGCTGGATTCCAGAAATTCAAATAGCCCCATTAAAAAGGGGTACAGAACTAATCAAAGAATTCTCAACTGAGGAATACCGAATGGCTGAGAAACACCTGAAAAATTGTTCAACATCCTTAGTTATCAGGGAAATGCAAATCAAAACAACCCTGAGATTTCATCTCACTCCATTCAGAATGGCTAAGATTAAAAATTCAGGTGACAGCAGATGCTGGCGAGGTTGTGAAGAAAGAGGAACATTCCTCCATTGTTGGTGGGATTGCAAGCTTGTACAACCACTCTGGAAATCAGTCTGGCCGTTCCTCAGAAAATCAAACATAGTACTACCAGAAGATCCAGCAATACCTCTTCTGGGCATATTCCCAGAAGATCTTCCAACTGGTAATAAGGACACATGCTCCACTATGTTCATAGCTGCCCTATTTATAATAGCCAGGAGCTGGAAAGGACCTAGATGTCCCTTAATAGAGGAATGGATACAGAAAATGTGGTACATTTACACAATGGATTACTACTCAGCTATTAAAAACAGTGAATTTATCAATTTCTTGGGCAAATGGATATATCTGGAGAATATCGTTCTTAGTGAGATAACCCAATCACAAAAGAAGTCACTAGATATGCACTCACTGATAAGC
>NC_034609.1:24186926-24205773 GCF_900095145.1 Mus pahari
GCTCTGCTGATACACTCTGTATGAGATTTGCTTTGTATTTCAAATAAAATTTATTAAAATGCCATCACAGCATAATTATAATAAATGACAATTCACGGCCATAAAAAAAAAAAAGAAGCATTCATTTTTCTTTTTATAGCATTGGAATAGGAAGGAGAATGTTTCTGAGGCTAAGAAAACACTTCAACGCTGAGTTGAATGAAATCCCAGATGCAACTAATGGTACAACAACGAGATTAAAAGGCATGTTCACATAATCTGATATAGAATTTTATTTTCTATTTTCTTATATTTTTTTCTTTTTTATTAATTCATTTATTCACTTTAAATCCCAGTATCAGTCCTCCTCTCCTTTCAGTACACCCAACAAAAATCACTGCAGGGCTAGGTGCATCCTACTTCACAGAGGCCAGACAAGATGACTCAGATTGTGGACTGGGGGATTCATATGTTTAATGATGGTCTATCTGCTCAATTTAATAAAAACATTATTTTTTTCACTTACCTATTCATATTTGGTGTCTATAACTCCAGCATATAAAATTTACTTTTGTTATCTATAAAAAATCTCTATACTTTAAATCTAACTATATATTTTCCTTGTGTCAATCAAGGCCAAGAACAACGTATTCTATTTTATTTGAGAGTAGGTAAGAAAGCATGTTTTTTGTTTGTTTGTTTGTTTGTTTTTTGTGACTGCAAGCGTACCATCTGTGTGTGTGCTTGTATGTGTGTGTATGTGTGTGTGTGTGTGTGTGTGTCTGTGTGTGTGTGTGTGTGTTTGAGAGAGGGGAGGGGGAATTTTCATTTTTACACATAAGGATCATTGCTTTAAGAAGTCAGTCATTCTGCTACGCACAGTTGTGGCTATGACTTCATTCCTCCCTAAAATAGCGAATAAAATACCAATGGAAGGGGCAGTTTCTGGATGGTCCATCCTTACTTCTCAGCTCCAAACTTTGTCTCTGTAACTCCTTCCATGTAGTTCCCAATTCTAAGAAGGGGTGAAGTGTCCACATTTTGGTCTTCGTTCTTCTTGAGTTTCATGAATTTTACAAATTGTATCTTGGGTATTCTAATTTTCTGGGCTAATATGCACTTATGAGTGAGTGCATATCATNTGAGTTCTTTTGTGATTGGGTTATCTCACTCAGGATGATACCCTCTAGATCCAAAGTGGTCCATCCCATAAACAACCACCAAACACCAGACACTATTGCATACACCAGCAAGATTTTGCTGAAAGGCCCCTGAATTAGCTGTCTCTTGTGAGGCTATGCCAGTGCCTGGCAAACACAGAAGTGGATGCTCACAATCAGCTATTGGATGGAACACAGGGCCCCCAATAGAGGAGCTAGAGAATTTACCCAAGGAGTTGAAGGGGTCTGCAACCCTATAGGTGGAACAACAATATGAACTAACCAGTACCCCAAGTCCTCATATCTCTAGCTACATATGTAGCAGAAGAAGGCCTAGTCAGCCATCATTGGGAAGAGAAGCCCCTTGGTCTTACAAACTTTATATGCCCAGGTACAGGGAAACACCAGGGCCAAGATGTGGGAGTGGGTGGGTAGGGGAGCAGAGGAGGGGAGGGTATAGGGGATTTGGGGGATAGCATTTGAAATGTAAATGAAGTAAATACCTAATAAAAAATTGAAAAAAAAATACCCATGGAGGGAGTTGCAGAGACAAAGTTTGGAGGAGCTAAGATAAAAGGATTGGCCATCCAGAGACTGCGCCACCTGGGGATTCATCTCATAATCAGCCACCAAATGCAGGCACTATTCCATATGCCAGCAACATTTTGCTGAAAGGGCCCTGATATAGCTGTCTCTTGTGAGGCTATGCCAGTGCCTGGCAAATATAGAAGTGGATGTTCACAGTCATCTATAGGATGGAACACAGAGACTCCAATGGAGGAGCTAGAGAGATTACCCAAGGAGCTGAAGGGGTCTGCAACTGTATAGGTGGAACAAAAATATGAACTAACCAGTAACCCCAGAGGTTGTGTCTCTAGCTGCATATTTAGCAGAAGATGGTCTAGTTGACCATCATTGGGAAGAGAGGCCCCTTTGTCTTGCAAACTTTATATGCCCCAATACAGGGGAATCCCAGGGCCAAGAAGTGGGAGTGGGTGAGTAGGGGAGCCGGGCAGGGGGGAGGGTATAGGGGTCTTTTGGGATAGCATTTGAAATGTAAATGAAGACAATATCTAATAAAATAATTAAAAAAAAAGAATATTCACAAGTAGCAGGGCGGGGGTGGCGCACGCCTTTAATCCCTGCACTTGAGAGGCAGAGGCAGGTGGATTTCTGAGTTCGAGGCCAGCCTGATCTACAAAGTGAGTTCCAGGACAGCCAGGGCTACACAGAGAAACCCTGTCTCGAAAAACCAATAAAGAAACAAAGAAAGAAAGAAAGAAAGAAAGAAAGAAAGAAAGAAAGAAAGAAAGAAAGAAAGAAAGAAAAAGAATATTCACAAGTAAGATTGAGTTTTGAATTAAAACATCAGTAAAACAGATTGCTATTTTCAGCATGGCTGGGATTCATGAAATATAGTAAAGATCTGAAAAGTTGGAAAAGAATAAACAATGAAAAATATATTTACTGTTTTTTAATGTGCTGCTGTTTAATGTGCTCCAGGTCTCTGTTCTTTATAACCTCTGTCTCCACATTTTTTCTCAGGGTCTTCAACCTATTTCTATGAGAAACTATTAAATTTTTACCTACTTTTCAAAACTATGCTATCTTTCAATTTGTTGGATATTGTTTCATATGTATTTGAATGATCTACAACTATGTATTTCCATATTTGTAATTGTGTTGACTATATTAAAAGATTTTAATTAAAACTGACCTCTATTAATTATCAAGTTTTTTATTCAAATATATTTTATAATAAAATATTTTAATAAAACTAGTGTAAATATGTTCCTTTGATTACTATTAGTATATTAATGTCACTTTATGATATTTTTATCTCAATGCTTATGTTCCCTAATCTAACTTATTTTATTGTACATAACACTTGGTTCTATCACTTTTTTATTAAATGAATTCTGGTAGTATCTATTTTTGGTTGAAAAGTTCATTGCACTTATATTTCAAATAAATATTGTTTGATAAATAATTACTCCTGCCACTTGCTATTTATTTCCATATTTTTCCAGTTTTGAGTGAGAGGTGCTCTTGTGTCCTTGTTCAATTTTGTAGCAAAACATTTAAATTATTTTCTCACATGATTTTGCATATCCACGCCATTTGTACCAAATAAGAAACCTATTTTCCTTGTGGCTACCAAGGGAAACACACTTTATATTCCAATATTTACAATACTATAATTTGAATTCTTAACTGCTTATTTTCAATAACAGACAAAACTGTCCTATTTCAGATCCATCTTTCGTTACTGATGTCATAGAATAACAAACTGCTAAGTTTGTGCTCACAAAATGTGTAGTTGCAAATCCTTATAATGAATAGATTCCTTAAGTTATTTAGAAAACAAACTGTTCAGTTACAAAATATTATTACAACCAGTCTTCTTTATTTTCCACATATTGGCATGTAATGACCTCTTATTTCATTACTGATCATTGATTTCCTGCATAATATTCATTAGTCTAATCATACATGAACCTTATATGTATTTCTTGCAGGAGTGTTCTGCTAATCACAATTGTTTTCTTTAGATTTGACTAATATAGAAGTATCAATTACCTACATACTTTCAAGGGCAGATTTCTCATTATAAAATTGTTAATTCAGTGCTTTTTAGGTAGCTGGTTTTGTTGGATTTTGTGTTTTGTTTTGTTTTCATCTTTTCGTGCTTGTATTATGTTATAACATTGTAGTATAAAAGTTTCTCGTGAAAAGTCACAATAAAACTGTTGATGATAGTTACAGATTATATATATATATATTCAGTGTCCCTGCTAGCCAGATGTTGTTGCCATTTCTTGAGTTTTTATTTTCCTGTGTATTTCTGTGTTTCTTTCAGATTGGCTTAGTTGGAGTTGGTTTGAGCATCTGAAACTTATGAGGTTCATGCCTATGTTCCATTTTGGAAATGTTCCGTCACTGCTTTCACGCTGCTTCTTCCTTCTCCTTACCTTTTCCTAATTGTTTTTTCCTTCTGAATTTCAGCACAAAGTGTGTTGGTCTAGTGGCTCTTGCTCCACTGGACGTGTTATAATTGCTTAGTTATCACTTGTCAGGGTTTGTAAGCTCAGTAATTCTGATCATTTCACCCTCATGTTTGTTAATATTGCCTGCTTGGATTCACGTTGGGTCTCTTTCAAGAGCTTCCCATTTCAGTTATTATACTTTTCAGTTCCAGAGTTTCTTTTGATTACATTATTGGTTTTTTTTTAATTTTTTTCCTTTCCGTATTTTACTTTGTTCAAACATTGTACTTTAACATTTTCATGGTTTTGTTGGCATCATTAAGCCAGTAACATCAAAATTTAGTTCATTACATCTGCTATTTGTTCAATATACATCTCATTCCTGGGATGGCTTCCATTGATCTAATTTTTCCAAAGACCAGCTAAGCATTTACTGCATATTTTTGTAATCAATAATTGGATTATTGTTGTTGTTTTGAAGCTAGAAATGTGAGTCTAAAAATGTAGAAAATATAAACAAAAGATTTGATTTAATAGATAAGATTTGGTTGTTTTGTTGTTGCTTTTATTTATTTTACTTTCTTTGTTTTTATTATCATTTAATATTTGGTTTTATGCTATATTTGTGTGGTGTCAGCCTGATGTACGAGTTAAAGATCTACTCAGATCACTCAGATTATTTATTCAGTTGTCACATATGAATGTGTCAGTGTTGAGATAATTTCTGATTTGCAATACTGAAAAGTTTTAAAAAGCAAGAAGAGGTATTCATATCTTGAATTCCCTAGAAGTCTCTTCAGCTAGATAGGGGTATATGGTAATCGTGAAGGAAGCAAGAAACCACCAACCCTAAAAATGATCTCCTCTATTTACCAACATGGAACCACCTTTGTTTGTCTGAAGGATGATCCAGAGTTTCTTCTTTGTAGAAGCTTGCTTATCAGTGTAGTTTTTGCCCTTTTGATCAATTCAGATTTATTTGCTTTCTTTCAAGTTTTATTTTTTATATTATTATTATTATTATTATTATTTTTACATTTCAAATAGAATTTTTGCATTTGAATTTCTTCAAGAATAAACACAACCACATTGTGGTTGGCCCCAAGATACAAGGCCAGATAAGATGTCCATCTTTTCTATTTCAAAGTTATAAATTTTATTTAAGAGTGTGTGAAGTGAATAAAGATTTGGACCAATCACAAATTAAAATTCTGTCTTTTGAATTTTAACTATTAAAGATTAATATTTGCCATGTATTTTCAAGCTTTAAGCTTTCTTGCTGTATCTTACACCTATCTAATCTTTCTATATATCTCACAGTACTGTAACATTTTTAACTTTTATTAACATATAAAATTAATAGAAATATAAGAAACAATTCAAACAAAACTATAAAGGACTCATTTTGAATGACCAGAGGTGTTTCTGGGAAGTAGCAGACTTCATTTTATAAGTAAGTTTGAAAAGAAGAAGAAGCAAAAACCCCATTGTTTCAAATTTTAACAAAGATTTTCTGAGTGTCTTTCAGTTCCATAAAATAGAAATCTAAAGAATGACTTCATTCATTTGCATGATGAATGACTATTCACAGTCAGTTCTTTTATTACTTCTAGCCAGGCAGAAAATAACTCCTTTGCATACTTCCGAAGAAGTTGATTGTTTTTCCTTTTTGTGTAGTTGTTTAGAGTTTTCATTCTCTAGTATGAAAAGATGACAGCTATTGTGAGTTCCTCCAGTGATAATTAGTCTTCTATGACAGTTTATTATGTTCTCACAGCTTATTAAAACCCTTCATTTTCATACAATTATCAAATTCACAACTGGAAGGCCATATTCAACCTGAAAATTTGCATGTAATTGTTAACAAAAAACACATGAAGAAATTTGGTTGGCAGGGTCAAATGTAATCAGAGTCATATAAACATATACACAGAATTGTTCCTCCTTTTGTAAAACTGTATATTCATGGATACTAAAAAATCTTTAGAAAATGAAATAGAAAATGTTCATCTTTTGAATTTTGATTATAAAAAACTGAAAATTCTCTCTCTTTCTCTCTCTCTCTCTCTCTCTCTCTCTCTCTCTCTCTCTCTCTCTCTTTCTCCTTTCTTTAAGCTGTATCTATACATTCACAATGGTTAAAAAAAATTAACATTACTAAAGCAGGAAACACCATGATTCTTTTGCTGGATTTTATATTATGAAGTTGATAATTTCATAGTCATTTTCTATTTTATTGTAAAATAGTGCATTTCAAAGTTTAATAGTCAAGTTTAGGGAAAAATTAAAGCTTATTACTGTAAGTGTTTGTGTGTGTGTGTGTGTGTGTGTGTGTGTGTGTGTGTGTGTGTGAGAGAGAGAGAGAGAGAGAGAGAGAGAGAGAGAGAATGCATAGGTTCAAGTCCATGTGTGTGTGTGTGTGTGTGCCTCTGCTTCCCACGGAGTGCATGCAGAGATCAGATGAAAACTGCTTTCTTCCAAAACAGAATACATGGAATTAGCTTCATGCCATCAATTTTAGTTATTAGTGCCTTATTCCTGCTGAGTAATCTCCATGTGCCCCACACCAATATTTTGCAATGAAACATTTACTTCCTTAAAGGGAAAAATGGGGGGGGGGGGATGAAGCAGAGGCTGAGTGTCAGTATAATTGAAATATTTTTTCTGTTCTTAATATTCCCTTGGCATGTGCAATACCTTGTTTATTTACTGAATCTATGCTGGATACTTTTATCACCATACTGATATATTTGTTTGATTAATATAATTTCATATAAATGTTATAATATTTGTATAAAATTACTAGTCTAATTTCACAGGTGAATAGCTAAGGAAAGTGAAGTTACTTTTCTACTCACTTAAAGTAGGGCAGAGGTAAGGTTTGAATTCAAACAAATCAAAACATGATTATCCTTTATAGCATTTAAATTTATGATAGTACTCTTAAATTCTACTGTTGTTTGATTCATCACAACCCCTTTAATACTGTTCTATATGTATTCCTGTTTATTAATGTACATACACACAAATATATATATATATATATATATATATATATATATATATATATATATACATGAATATACATCATGATGCCATTTTAGAGATAAAATTTTAATGTATGCTAAGCGTTTATAGATAAATTATCAACCATGTACACTGTTGATGCATCTTCTTTATGTGTCATGTGTTTTCTGACAGACTGACTTTTGCAATTTCTTGTGTTTTTTAAAACTTCCATGCATTAGAAATATTAACTCACATGCAATATTCATGATACTTCATGATTTGATTAGCATTAACTGTTTCCTGAACAGGGTACAGCTGATCACTACTTACACATGTGAAATCCTTTTTTAAAGAGACTGCACTGAAAGGCTACTTCACAGATGAAATCTTGGAGTTCCTTCAAATCAGAGTTCCTCATTACCTTCATTAGGGTTTTACTGCTGTGAACAGACACTATGACCAAGGCAAGTCTTTTAAGAACAGCATTTAATTGTGCTGGCATACAGGTTCAGAGGTTCGGTCTACCATCATCAAAGTAGGAGCATGGCAGCATCTAGGCAGGCATGGTGCTAGAGGAACTGAGCATCCTACATCTTCATCTCCAGGCCCCTAGAAGAAGACAGACTCCCACTTGGTTAGTCATTAGAAAGAGGGTCTTAACACCCATGCCCACAGTAACACATTTCCATCAACAAGGCCATACTTCCAAATAGTGCCTTTCCCTGGGCCAAGCATATTTAAACTACCACATGAACCCAGACTGGAAGTACACTACACATACCCTTTTCATGAATAATATCCAACTTCACTGTTGTAATAGGTGAATAATTTAAATCCCACCATATTTATGAGATCCTTGGGGGTAGAATATAATCTTAGAATGTTTGTATTTTTTTTAAAAAACTAAGTAGATGCTTTAATCATGATAGCTATTTACTCAGGGCTCCTTTTGATGACCCTCTGGCTTAGAACAGATTCATTACCTGGCTACCCTTTTGCTGCTCTATGCCAAACATACCCTCCATGATTGGAACAGATCATATGAAACCCAGGAAGAAAGACGATCACACCAAGTGTGGATGCTACAGTCCTACTCAGATAGGGAAAGAAAATAACCTCCTGAAAGTAGAGGATTCTGGGAGAGAGAAAGGAGAGGGAGGGAAAAAGGGGGCCAGTTCAGATATGGGAGGAGATAAGAGAGAAGTACAGAGGGTAAGGAATTTGAAAGTAGGTTTGTAGCAGTGTGGGAGGGGGAACTGGTGGAAGCCACTAGAAAGTTCCAGATGCCAGGGACCTAAGAGTTTCCCAAGACCCAAGAGGGAGGATATTAGCCAAAATACCCAATAAAGGGGAAAGACAACCTGTCAAGACCATACTCAGAGGATAGGCACAGTCCTTGTTTGAGGGATGGGGTCACCCAACCACCTCAAAAATATTAATCCAGAATTCCTCCTGTCAAAAGGAAATGCAGGGGCAAAGAGTGGAGCAGAGACTGAAGAAAAGGCCATCCAGAGACTGCCCCACCTAGCCACCTAGGTGCAGACACCCATCTGCAGACACCAAAACCAGACAGTATTGCTGATGCCAAGAAATGCTTACTGACAGGAGGTTGGTATAGATGTCCCCTGAGAGGCTCTGTCAGAGCCTGACCAGTACAGATGTGGAGGTAAGCAGCCAAACATTGGACTGAGCATGGAGATCCCAATGGAGAAGTTACAGCAAGGACTGAAAGAGCTGAAGAGGTTGCCAACACCATAGGAAGAACAACAATATCAACCAACCCGACCCTCCAGAGCTCCCAGTGACTAAATCACCAACCAAAGGATACACATGGAAGGACCCATGGCTGCAGGTTCATATGTAGCAGAGGATGGCCTTAGTGCACATCACTGGAAGGGGAGGCCCTTGGTCCTGTGGAGGTGCAATGACTCAGGATAAGTTAGTGCTAGGGCACTGAAGCAGGAATAGATGGGCAGGTGGGGAAACACCCCCATAGAGGCAGGGGGAGAGGCAGGGGAGGGGGACTTGTGAAGGGGAAACTGTGAAGGGGCATGACACTTGAAATGTAAATATATAAAATAACCAATAAAACATGAAAAAAATAAAGAAAACCAACACAATATAGAAGCAGTGTCAACTTAGGAAACTCATTTCATCGAAACAATTTTAGTAATATTAATAAATATTTATTTGTAATTTATAAAATATCTATAATTTGTAATGTGTAATTTATAAAATAATTTACAAAAATTATTACAATNGGCCATATTTCCCTTTGGTTTTATAATAGAGTATGCATCTGACATTTTAGCTTCTACAGTAACATATGCTANAATATTTTTTAATGGAAATAGGTTCTTGGGAAGCCAAACTTCAATGTGTCAATATAAAATCATAGCTCTCCTCTTAAAGGGAATAAGAGATAACTTAGAGTAGAGNCATTTTGAGTGAGTGTGGCTTAGGAACACAACTTTCAGTTACTCCAAATTTCATGTTCCAATGTGGAAATAGTGTTATGAACNGTTTTATAGTTTTATGGAACAAAGCTGTAAATCAATGGAAGGTTAAAATCCATTGGTGAGTATATTGTCTGTTACAGCAAAATGGCAGGAATTATTCTACAGGTCTAAGATGCTATATGTTATGACTTTCATAGCTTTGGAATNGGTAGCAGCTAGCAATATGTTTAGTTATAGATATCGAAAGTTTTATCTACTGTCANAAGATGTTAGTTCTGATACAGGTATAAAAGGAATAGATGTTCAACGGACTCAAGATAGCCTAAGAAAGAACNACCATTGTCTATATTATTTGTAGAATCTCTAGAATATTCACATTCCAATCACTCAATCTCCAGACCCAGATTTTCTTTAGAAGTTCTCATTGATAAATGAAACAATCATAATTNATGCTTAAGTTTTCAGTGACTGTATTGTCTAATGTTTCATAATTTTTTTAATGGTAACTGTCTCCATCAAAGACTTTCAAATATTACCAACTTAGTGCTTCAATCAATTGATGATGATGCATCCTTCTAGACTTTTCTGGAAGATTCCAATCAGATAAGGGTATCCAAAGGAAGAAAGGAAATGGTGTTGAAATGCTANATATTTTTATNAAATTTGAAAAGTGGGTAACTTGTGATCCAGGGAAGCTTCTGGATATTTCTGGAGGACCTTTACTGCTCTTCGGTCTTGTTGTAACTTTGCCATGTTTCAAGGAATTTACATGCTTAGAATGTAGTGCCAACTTACTTAAGATACCTACTCGCCTTTGTTTGTTTGTTTGTTTTTAATGAACATTTTAAATCACCGTTAATATTTTACCTGTGTAGCTCACAAAACATAATATAGACATGCAGGTTTAATCAAAACATAAAGTTAAAGAGCATTTTGTGANGATAGGCAAATCTATTCTTAGAAAGTAAAATGAACATTTCCATAAAGGTCATGATATCTAGATGATCAAAACAGAATATGTATTTGNATCATTTACAAATTTTCACATAAATGCATTTTTAAATTGCTCTGAAACATCATAGTACATGCCCTGATATGTCATTTCTTTTCTTAACTAACCTGTTCATCGTTTGTCAACACTGTCTGCCTATCATTCATCTATCACTTCTCTTGCTTGTTAAAGTATCTGTGAAATATAGAATGCTATAAAATTCTACATTGTCTATCAGATGCTTCACTTGCATAATTTCGGTAAAAAGATTCAGAAGTTATGATTAAAATAAATATTCTGAATATTCTATGAATTTTAAAAAGTTGATTTAATCATAGGACTTTGAAATATGATGAAGATAATCTGGTATAAATAACAAATTTTACAACTGCATTTCTATTGGAATAGTGCTTGTAGTGACTAGGCTATATATTTATATTTAAATCTATAACTGAATCTTGACATTTATAGTTATGTCCACATCTTATGCTATTTCTCTTTAAGGATTATTAATGAAGCATTTTCCTGCATCGTAGCCAGGTTGAAATCACTATTTAAATTAATTATGACAGCCATATCAATTAGACATAAGAGATTTCTAAAGCTAATTAGAGTCTGAGAGTTTTTAATTTGACGTCTGTCTCTGTGTAATATGTGCTTTATGCATTAAATTAATGAAATTAAGTCTGCATCATTATAAATTTCCACTTTCATAGTTCCATAAGTTTCACAATTACATGCCATATTTGAATGATAATTGAATGAAACTAAGTAATTATGTTCACATCAGTTTTCTTTGAATTTTAAGAATCTATCTTTGACTTTTCAATCTCAAGTCTTCCCAACTAGAGTCAGCAGGACACAAGTATTTGCTATATTATCTTGTTATCTTTTCAAAATAAGAAATACAAGAGCTGTGAAAGAGATAAGGCACAGGCAGCAGAAACATACTATTTTGTTGTAAATGAGTTTCAGACACCAAGATCAAAAGGTATTTGAATCCTGGTCACTACCCAGGATGTGATTTTTTTACTAGTGTTTCTGTTTAAAAGAGTTAAAATTGACCTAAGATGATTATGTGTTTCTATCCTAAAAAGAAACATAAAATAAGTTTTAATTTTTAAAATTAAAGTTGATTATTTGGCTTTCCTCTATATGTATATTTATTTATATTCTGGTTGTATCATATGTTTTGAAATAAAGCTTTAATATATTCTGGGAAAACATATTTAAAATGAAGAAAAGAATTAATTTGCATGCAAATTAGAATAAAACATGATCTATGAGGGGAACTGCAACCCTGCCTTTAAGATTTGCTTTTGACATTTGTGTTTTAACAGGCAATTAAAATTTAATTTGTCCTGTAATGAAAAGCAAATCCCTTTATCCTGTTTCAGCAGTCTGAAGAGGTACAGACTCTATTACAAAAGAAGACTGTGGCTGAAGTTTTCTTATGTCCCCATGACCCTGTGGTGTGAAACTGATGATAATCCAATCAAGGCACTGACATGAATATAAGTCTGCACATCAATGATTATGAGAACAAAGACAATGTTTTGGATTAAAAAGGTTCACTGCCCATGTGCTAAAGACACATTTTAATGAAAGATTTATTTATTTATATATCTATTGCAATGGAAAAAGTGTCATGGTAGTGTAGCATTATTTGTTGAAATACCTAACAGGAGTTTCTGACAGAGTAAGATGAATGCGGAAAAGAAGGCAGGATCTGATAATCTGTCACCACGGAAGTAAGAAATAAGAGAGAAGTAAAGACTGAGGTGTGGAGTGGGGAGGTCGAGAGGCTTTGTCATAGCAGAGATACACCATGTCTAAATATTTGGTGACTGTAATTCCTTTAGTGTGCATAGCTATGTGTACTGATCGCTTTGGGATGCATACACTATTTTATAGTATTTAAGAGTTATCTAAACAACCACTAAGGGATGAGTCAGGATGCTAGTCTAATTGCAAATTCCGTTAGTTTGGTCTCATGGTTTCTCAAGGAATAACAAGGATTCAACCTAGGATCCAAAGCTAAATGCAAGCTGTTTCTAGTATTTCAAATAAGACTACATTTGAAAATGGTTGTTCAATAATACATTAGGTTTTTTTATTGTTTTTTGTGATTGACAGGAAGCATTACTTAAAATATTTATTAATATGTTCAACAAAATTTGGAAATGTCTTTCTAATCATTCATTTATGGGACACATGTATATATATATATATATATATATATATATATATATATATATATATATGTGTGTG
This sequence comes from Mus pahari, assembly GCF_900095145.1. Classification (NCBI taxonomy): domain Eukaryota; kingdom Metazoa; phylum Chordata; class Mammalia; order Rodentia; family Muridae; genus Mus; species Mus pahari. Next base: position 24,199,783 of record NC_034609.1, read on the forward strand.
TGTGTGTGTGTGTGTGTGTGTGTGTGTGTGTGGCTTTTCCATGGGTTTCATATGAGCAGATTCATAACAGTACCAAAAATGTTCTTGCTGTAAGGCAAGAACCCTAGGGGAAAGTTCTGGTTCCTGGATCCTCCTTCTCTTACACTTTTATGGATTTTTTTTTTTTTTTTAATGAGGACTTAACTGAAACTGAGAGGAGGCAACTAGACCCTGTGGTTGTACTAGCTACCATGACTAACTTATTTTCTCTCTTAAGGTCCCACATGTGGATCTATAAAAACTCCTACATCTCATGATCTGTTGTGTCAATATAAGAATTGGAGATCCATTTACAGTCTTGTGGTGACACTCGTGGCCATTCTTTTCCAGCACCTTAGTTATTCAATCTAAGTTTGGCTAAAACAAAGTGTGTATTCTGAAGCTGCCTCTTGGAAAAGTCTTACATGTTTCTGGAAAGATTTTGCTCAATCTATAGTTGTAATTTGGAGCAAATGTAACAGACACTCTAAAGGATAAAGCACTGAGTCTGCCAGTCGAATGGATCTCCTGTATCAGACATCTGCAGCAGTGTTTTCAAGGATGGGAAATTATACTTTCCAGCACAGTTGATATCTCTCACTGTTTTTTATCTTTGCATGTTATTCACCAGTATTGGCTCTGGGAGGCCCGTAGGAGACTTACGTAGACATCACATCTCTTCTTTTAACGAGAGCAACAAAAAGTCTAGACATATTCGTGATCTTGAAATATTAATTAGAAAAAATAATGTGTGTTGCCACATTCATTAGAGAAAAAAATAGTGTATGTGTATGTATGTATACAAACATAAATGTACATATGATACATATATACATACCTGTGTATATACATATATACATACACATTCATACACACACACATATATATGTATATATATGTATATATATGTATGTATATGTATTTATGTATATATATATACACACACACACATATGAGAGACAAGACAGAAAATGGGGGGAGAGAAAGAGACAGAGAAAGCACTCACATCAACCAACATTTATCAGTGTCTGTGAAGGCTAATGGAAGATGTTGCGTCTTCTGGAACTGCCTGTAGGTACCTATGAGCTATTCCATGTGGATTCTTGGAATGGAATTATATCTGATGGACAAAAAAAAAGTACTAAACTTAACCACTGAGCTGTTTATCTAGTTCCTATTTTGGTACACTTGATGTATATATCATTGGGAAACAAAGGAGAAGCTTTAGTTTCGTTTACTATCTGGGCTGAAATGAGCCTTCTCTGTATGCCTGGTAATAGTACTAAAGTTAATTCAATTGTGACAGCTTTCTTTCTGGCTTTCATTTTGAAAACATTTTGCTCCCCAAATTCTTTATATTGCAGTTGATATTCTCATCTTGTGATCCTTTGCATACTCAATACATCTAAATGTGGCCTGTGACATTCCTTTTGAAACTCTTAATACTGTGTGAAGTTTGCTTTCTGTTGAAGATACAGCCTACATATATACTTGCTTGGTGTACAGTGAACATCCAGGGGCACTCAAGGTTAATTAAAAATGGTAATAAGTTTAATCACGATGAACTCATTTGATTTTGATGTGGATGTCACCTGTAATTCCCTAAAAATTCCATTGTAATTTAACATTAATTAATGTCCACTTATCAATGACTATTACAGCAAATGAATACAGAAGTGGCAGGTTATGTGCTTAAGAAATGCTTAACAGAAAAGAACAAAAAATCCAGCAATCATTAGGTCATCTCAAAATACAACATAGGGATACACCTTTATTATTTAAAATCTGAGATTAAAATCAGGTAACGAGGTAATAATTATGTATGACATTTGATGACAATTTGTCTGAGAATTAATGGGGTTATAGCAGACATTCGAAATATAGATTTGCTTGGAATACCATTTTTAACATAAATGATTGTAAGGAGATGGAGCTGTTCTTCTCATTACCCTGTAATAAAAGAGCTGCTGAATTTTCAATAATGATCATCATGAAGCAATGGTCTCATTCAAGTAAAATAAAAGTATTTTCCCTATGTAAAATAAAAAGGAAAAAATGCTATTAGCCATCTTTGAAGGCATTATGCTCAGATATCATTTTTCCATTTCTTTAAATGACAACCATTAAATGCAATCACAGCTACATGACAAGACTATTTTTATTACATCAAAAGGAAGAAAGGGATTAAAATGAATTTATTCCAAGGTGTGATTTGTCACTCTTTTCCTCTTATCAAGGCACAGATGGGACAGCTTCCAACCTAAACACTGAGTTCTGACCTCACATTTGAATAAGTTAATGCAATCCGATGTTCTTGGACAAGTACTAAAACCTCTCTTTTGTAATCTAGAAATCCCAGAGGAATGTTGGGTTTTAGAAGGTCGGCTCAAAATTTTCCTTTCTTTTTATCATTTTTCCTTTTATCATTTGGAAGTTCCTGACAGCTTAGATGGTCTTCTAGATGTCTGTGGTTTGCATGAAAGTACAGGGGAGGTTTATATATTGTTTCGTGTTACCTAGATCTTTTAGAAGCATGCTGAAATTACATGAAAAGCTTTCCTATTAGGGAAAGACAGTCTCTATAAATGGAAACTCAAGATGCATTCTTTAGAGAAATCAAAAACCATTCAATTTTTAAATAACATGTATGCTAGCCTTTAGTTGTGAACATCAGACTAAAGTCCACCAATTTACATATGTTGCTCAGATGTTAGAATCATCTAAAACACAGAACATAGTTAAAATTTTCAGCTCAGTTCTGTTGTATCTGTCCATACATCATTTGACTTTTACAAATATATGCTCCTTGGCCTTGGAGAACATATTCTGCTTGAATCTTTGAACAATATTAGCATAAATACACAGAGAAATGTGTTGTATTGATAGCATAATAAAATGATTCATAATAATTACTGAGGCTTAACAGGTCATGATTTCTGTAGACATTTAAGTATGGTAGATGGCTATAGTATCATACTTAGTTAATTCTGTAGGAATAAAATCTTAAATTTTGATGTGATCCTGAGCAGCTCGTGAAATTAGACTTTCCCCAGTTTACACTTGCACCTAGTCTCCACAGAATTCTAAACTCCCAGTCTGCTGCCTGACTCCTATCAGTCAATCAGTTAAGCAAATGCATAGTTTGAATGAAGATCAGAAATAAGATCTGGCCCACACGTGAAATATAACACTTAAATGGATTTCCATTGTCTCCATTAATTTCCAAGTCATGTTATTATTCCTGTGAAGCCATTGATGAACCTTTTGGTCATATTCCAGTGTATCATCACTGTTTTTCAATATTGGGGGGGGGAAGACAATTGATAAGTGGATAAATGAATCAATATTTCTAACAGAATGGTAGACCTTTTCTATATATTAGACATCATATAGTTTATGGAACTCATCTTATGCTGATAGCTTAACAAAGACTTTCATGATTTTGCTCCTATAAGCTCCAATAGCATAAGATCTACTGTCATCATACTACCTAGATCCTCTTTTCTCCAATCAATCAGATCCTCAAATGGTACTACCATACTACATATTATTATTGGATATATATATATATATATATATATATATATATATATATATATATATATGTGTGTGTGTGTGTGTGTGTGTGTGTGTATGTGAAACTGTACATCTAACTTGTTTCCTTCAATGCTGTATTTGAGAGATTTATTTGTAACCTCATAATGGAAAGAAGAACGGTTTTTAATCTGCATATAAATTCTAATTCATAAATAAGGTACTTTTATTTTTCTCATAATCATCTCTGTTTGGAGTAATTATACCTAAATTTACTAAAATAATAGTAAATGGGTACAAAATGGGGTCATAAATATTAGTTTCTGGTCGGTAAAATCCCTGGAATATTTTAAATATATGTATGCATGCGTGTATGTTTGTATCTTTATGCATACTGCATAAATTCTGTGTATATAATTACCTATTTCAATTCAATATTTATATCTCTATTCATATAATTATCATTTATTTCTTGACACGTGTCTATCTGCCTATCTACTTCTCTATCTGTTATAGTTAATGAAGAAGCTAAAAGCAGTTTCTCAAAATAATTTCAACAATTTCTACATCCAATACTACCACTTGAGAAGTCTTCTCAATGTGCTGGTAAGCACTTAGTATGGGCCTTATATTGCATTTTACTGATGGGTGAGAAGGTAAGCGTTATGCTGTTATAGACTGCATGTGCATGCATGCATGCACAAATCAATAAATCACATATTCTCAAAACTAGCAGTCCTGACTATGTTAGAACGCCACTATATATCTTTTGCCTAATATACTTTTTATTTATTGTATTATACTTAAATATTCTGATATGTTATAATTCTTTTTCAATTCTACTGGAAGGTCTTTGCCAAAACTATGCCTTTTACTAGTTCTAATACAATTTCAGATTCTCTTCTTTCTTTTAATTTGACTTAGATAATTCTCTTCTCATATCAACTTCTCCTTATATCTCCTGAGTGGCTGAACACTACTTCACAGTGTATTCTCTGTTTGGCGTATTTCTCCATGTCAGTATCATACTATTGTGAAGCTCCAAAGTTATTATATGTTATATTGATGTTCCAGATTTGAAATTACAAAGTCTTTTGAGCTTTGGATAGTCCCCATGTCCCATTTCCTGCTGATGCTGAACAAGGGAGATATAGCAAATCCTTCATATTTTCATTAAATTTGCCCCAAACCATTTCAATCAGTTCAATTCCCACCTTGATTGGTAAAGTTGTCTGCAATATATCATTTGAAACAGAAATAATTCAGAGTAAAAAAGACATTTGAGTTGTCACATTCAGATAGGAGATATTCTACTTTTTAAAAAAGATTTGTTTATTTATTATATGTATGTACAATGTAGCTATCTTCAGACACCCCAGAAGAGGGCATCAGATCTCGTTGTGGATGGTTGTGAGCCACCATATGATTGCTGGGATTTGAATTCAGGACCTTCGGAAGAGCAGTCAGTGCTCTCAACTGCTGAGCCATTTCTCCAGCCTCCGATATTCTACATTTTCCGAGGAAAGGGCTCAGGTTTACATTTAAGCAAATAACTCTGGGTCTCTATTTCTTGAACAGAAAACAACCTCCTAAAAAGTAAGCTTTAAAATATTTTGTATCATTACTTTGTTCTTTAGATAATTTTCAAAATCACAGTGTCTTGGAATAAGGCAGATTTTCAAGAGTATTTTTGCTGAGTGAGAATATCGAGATTAAAAGAATAATTCAAAATCCTATCGAGCATGATTAAGAGTGGCTGAGTGTTGCTACTTTGGATAGTCTATGGGATGCAACTGCATTTCCCACCTAAAATTTTATGTCTTTTAAGTGTATAATTATTTCTATCTGAAAATTTCCCTTAAGAATAAGTATTATAAGAACCCATCAGACCTAATAATGTTTCATTCCAGAAATATATAAGCTTATCCTTAAAGGATTTGTCAGAATTTGGAAATAGTAACAAAGAGTTAAGGAATATAGTCAAAGCCAATACTTTAGCATTTGTATATTCAGATTAAAAATAATAAAATAGAAATAAATATTTACATTTACATTTAAATGAAGAGGAGTATAGAGTTCCTCTAGAAGGAAAAAAAAAAGCTAAATATGTTGTAATTGTTATGCAACTTGCCTTTTCTTAAACAGTGTTGCTACTAAATAATTAGGGTGCATCTGGAGAAGAAAGATAAGAAAAAGAATTAGAGAATAATTTAATATGCAAAAAATTAAATAATCTGGGATAGCAATTAAAACATAAAATCAACAGATAAAAACCAATACAAAGGAAAAGAGAAGTGAAAGAGGAGAAAGAGAAGAAGAAGAAGAAGAAGAAGAAGAAGAAGAAGAAGAAGAAGAAGAAGAAGAAGAAGAAGAAGAAGAAGAGGAGGAGGAAGAGGAGGAGGAGGAGGAGGAGGAAGAGGAGGAGGAGGAGGAGGAGGA
>NC_034609.1:24206158-24207718 GCF_900095145.1 Mus pahari
AAGAAGAAGAAGAAGAAGAAGAAGAAGAAGAAGAAGAAGAAGAAGAAGAAGAAGAAGAAGAAGAAGAAGAAGAAGAAGAAGAAGAAACAGAAGGAACAGAAGAAGGAACAAAAGAAGGAACAGAAGAAGGAACAGAAGAAGGAACAGAAGAAGGAACAGAAGAGGAAGAAACAGAAGAAGCAGAAGCAGCAGTAGCTTTAAGTTACTGAGTTAAATAGAGAAATTTGATGTACCTATAGCCATTATCTGAGAGTGAAGAATGTTATCACTGAATTCCCACAAGATTTATAATTTCATCTCAAACTGCTCCATAGTTTTGTCTACTCATGCCTTGTGACCTGCCAGGAACGAATAAATGTTTTTCAATTGTTCAAGAGCTTTATAACACCTAAGTTTTCCAAGTATGTCTCCTTGCTTAACTATATACTATTTAGAAAGACTGTGTGTTATCTTATTATCATGCATATTGCAGTATATGAATAAGACAATAATGACTGAAGAAATCTTTGCTGAAAAAAAAATGGGAAAATTTGTCAGTAATCCCAGTCTGGGCATCTGCATGTGTTTAATATAAAGAATTTAAGTGTTCATTTTTTTCCATCTTTTGGTTGACTTAATTTTCTTCTTCTTTTTTTTTGTTAATTCATTTTTTTTTATACTTCAGATTTTATTCCCCTCCCTGTACACCCTCCAACAGTTCCACATACCATACCTCCTCACTGCCTCCCTGTCTCCACAAGGATATCCTCACAACACACCCCCACCCCACCAGAACTCTAAACTCCCTGGGGCCTCCAGTCTCTTGAGGGTTACATGCATCTTCTCTGACTGAAACCAGACAAGGTAGTCATCTGCTGTATATGTGTTGGGGGCCTCATATCAGCTGGGGTTTGCTGCCTGTTTGGTGGTCCAGTGTCTGAGAGATCTCGGGGGTCCAGGTTTATTGAGAATACTGATGCTCCTACAGGATTGCCCTCCTCCTCAGCTTCTTCCAGCTTTCCCCTATTCAACCTCAGGGGTCAGCAGTTTCTATCCGTTGTTTGGGTGCAAATATCTGCATCTGACTCTTTCAGCTGCTTGTTGGGTCTTTCAGAAGGCAGTCATGATAGGTCCCCTTTTGTGAGAGCTCCATCGCCTCAGTAATAGTGTCAGGCCTTGGTACCTCCCCAAGGAGGGATCCCATTTTGGACCTGTCATTGGGCCTTCTTTTCCTCAGGCTCTTCTCCATTTACTTTCCTGCAATTATGAACAATTATGGGTTAGAGTTTTGACTCTGGGATGGTAACCTCCTCCCTCACTTGATGCCCTGTCTTCCTGCTGAAGGTGAGCTATATCTTTGTTTTCAAAGGTTGTGTGTTGCAAGTAGAAAGGTTCTTTCATGAGGACATTTACTTGTTTAAAGATAGTAAGAGTCCTGTGGATAGAGTATAATTTGTAGACTTCTCTAACCTTTTAATCTTCAGATTAGATCTGCCAAGGAAAATGTACATTCTCAAACTCAACTATAGACTCCCTTTAATACATACATAGATATGTGTGTGTGTGTGTGTGTGTGTGTGT
>NC_034609.1:24207805-24232460 GCF_900095145.1 Mus pahari
TGTGTGTGTGTGTGTATGTGTGTGTGTGTGTGAGAGAGAGAGAGAGAGAGAGAGAGAGAGAGAGAGAGAGATTGACAGAGAGAGACAGAGAGAGAGAGATGCTTTAAAATATATTGGTGAAGTTGTATATAAGCTTTGCAAAGTGACTGGTGAGAGATATAAATTAAAAGGTAATATTTCTGATATAGTTGACTTTTGAAATCTAGTAATATATTAAAGAAACACTTATATACCTAATACCATAATTAAAATTTAACTTATAAAAGGTAATCAACTCCCTACAGGAACAGAACATTTTCAGTTAAAAAGCTACTTATCATTTCTATAGCTATAATGTGTTGAATGTGCTGTTTGATCTTTTAACAATTTCTTTTATAAAGTATTCACAAAAGAGCAGTAATTAAATTACATCAGCACCATGGTAACTATTGCATTAAATATTCTTAGACTTTGTGTTCTAGTATTTGGGGAAGTAAAGGTATATTCTATTCTATAACAATTACAAACTGTGGATGTGTGGGTTGACCTTTAGTAGCCTAATGGAATAGGACAGCATTTCCAACTGTATTCAAATCATGATTCCAGAGAGTGTCTAGGTGTTGGGGAATCCTATAGCCGAGTAGAAACCATGTTGCACTCAGTATTCTAACATGTTTGCCAGAGTTTCTATCTCTCTGCATTGGCTATTTAACTGCTTTATTATTTTTGTTTCTAAGTTTTAGAAAATGGCTCATTTCTCTTTTTTATGGACAGTTAAAAGGTAAAATATATACCTTGGTGTTTTCAAACATAGCTCAGTCCTTTCCTCATCTGTAGAATGCTTAATAAGAACGACTGCTTTTAAAATACAATTGTTAATTTCTGGAATATTTTCAGAGATATGAATAAAACTTATCACTAAATTAGTGAGTTATAACGAAAGAGATGTATTCTATGAATCTCTAGAGACAAAATATCTGTACTCAAAATCTTGGCTTGTGTGCATTCCCTGAACATTTACAGAAAATACATTATGGCTTTTATTTATTTATTTATTTATAGCCATTTGGAACCTCAGAAAGTTCTTGGCTTGTGGTATCATAACTTCAATCTGTCTTTTCCTCACAGAGCCATATTTCTCAACTTTTTCTGTCTTCTTTTCTCACGTGGAGTTTAATTGCTTTGGATTGAGGGCTCAATCTACTGTAATATATCATCTGAATTTATGCAATCAATTCTACCATGACTATTTCCTAGTGAAGTAAAGTTAATGTATGGAGGTGATGACTTTATGGGGGCAAATTGGTCTCTCTGGCATATGATGATTAGTATCATAGGCCTAGTGTTACTATGGCGAGCTATAGAATTCTTAGCCTGGATATCATCCCAGTGAAATAAGCAGAGGAAGTCTTAATCTGTTACCAAGTCTGTGTTAGGGATGGAGCACTCACACTCTCTATGGAGGAGAAAGGATTCCTGCCTCCTGTCTTACAGCAGCAATAAACTCAGCTATACTAGTCTTGAATGGAGATAAAAGATTACCAGAAAGTGGGAAGCCACTGATATAGCTTCTGTCAGTTATCCCCGATATTGAGTAGGAATTTTCATGCAAAAAAAAATGTTCTTGCATTACTCCTGCAATATCTGTACATAATCCTTTCAAGAAGCCTAACAAACACATTCGTTTGAGGCAAAATCAAAAGGCAGAGGAAGAATAAAGAGATATCTTGTAGAATCATGTGCTCTGTGCATGAACTCCCGGTAGCTGTGATTGCTTAAGGAGATTTGCTTAAGATCAGACCGATTAACTTTCACATGCTAGAGTTTTCCATGCTTCACGAAGGGTTTAATGGAATAAAGGCTTTATGAGGATACATTACTCTTTGAGATTTATAGGCAGTTAGTGGGCACCAAAATGATGGAAGGTGTGGCCAACTCTGTAAGTTTTATAGGTATTTGGTGGCTACTCCTGAAATGGGCTTAGAATGCCATACCTTCCCCAAGATTATGTAGAATTTAGATTGCTTGGGAAGAAATAGAAACATTCTTTTTCTTCAGTGGTGTAGCTATTGGTAAGTTGTCCATGCTCTTTTAGTTAATACAAAACTGATGCTTCTGCAAATAATGTCAGTGAACTTCCATGGGTCACCAAGGCATGCTTGCTCAGTTCCATTGTTTCCTTCATTGTTGAGGTCAATAGACACTTGGGAAAAGTTTACACAACAGAACAAGGAAAGAGAAAAAAATCTGACCCTAGAGAATGTTTCAAATCTCTCATCATCTATGCATCAGGTATTTCAATACAGTTCACACAATTATTATAGGATTGTATACATAGAGACTTTCTTATTTAAATTTAGAGATAATTTCCAATAAAACTAACAAGGAACTAACTATGTATTTTGAAGCTTTTGGGATTCTTCTTGAGTTTTGTAAGACACTTCTGTATATTATAAGACTGTTATATAGAGACAGCTGTATAGTATAAGACTTCTGCTCTGTTTGCTGGGCAGTCCTTCAGTAAGCCTTTCACTTAATCAAAACTCACCGTGGCATCTTTCCTTTCTTTTGAGACAGGTGAAGACAAACATTTACATATCTTTCCAACCTGGTTCTGCAGGCCCAGCAATTAACAAATGAGAACACAGGAGTACACATCTTCATAGCCAGTAAATACAATATTTATGACTCATCCCAACAATTGAGTCCTGAGGATATATGAAACTTGAAAATAGCCTTATACTCTGAGTTCGCTTTTACTAACTTCCATGGTTAAACCCACCCTGAAATCTCATGTTTAAAACAAAACAGAATGAACAAAAACACACATTTAAATAAAAATCCTGTAATTCTGATTCAAGTTGACATGTCCTAAAATTCTTTTATGAGGTGAATTCAAGAATCCTATCTTTACTGAAATCTGCTCTCTGTAAACAGCTGGGGCTGATGTAGGTGGTTCTTGCTGGCAGATTTTTCAAACTGAGCTTGGATTGAGTCATTATTTGGTATGTTGTTGGTATCTTATGTAGGATAAAGTTATATTCAGTCTTGTCTCTTTAGAAAACTGTCAGAAAAGACTTCAACATATATTGGTAAGAGATAATTTACTTGATAATACATTTAATGTGTGTAGTCCAAATAATAATAATGTATTTCTTCCAAGATCCAATCAAGTTACAAACTTCAAAACAAAACTACCATGTGATACTTTATGCATTGCCTTGGTGTCTGGTGCATTATATTGCAAAATTGAAACAGATAGTGTGCCTAACTATAATATGTAGACTACTTTTAGGACTCTGAGCAAAGTTTAACCAGCAAATTATCTAGTGTTTTGAGAGGATGAAACATGAATTTGTGACTCAGTGAATGTCAATGTTTTGGCATACTTGGTCATAATTTTTGAGGCATCCATTCATAAATCCTTACCTGTTACCTACACATCATATGTGGTATAGGTTCTCATTTCTGCTGGTTATTGGTTGACGATTCCCTCAGTCTTTGTTCTATCCCCTGTCCCTGTGTTTCTTGTAAACAGAATAGAGTTTGGATGAAAAGTTTTGGGATGGGTTTTTGTCCCTATTGCTCCACTGGGATTTCTGCCTGGCTCCAGGGGTGGCCTTTTCAATTTTCATATCCCCTTTCTGAGTCACAGCTACAGTCACCTCTCTTGATTCCTGGATGTCTCTCCTATCTGTCTCTATCTCTGTCCCTTTGATTATGAGGAGACAAGAAGCATAATTTTTTTTCTTAACATTGCAAAAGAATTCAGATATCTGTCAGCCTTTGTTAAACACAGATGATAAGCTAGTAGAGTGGGATCCTGCCCTGAAATTACCATTTTCACCATGCCTGGGACTAGCCATCATCTGTCTTAGTCTGATCCTGAATTCAGGCACAAATCTCCCTTTGTAAGCATAAAATATTCTTGGCTGGGTGGGATCTCCTGTGATCACCACTCCCTAATTCTCTTTATCTCCTTCCTTAGTAATTTTCTAACAAGTTGGTTTAGAGCACAAATTCTTTTGTTCCTTTAGATTCATGGAGCCCCTCACATAATTCATATGGCATCCTTATTTTGCAGATTTGAGAAATTATATATTTTCAAACTCACGTATTTAAAGCCCTTTCTCATTGTCTTACAGGCTGTCCTGAAGGTACCAACATTCATGTACATTGTTATACAAATAAGCCTTACACTCAGAGCAGCCATCCACACTCATGGAGCCTTGTTCCAGAGACAGAAACCATGTTGCTCTGTTCCCAGCAAGGCAAGAGGTGAATGAGAATATGTTTTGAGAGACTGGTCAATGATCCAGAAAATGCTAGTGAAAGTTCATCACTTGAAGAGTCTATATGGTCTAGTGATTAATTTTATTTTGCCACTTTATCAATAATAAAAAATCCAATATACTAACCATATACAGGACCTGCCAGAATGAAAATATTTTTGTATAGTTTATATGTAAATTCAAATAAAGAAAATGGAATTTAAGTTATTCTTCTGAAAAATAAAAGCAACTTCAAAGTAAATGTACCTTCCATTTCTTCTAATTCTGGAGTCTGATGCTTAGGCAATCATTTTGAACTATAGGATTAAAATAATATAATTTTTACCAAAGAGACAATCACAAAAATATTTGGATGACATTAAAAATATGACAGTTTGATAACGTATAATTTCTGAAATTAAAAGGACATAAAGAAACTCTATGTCACAGGCAAACCTTGAACTTCAATTAGATTTCTGCCTCATATACTTACAAAGGATTGTAATGAACTTCCCAAAGAGTTCATTTGATTGTGATATTTGGTGCAATGACATCATTCACACCAAAGTCATACGTTTTTATTCATTTTGAAGCATTAAAATTCTACAATTATGCTTTTGCTAGCAGCTGATGTGGAGACAATTGTTATTTATATTGATAGCAATCCAAAAATCAATTTGAGCCACGGTCTCTGTTACTGGGTGGATAAAGAGAATGTGACACATGGAAAAAGTCTAATGAATAAAAGGCACCTGTCAGGATAGTGAATGCCTTGCCCTAAGGCTATCAAAAGCCCTGGAGAATTTACGTTACTGATGTAGTATGTCTAACTTGTCTCAATCGCTGACTATGTTGACATGAATTGCATGGCAGAGGAATAGAAAGAAAAGGGAGTTGCAAGAATTTTTGTGACCTATTGACATTGCTGTACAAAACTAGGAAGAAAGATGTCTTCGATTATGATTCAGAAGTGTGAACTATCACAAACAGAAAACAAATCAAATTGGATGATTATGCCTGGGCTTCAATAAATACTCCAAAGACATGTGTATGATATACCATTTGTGAAAATGAATAAACTTCAGGCAACCATTTCTCACCACAATGCTTTGTTCTCATGATCACTCATCTTCTTTTCTCTATTGTCCATACATCAAATGATCAAACAAAGAGAATGAATGGAATGAGCTCTGCAATGATACAAGTGATTATAATTCAATGAAACACATGAAAGAAATATTTAAAAATATTCTAGAAGTAGATCAAGATTATATCATTATGATGCTGTTCCTCTAGGCACATTAGTGGTTCCTCTATAATAGATTTCATATGTATATGCATGTGTGTGTGTGTGTGTGTGTGTGTGTGTACACATATGTTTATATAGTGTGTATACATATAGCTCAAATTTCAGAGCTTAGATGTAGAGACCAGAGGGTAACTGGGAGTGGGTTCTTCTAGAAAATTTACAAACTTCCCTTTGATGATGTTTTGTGTTCATTGGTACTAAAAAGTTAAGTACTAGGTAAGCCATGGTAATCAAATCAAGTTATGAAAAAGTGGCAAGATGTGGAAGTCAATAGGCCCATAGGGACTTGTCATTTAAAGACATTATTAGCAAGACTCTTTGGTATCACTTTTTATATTGGCCCATATGCCTCAAAAGTTGATCATCAGCATCATGAGTAATCTAAATGGGCAATGAAGGGAAAGACATATTGTTGAGACTGGTAAGACATTGAATGAAATCAGGTTAGGGTACGTAGGGATATCCTAATTAGGTTTCTATTGCTGAGGCAAAACACCATGAACAAAATAAACTTGGGAGAAAAGGGTTTAGTTGGCTTGATATTGCCTATCACTCTATTTTGGCAGGACATCAAACAGTAGCAAGATCAGTAACGGTCAGTAACATTTCTTCCTGGTCTTCTGCCCATGAATCACTCAACCTGCCTTCTTATACAATCCTGAAATCCTGCCCAATGGTATCAACAAACACAGTAGAGTGGGCCCTCCTATATCCATCATTAGTCAAGAAAATGTCCCACAGACATGCTCACTATCCAATCTGAGGGAGGCAATTCTATAATCGATATTCTGTCTTCCCAGATAACTATACTTTTTGTCAGGTAGACACAAATGAACCATCACAAGATCTGTCACATTTAAGACTCAAGTTTTCTTATTATCCGTACAAAATGAAGGAAGCAAAGAAATTTAAACATGTTTATGGACATTGGAAATGAGTGACAGTGTTCCATTGAGTAATGGTGAAAAGAAGAGGGATTTCTGTTCCATAAGGTAAGAAATCTTTCCTGGTACTTGAGTCTACAGTGAGTTAATAACTTGACAACTCCATGTAATTTTCAAGGAGATACATTTGTTAATCATGCCTAATTGATATGAAATGCACATAAATCTACAAATGTCCTTCTGTTAGCTTTAATCAGACAAATCTGATGTTCATAAATAATAAAACAGAAGAGAACAGTGATTACAGAAATTATTTTCTTTGTTCCTAACCTTTAAAACCAAAATATATTGATATTTAAGTGAGGTAAAATGAAGAAATGGCATAAATATTCAACAACATTGGTAAGGAAAGAATATTGATTTAATTATCTATAATATCTAAGTGTTACTTGCCTTAAAGGTTTTTGGCTATATCTCCCAAAATTGTTACAATTAGTTTTGATAGATCACAGAAAATTGAGTTCAAATATAGTATTATCAATATCTTAACAATATTTATCATATTATTCAATTTCAGTAGATCAATTCCATATGTAGAAATGTTTATATGTGATATTATATGTGTAGTGCCCACAATGACATATCTTATCCTTATACTCACCCCTCTTTCTAGAACAGACAGAAACATTCCCATATTTCAATATTTAATGTAACAAGAGATTTTGCCCCAAAGGCAATAGTGGATACTACTGAGACGCCATGATCTTCACAGCTTAGGGACTGATCTACTTGGGGAGATGGAGAATGAAAAAAAAAAGACACACAGACTCATTCATTCATGGAATAACTGTGATTGAGTGGGCAATAAGCTGTTAAACAAACACCAACAGCAGCTGGAAAATGCTGTTTGTTTATTTATATGTCTGAATGAGAAGAAGGATTTGTGTACAACAGCTGAACATGGAGGCAGGTTTAGCTAATCTCTGTAGAAGGATGCTGTAGGGGGTGCAGTTTTGGAATATATTCATAGGGAGGGGGCTTTGATGGATAATTTTTGTTTCAATATCTCCACATAGATCAGGGGAAGGCTTTGCCATTTGTGTGATTATAAATCATTGGAATCTTTGACATGGCTGATTCCATGCCAAAAATACATATAAGATACAGATTCAGTCAAGACTTTATCAATTCCACATGCTGACTAGTGAATGGTGGTCTGTCTCCCCCCCATCTCTCTCTCTCTCTCTCTCTCTCTCTCTCTCTCTCTCTCTCTCTCTCTCCTCTCAATAGGTAATTCTTGGTTCAGGTCTTCTGCAAACTTAGTTATTTCCTAGGACCAGAAATACAATCTGTGCTCCCTGGAGCCAGAAGGAAAGTAGAGCAGACATTTCTCTTTATTGGTGCAAACTGTCACTCTGTAGGATTTAGTATCATAGATCACAGAGCTTTGTTGGACAGCTGCATATCTGCATGCTTTGAGATTGAGTTTAGATGTTGTTTGTCAGAGATGTGTTAAATTTATACATATGAACGGTAATACTTTCAGTAAAAGTCAAGGGGAACATACTTAAATACATAAGCACGGTCTACTGTTGTATTCACCATCATGAGAAATACACAATAATCAAGATGTGTGCATTTAATTAACAAGCTAGCCCCATTGCTAAGATAAAAAAAGCCAACAACCTTAGTCAGATTGAAGTTCTGAAGCCCACTAAAGTGATAAAGAATCCATCATGCTGATCTTGAGCACACATGGAAACTACATGGGCTAGGAGAATGAGAAAAATGTTTAATACCTGTGGATGTAGTGAACTGTGAGTCACAGTTTACAGATTTCTTCAGAAATCACAACTGTTTATCAGAAGTGAATTATTTTATGTGATGATCTGAGTTGGCACTCTCTATAGATAACTGGTTATGTTTAACCAATAGATGGTAGAAGTGAATAAATTAAAATGTACAAGAACCCTCAGAATATTCTAACCACTGTACTCTACTCATCAGTATTGAGAAAAAAAAGCAAATCGTTGATACAACATTATTATTTCATCCAATGGGCATGAAGAAATGGATCTCTGGATGTGTTTCTCTGTCACGTAGCTCTTATTCCAAATGCTTCTAAGTTGTCCTAAACATTTGGCTTACATTTAGAAAAAAAATGATATTATCAAAGGAACCGCAGCACAAATCACAACTGTCAACTCTCATAGACTTAGGCTTTAACCAACTAAGATGAATGACTTCATCATTGAATAAATCATTACTAATCATAATGTGTGCATGTGCGTGCACTGTGCAATTGAGGCTGGCAGCATTGTGGCCTGCCCAAAACTAATTGCTAGGAATGTGCCAGATGTTGTAAAAGTCTGGACACATTTGTGATAAAGCTGAATGGTACAAACTTGTTATGAAGCTAGAATTGTAAGATTTAAGGACACAATCTATATTTCTGACATTATAGGTCAAAGATATATAGTAAGTATAGAGGGTCTTTATTAATATTGTAAAAGGTTATTTCCCTCTGCACTAAAAATCATTTTTCCTTTATGTCTTGATCTTAATAGATCCAGTCTTTACTATAAATTTCTACAGTCATGTAAAGGACATCAGTCTGTTGAAAATTAAGAAACCAGGGTTTAAATTAAAACATCATTCTCTTTATTTCAGATATTAACAAAAACCCCTGTCTTTTTACAATAAAAAATGCATAATAAAATGAAAAGTTTTTTCTTAAGTTGTAAGATTTTTAAAACAGAAACAATATGGTAAAAAGTGAAAAATTATGCCTGGCACTTTCTGATTCATTTAAAATTACGCTGCATATCTCCACATTAAATAATAGGCAAACATTACTTAGAGGTTATGGGCATCAATATTTCCATTTTCTATGCATTGTTATGGTAATAAAGCCTTTTAGTCAAGGAAAATATGAAGCCATAAACCTTAATGCTCTATTTGAGGAGCAATTACAGCAAATTATAAGCAACTGGGTTGTACAAAATTGCAATGAATAAAATTTTAAAGTATAATAATATACCGTAAGCATTTATATGGCTGATACTATCCATTTATTTTAAGCATCATCTTTTCTAAAGATAATTACCAAAAAAAGAGGCTGGATTCTTGAAATAATTATCATGTTGATTACTTAGAAAGATAGGGTTCAGATAAATTTGAGAATAAGAATTTTAATAGAGCTCTTATATAGAACATTACATTTTCTGTTCCATCTCATATAATGAATTGGAAATTGATGCATGTTTTTTAAAAAGTAACTCTGTATATGTGTATTCATTTAATACATTTGGTGAAATAATTGCACATTTATTGCTGTTTCTATCTAAATATTACAAAAGTATTATAGAACTTGAATTCATATTTATGATAACTTCTTTATAAAAATCAACTTGATTTTAATGTATAAATTCTTTAAATTCTCTATTGTAGTGTATGGTATACAAAATATAACATAAGGAATCATTCCATATGTGTGCTTTAATTAAGTCATAAAAGACAAAGTTTGTATATATAACTGTATTATACACTTTCTTAAGTTATTTGCAACAAAAAAATTATCAACTCTTTACTAAAACCATTTTCTAGGCCTGATCAAAACGCTTTGTAATTTAGTATATATATATATATATATATATATATATATATATATATATATATATAATTTGTCATTTAATCATATCATGCTATTTTGATGAGAATAATAATCTAATTACATAAATGTCATTGCAACTTTTAAGTGCCCATTATAAATTTTTGCTCCATTTTTTTTATCTAACATGCTGGTTTCCTCACATATCGTCTTAAACAGTTCTTTCTTTCTTTTCTCCTAGATCATTCTGAGTGGTTTGCAACAAATAATGATGTGTCTTCCTATGTTACTGGTCATTTAATAACCTTTAAAGAGAGTTTAAGCAAAGTTACAATGACAGGACACATTGAAATGTGTTTGTAACAAAAGAAATAAAAACTAAGCACGTGATTTCTAGGTATCCAGACAATGTTATAGGGCCTTTGGAAGTCTGAATACATCTACACGGATTGCATAACAATGAATGCCATGCAAGGATACACTCTTTACACAAATCTAAGTATGTTTTACCTGTTAAAATATTATTGTGCCCATAGAGTTTTCCAACACATTAGACCTGCTCACTTGAGCCACTGACAAGCACTGACTGACTCTTAGGGAAACACCTGTGCATCCAATTGATTAATTGATTTATTTGACTTAGAAATTAAAAGAATGAAGTTCTGTATGTCGACAATACTACTTGTTAGCTGAGTTTTCAGGATGGATAGGATAAGACTCTAAAATACATATCTAGACCTGTGTAGTGTAAGAAAAACTGTATATGTGCAATCTGCATAAACTTTATCATGAAAGCAAACACACACATAAAATATGTTCACACAAACATATGTGCAGCAAGAGGGATGATGTAATGTATTGCTAAATTGCTACAAAATCCATCCTCCAGAAGTGATGCAATTTTCTCTTTTAAGAATGGTATTACAGCTCAGTCCTCTGTGGATCTTCTCTGCCAGAGGAGAGCTTGCCTCCAGCAAGTGCTCTGACCCTTTGACTCAGGTGAGATCCCATTTTCTCTCCGGTGTCTCTCTATGGTGGGTTCACTCAGGAGAGCACAGGCCTTAGAAGCAGCAGAGCTTCTGGGACAGGGTCCTACAGGCCTACATCTGCAGCCAGGAGGTGGAGCTGATCCTCAGGTCTCTGTGCACCTTCCCTGCCAGAAGAGAGCTTGCCTCCAGGAAGTGTCTGACACTGACACTTGGGTGAGATCTCCATTTTCGCTCTGGTGACTGTCTAAGGTACCCCTCAGAAGTGCACAGGCTGCAGAAGCAGGAGAGCAACTGGGACAGGGTCCTACAGCCTACATCTGCAGCCCTCTGTGAACTGGTCTTCCCAGGAGAGAGCTGGTCTACCAAGAGTGCTGACACAGACTCACAGGAGAAACAAGCCAAAGACAGCAAGAACATTTAACACCAAAGATTACCAGATAGTGAAAGACATACACAAGAATCTTACCAACAGAAACCAAGACTACTTGGCATCATCAGAACCCAGTACTCCCACCACAGTCCTGGATACCCAAACACAAGATTCACATTTAAAATCATATCTCATGATGATGGTAGATGATTTTATAAAAGGCATTAATAACTCCTTTAAAGAAATATGGGAGAACACAGCTAAACGGGGAGAAGCCCTTAAAGAGGAAACACAAAAATCCCTTAAAGAATTACAAGAGAACACAACCAAACAGATGAAGGAATTGAACAAATCCAACCAGGATCTAAAAATGTAAGTAGAAAGAATAAAGAAATCACATAGGGAGACAAATTTGGAGGTAGAAATCCTAGGAAAGAAGTCAGAAAAAAATAGATGCAAGCATCAGCAACAGAATACAAGAGATGGAAGAGAGAATCCAGGTGCAGAAAATTCCATAGAAAACATGGACACAACAATCAAAGATAATGCAAAATGCAAAAGATCCTAACTCAAAGCATCCAGGAGATCCAGGACACAATGAGAAGACAAAACCTAAGGATAATAAGTATAGAAGACAATGAAGATTTTCAACTTAAAGGACCAATAAATATTATCAACAAAATTATAGAAGAAAACTTCCCTAACCTAAAGAAAAGGATGATCATGAACATACAAGAAGCCTACAGAACTCCAAATAGACTGGACCAGAAAAGAAATTCCTCCCAACACACAATAAACAAAACACCAAACACACTAAACAAAGATAGAATATTAAAAGCAATAAAGGATAAAGGTCAAGTAACATAAAGGCAGACCTATTAGAATTACAGTAGACTTCTCACAAGAGACTATGAAAGCCAGAAGATCCTGATGAGATGTCATACAGACCCTAAGAGAACACAAATGCCAGCAAAACTCTCAATTACCATAGATGGATAAACTAAAGTATTCCATGACAAAACCAAATTCACCCAATATCTTTCCATGAATCCAGCCCATCAAAGGATAATAAAGGGAAAACTCCAACACAACGGGGGAAATTATGTGCTAGAAAAAGCCACATGAACAGAATTCCAACTCTAACAACAAAAATAACAGGAAGCAACAATTAATTTTCCTGAATATATCTTAGCATCAAGAGACTCAGTTCCCCAATAAAAAGACATAGACTAATAGGCCGGTTATGTAAATAGGACCAAACATTTTGCTACATACAGGAAACTGACCTGGTGTATAAAGACAGACACTACCTCAGAGTGAAAGGCTGTAAAACAATTTTCCAAGCAAATGTTCCCAAGAAACAAGCAGGGGTAGCCATTCTAATATTGAATAAAATCAACTTTCAACCTAAAGTTATCAAAAAAGATGAAGAGGTACAATTCATATACATCAAAGGTAAGTTCTAGGTCTGGGGTTTGTTCCATTCTGCGCCAGCCCTCCCTCCCATACACACACCTTGGGCACAAACTCAGTGGACAGTTCCAGGGTCCCCAGAGGCCTTTCCATGCCCTAAGCTCCCTAGCACACCCAGGATCTTGGGATCACTGGTCAGTGGATTGCAACATCTGCTCCAAAACAGCTGGGAGTAGCCGTTTCCAGCAGGAGCAGGGACACAGGAAACCTGCCCAACCAGTCTGTGGTTCTTTCCAGTAAGCACCAGCCCAGCACCACCTTGAGCTAGAACTCTGTGGACAGTCCCATGGTCCCCAGAGGACTCTCCACTCCTCAGGCACACGAGCACACCCAGGATCTTAGGATCACTGAGGAGAGTCAGCCTCCAGAGAGAGCTCTGACCTGGGACTCAGGTGAAAGCACCATCTTGTATCCTGCATTTCTCAGTGACCAGGAGAGCACAAGGACCACAGAAGCAACAGAGCTTCTTGGACAGGGTCCCTTTGGGCATTCATCCTCAGCCAAAGGCTAGGCTGAGACTCAGACCTCTGGGCACCTACCCTGCAACAGAAGTGCTTACCTGCAGAGAGAGCTCTGACCACTGGGTCTCAGGAGAGATTTGGACTTCCAGGAGTGCTGACAGAGGCTAACAGAATCACAGGAGGAACAAGCTCCAGCCAGAGACAGCTAGAACATCTTACACCAGAGATATCCAGATGGTAAAAGGAAAATGTAAAACATAATTTTTTTGGTTTTGTTTATTTTTTTTGTTTATTTTTTTTGTTGTTTTTTTGTTTTTTGTTTTTTGTTTTTTTTGAGACAGGGTTTTTCTGAGTAGCCCTGGCTATCCTGGAACTCACTCTGTAGACCAGGCTGGCCTTGAACTCAGATATCTGAATGCCTTTGCCTCCCAAGTGCTGGGGTTAAAGGTGTGAGCAACCACCTCCTGGCTCAAATATAAGAATCTTACTAACAGAAATCAAGACCACCTGGCATCATCAGAACCCAGTATGCCCACCACAGCTAGTCCTGGATACCCAAACACACCAGAAAAGGAGGAATAGGATTTAAAATCATATCTCATGATGCTGATAGAGGATTTTTAAGAAGGACATTAATAACTCACTTAAAGAAATACAGGAGAACACTGCTAAACAGGTAGAAGTCCTTATAGGGAAACGCAAAACCCCCCTAAAGAATTATAGGAAAACACAACCAAACATGTTATGGAACTGAATAAAACCACCCAGGATCTAAAATGGAAGTAGAAAAGAAAAAAAAAAAAAAACCCAAAGGGTGAAAACACTGGAGATAGAAACCCTAAAAAAGAAATCAGGAACCATAGATGTGAGCATCAGCAACAGAATATAAGAGATGAAAGAGAGAATCTCAGGTGCAGAATATTCCATAGAAAACATGGACATAACAATCAAAGAAAATGCAAAATGTAAAAAGATCCTAACTCAAAACATCCAAGAAATCCAGGACACAATGAGAAGATTAAACCTTAGGATAATAGGTATATCTGAAAATGAAACTTAAAGAATATATCTTCTAGTAAATAAGGATATAACTTAAAGTAAATATCTTTAACAAAATTATAGAAGAAAACTTCCCTAACCTAAAGAAAGAGATTCCCATGAACATACAAGAAACCTACAGAATTTCAAATAGACTGGAACAGAAAAGAAATTTCTCCTGACACATAATAATCAGAACAACAAATGCACTGAAAAGGATAGAATATTAAAAGTAGTAAGGGTAAAATGTCAAGTAACATATAGAGGCAGACCTATTAGAATTACCGCAGACTTCTCACAAGAGACTATGAAAGTCAGAAGATCCTGAACAGATGTTATACATACCCTAAGGGAACACAAATGCCAGCTCAGCCTACTATACCAAGCAAAACTCTCAATTACCATAGACGGAGAAACCAAAGTATTCCATGACGCAACCAAACTCACCCAATATCTTTCCACAAATCCAGCCCTTCAAAGGATAATAAAGGGAAAACTCCAACACAAGGAGGGAAATTATGCCCTAGGCAAAGCAAGAAAGTAATCCTTCAACAAACATAAAAGAAGACAGCCAAAAGAACAGAATCCCAACTCTAACAACAAAAATAACAGGAAGCAACAATTACTTTTCCTCAATATCTCTTAATATCAATGGATTCAATTCCCCAATAAAAAAGACAAAGACTAACAGACTAGCTACATAAACAAGACCCAACATTTTTCTGCATACAGGAAACCCACCTCAGGGACAAAGACAGAACACTACCTCAGAGTAAAAGACTGGAAAACATTTTTCCAAACAAATGGTCTGAAGAAAATGGTCTGAGATCGACTTCCAATTCAAAGTTATCAAAAAATACAAGGAGGGGCTCTTCATACTCATCAAAGGTAAAATCTCCCAAGATGAACTCTCAATTCTGAATATCTATGCTCCAAATGCATGGGCATCCACATTCATTAAGGAAACTTTAGTAAAACTCAAAGCACACATTTCACCTCACACAATAATAGTGGGAGAATTCAACACCCCACTCTAATTAATGGACAGATCCTGGAAACAGAAATTAACAGACACATGTGGACACTAACAAAAGTTATGAAACAAATGGATTTAACAGATATCTACAGAACATTTTATCCTAAAACAAAAGAATATACTTTCTTCTCATAACTGCATGGTTGCTTCTCCAAAATTAACCATATAATCAGTCACAAAACAGGCCTCCACAGATACAAAAAATATTGAAATTATCCCATGCATCCTATCATATCACCATGGACTAAGGTTGATCTTCAACAACAACATAAATAATAGAAAGTCTATGTTGACCTGGAAGCTGAACAACACTCTGCTCAATGATAACTTGGTCAAGGAAGAAATAAAGAAAGAAATTAAGACTTTTTAGAGTTTAATGAAAATGAAGACACAACATACCCAAACTTATGGGACACAATGAAAGCAGTCCTAAGAGGAAAACTCATGGATCTGAGTGCGACCAAAAAGAAACTAGAGAGAGCACACACTAGAAGCTTGACAGCACACCTAAAAGCTGTAGAACTAAAGAAAGCAAATTCAGACAAGAGGAGTAGACAGCTGGAAATAATCAAACTCAGGGCTAAAATCAACCAAGTGGAAATAAAATGAACTATACAAAAAAAAACAACCAAACCAGGAGCTGGTTCTTTGAGAAAATCAACAAGATAGATAAGCCCTTAGCCACAGTAGCTAGAGGGCACAAGTACAGTATCCTAATTAACAAAATCAGAAATGAAATGGGAGACATAACAAGAGAACCTGAGGAAATCCAACGCACCATTAGATCCTACTAAAAAATCAATGCTCAAGGAAACTGGAAAACCTGGATGAAATGGACAAATTCCTAGACAGATACAAGATACCAAAGTTAAATCAGGATCAGATTGACAATCTAAACAGCCCCATATCTCCTAAAGAAATAGAAGGAGTCATTAATAGTCTCCCAACCAAAAAAAGCCCAGGACCAGATGAATTTAGTACAGAGTTCTATCAGATTTTCAAAGAAGACAAAATTCCAATTCTCCTCAAACTATTTCACAAAACAGAAACAGAAGTTACTCTACCCAATTCATTCTATGAAGCTACAATTACCTAAACCACACAAAGACCCTACCAAGAAAGAGAATTTCAGACCAATTTCCCTTATGAATATTGATGCGAATATACTCAATAAAATTCTCGAAAATCTAATCCAAGTACACATCAAAACCATCATTCACCATGATCAAGTAGGCTTCATCCCAGGGATGCAGGGATGGTTTAAAATACAGGAATCCATCAGCAAAATCCACTATATAAACAAACTCAAAGACAAAAGTATATGATCATCTCATTAGATGCTAAGAAAGCATTTGAGAAAATCCCAACACCCTTTAATGATAAAAGTCTTGGAAAGACTAGGAATTCAAGGCCCATACCTAATCATAATAAAAGCAATATACAGCAAACCAGTAGCCATCATCAAACTAAATGGAGAGAAACTTGAAGCAATCCCAGTAAAATCAGGGACTAAGCAAGGCTTCTCACTCTCTTCCTACCTATTCAATATAGAACTTTAAGTCCTAGCCAGAGCAATTAGACAACAAAAGGAGATCAAAGGAGTACAAATTGGAAAGGAAGAAGTCAAAATATCACTCTTTGCAGATGATATGTTAGTATACATAAGTGAGCCCCATAATTCCACAAGATAACTCCTAAATGTGAAAAACAACTTCAGTGAAGTAGCTAGATATAAAATTAACTGAAACAAATCAGTGGCCTTTCTCTACACAAAGAGTAAACAGGCTGAGAAAGAAATTAGGGAAACAACACCCTTCACAATAGTCACAAATAATATAAAATATCTTGGTGTGCCTCTATCTATGCATGTATTGATAAGCTGATATTAGCCCAGAAGCTCAGAATACCAAGGTATAATTTGCAAAACACATGAAACTCAAGAAAAAGGAAGACCAAAGTGTGGATACTATGATCCTTGTTAGAAGGGGGAACAAAATACCCATGGAAGGAGTTACAAAGTTTTGAGCAGAGACAGGAGGAATGACCATCCAGAGACTGTTCCCCCTGAAGATCCATCCCATAAACACCCACTATACCCAAACACTATTGTGGATGCCAACAAGTACTTGTCGACAGGAGCCTGATATAGCTGTCTCCTGAGAGGCTCTGCCAGTGCCTGACAGATACAGAGTGGATGCTCACAGCCATCCTTTGGACTGAGCATGGGGTCCCCAATGGAAGAGCTAAAGGAAGGACCTAAGGTGTTGAAGGGGTTTGCAGCCCCATAGGAGGAACAACACTATGAACTATCCAGTACCCCCCAGTGCTCCCTGGGACTAAATCACCAATCAGAATCACATTGTGGGACTCTCGATTTGGCTCGGTTGCATATGTAGCAGAGAATGGCCTAGTCCATCATCAATGGGAGGAGAGGCTCTTGGTCCTGTGACGGTTCTATGCTCCAGTATAGAGGAATGCCAGGAACAGGAAGTGGGAGTTGGTGGGTTGGTGAGAAGGGGGATGAAGGAAGGGATAGGAGATTTTCAGAGGGGAAACCAGGAAAAGGGATAACATTTGAAATGTAAATAAAGAAAATATCTAATAAAAAACAAAACTAAAAAAAAACAAAATAACAACAACAACAACAAAACAAGTGGTACTCAGGAAGAGCAATAAACTAGAAAATGAAACCATCAAAAACAAAAACAAAAACAAAAAAAAACCAAAAGCATGGTATTGCAATGCTCACTGTCCTTCCTTATATAGACCAGAGCTATCTATCTGCCAGGAGTGGTAGTACTACCCACTGTCACCAGAGTCCTCCTACTTTAACCAGTACAATACCCACATATGGGGCAACAAGCCATTCTGATGGATCCATTTTCTCTTTGGGAAGAGTTCCCTCTTCCCAGATGATTCTAGTGTGTGTCCTGTTGGCAAAGATTCTCACCAGCAAAGGGAAGAACAGAACATACAGAAACTGATGAAAACCTATGCAGGAACCACAGTAAAATATTAGCTAGTGCTTAGGAAATCCTTTGGAAAAGGGGACAGAGGAATGTAGGAACTGGGACAGTTGAGAGCACCACGAGAAAACCCTTCAGACACAACAAACCTGAACTCTTAAGAACTCACTTCAAAGGAATTGACAATCAAGGCATCTGCATGGGTCTTACCTAAGCACTCTGCATAATTATGCTGTAGTTGCTTAGCTTGTTTTTTCAAGGAACTCCAAACTCAGGTAACACTTCTGCCGGCTTTTTGGAGCGTTGTCCCCCCGACTGGGGTGCCTTATCTAATCTTAATATGAGGAGAGATACCTTGTCTTACTGCAACTTCATATGTGATGTTTGGTTAATATCCCTGGGAGGCCTCTGCTTTTCTGAAGGGAAATGGAAGAGGAGTAGATTTGGATGGGGGAAGAAGGGAAGGAGAGAGTAAGAGAAGAGGAAGGGAGGGTAACTGCAGTAGGGATGTAACATATAAAAGAATAAATTAATTTTTAAAATCTGGAATAAATCAAAGAAAAAGAAGCATTTACAGACTGATTTTGGTATGCTTTCAGTTTAAGGGTAGGCCTGTAAATAACTACCAATTCAAATCCACAGTTAAAGAGGACAGTAATTTGAGTCCTGATGAGCTGAGTGACAAGCAATGGTCTCTAAAAGCAACTAAGATCCCTCATTTAGCACATATGATGAGCCATAGGCAACCCTTTACCAACTAATTTTGTTCTGTATAGATTTTTATCTTCAAGAGAGGGTCTTTTAGGTATTTAGGACCCTCAGAATCGACTAAGTGCTGTGAAGAATTCCATAATCTGAGAGTTAATAAGCACGGAAGATTGACAGAATCTAAATGGAAAATGAGCAGAAGGGAATGAAAATACAGCCCAGTCCTAAAAAGAGTGTTGTAGAGATCAGGAAATTAAAGGGAAATGACAACGCATGTTATTCTATTAATTTTACTTATGTATAGTAGTGTTTGCTTGAATGGATTTGTATGTTCCAATGCATGTCTAGTGCCTAAAAAATGAAGAGGGTCATGAGATATCCTGGGACTAGAATTATGAATGGTGGTGTACTGCTATAGGGTTACTGGAAACCAAATCTGAATGTTATACAAGAGCAGCAAGTGCTTTAAACTACTGTTACAACCACTGTCCCAGTCCCAACAGAAAGCTTTTGATAACCAGTGAACAACTGAAGATGTTTCCCAAACAAGTTCTTTTACAACCTGAAGAATATTTTGCTATGGTGCAGAATCAATATCTAGAGCAATGGGAATTCGTTTTTGTTCACCCAGTACTTTTGCTCTCCAAGGATCAGGATTACTCCCTCCCCATCTGAGAAAAATTCCAATAAAGAAAAAATGGGAACCCTCAACGTATCTCAGGTTGTCCCTCTTGGTCCCTCAGGATGCCTTTTGTTGACAGAATTTTTCTTTACTTATTAGATTAATTCTTTAACCAGTTAAGATACATTGCGAAAATTCTCTTGCTTCCCTAGAAAAAGCAGGTGGTCATAGATATTGTAAAATAAAATATACTGCGTTTTAATGGTTTTTAATTAGTGTTTTTAAAGTTTTTTTTATATTGCTATTAAGTGTCCCAGTATAGGATCAGGGACCCAGAATTTATTCCTTGAACACTGCTGTGGAAGAGCTGCATTTTGAGACTATCTTTTGAATACCTGGAGTAGAGTTTAGATTTCCTCAAGCTTCAACTAAGATTACAGGACATTGGGCTTATTTTCTTGTTGTTCCACATCATTTAATATTCAAACACCTAATTTCTTAGTCAGAGTTTCTATTCCTACACAAAACATCATGACTAAGAAGCAAGTTGGGGAGGANAAGGTTTATTCAGCTTACACTTCCACATTGCTGCTCATCACTGAAGAAGTCAGGACTGGAACTCAAGCAGGTCAGGAAGCAGAAGTTCATGCAGAGGCCTTGGAGGAATGTTACTGGCTTGCTTCCCCTGGCTTTCTCAGCTTGCTTTCTTATAGAGCCCAAGACTAACANCCCAGGGATGGCACCACCCACAAGGGACCTCTCCTCTTGATCACTAATTGAGAAAAATGCCTTACAGCTGGATCTCGTGGAGGCATTTCCCCAACTGAAGCTCCTTTCTCTGTGATAACTCCAACCTGTGTCAAGTTGACACAAAACTAGCCAGTACAGTAATATATACTTCCAAGTTCTGAGCCAACTTTCCAGTTCCAAAAACTACATTGTGTTCACATGAGAGAAGACTAAGCCAAATTAGACACCCCGGTCTCGACAGTATCTGTGAGACTGAAGAAGTCTATATCCTAGTAGGATACTATGCTGCTTAAGTAGAAATAGAAGCATATGCTTACTACTTCCTATCTAAAAGAAAATGTAATGTGGCAGTTGTTCACTCAATAAATCTTCAGTTACTGATAACTTTGTCATCTGAATGCTATGCTATTTTCTTTTGACAATATTTTAGTCAACAATCATTAAGTGTGATAAAAACAAATAATTCTATTTAACTTGAGGTATCAGAGTTGCTGTAATATCAGATTCTGCTTCTTGCATATGACTCCATTTTCTGTTAATAATTTCCTTTTAAATCATCTTCAAGATCACAGACATCATATTTTACCTTTTTGTGACAACAATGATTAATTAAACTTTGTCTATATACATGTTGCTACTTATTACAACTCAAAGCCTGCCATTTTACCATGTCTTAGTCATCAAGTATAGACAGTTTAAATTCTTCCTTGGGAATTCCAGTGGTCATGCATGCTATAAGAAGTTTCCAGAAGTTATCTAATAGTTACCTGAGGACAAGTCAGAAATTGACGGCCCTTGTTTCTTTCAAGAAATTTATTAATTTTCACTTTTGCTTAGATGTAGAAATACTATAGAAATATTGAGATGGACGAGGGTATCCTATGATGCCACTCACAGGAAGGCCAGTTCTCAATTATCCCATTATTTTGACATTCTAGTATGTCTTGTTTTTCAACCTGAAGAGATATACATTTCAGTCTTAAAGATCACAGTGAGGAATGTACACTGTTTTGAAGTCACTACCTATTTTTCCTTGCTGGCTCTTCTTTTGATTCTCATTTACAATGGGACTGGATTGAAATGCCTAAGGTTAATGAGACAATTAACTTTATACATGATACCAATCACAAAGATTGTTTTACTGTAATTAACCAGGGTGACTTCTAGCATAATTTTTATCCTCAAAAATGTAGTTTTTCAATAGTACTTGGGACTTAGGGGAATTATTTTCAAAGTTTAAAAACATACAAAGAAAGTCAAATGTACGAATATTTAATTAACTTTTGTTCTAAAGATGAAAGGATGAGAAATGCAGGTTTGCACTTGTCAGCAGTCCCTCAGTTTCCAAATAGACACACACAGGCATTCACCTGAGAGTTTTCCACGTGCTTTGAGAACCTCCTGTTTGACCTTTTCTTAACGTCTGTTTCTCAAATATGCTTGTTTTCTGACTGATGTATTCAAAATGCTCCTTTTCTGTTGACAGCACCCGATTCTCTTGTCTTATGTGTTGTAGTGTGAGAAATTTGCAAACACTCGACCCGATGCTTATGCACAAACCTGGATTTCAGAAATCGAAGAGCAGAAATACGCTTCCTTCTCACAGAAAACCTTGTCAGTGCCTCATGCAAATGAATTTATAATGAGCAGACTTAGATCTTTGAAGGTACAATGACTGTCAAGGTTTCAACTGGTTTTCTCCCAGTACATATACTTCGGGCCAGAGTCAGAATGGGGGTGTTCCTAAAGTCCCAAGCCCTTCGGAAGGTAAGGTAGGAGGGAAATCCACTTCAGTAGAAGAGTTTAAGCCAAGTTGGAGCAGAAAAATATGCAGATAATATATACATGTATGTGTATAGACATCATTTTAGATGATTTGCATTGATGTGGTAGAAAGAATAAGGAGTAAGTCTGTTAAAGGATGAAGCAAGCAAATACTAGCTGGAAAGCAAAGTTTCTCTTTTTAAAACTTCTGAACTGATCCATAAAACGTGCACCTATTTATGGGTATTTTTAAAACTTTAAACCTTCTCTAGAGGGTTTACTTTGATGCTCTCTGCCAGTGTTGAGTGAGGCGGTAATTAACTTGCTTCCCTGCTATTGTATGAAATTCTTTTTCATATTATATTTTTGAGCCTATCAATGTTTACTTCGTTCTTTTTCTAGAATGACATAATGACATATCTCTGTACACTGGTGTCCTAATTAGTTTATCTTCTGACATAATTTTAATTAGCTTTATGATATCGTTCGCTGACTTTTCCTCATTGACAATTGCCACTGAGATTTGAAGAAAATGGTGACACTTTTTATGTGTGTGTGTGTGTGTGTGTGTTATAACCTCATTTACTCTTTGAAATTCTTCCACATCTAGAAAGAAATATATAAATGTTTTCATTTTTACTAATAGGAAGCAGAGGTTCACAGGAAAGAATAGATTTCCCCCCAGGGTCAGCCCTTTTGGACATCAGGGTTTTGCACAACATTCTAAAGTGTCTGCATAGGGCTCATCATCCTGCAAAGTGGCTTCATTGCTCTAGCTATTGGAGGGCATAATTCCCAGCCATGTCTGCAGACTGAAGCAATGGCCAAGAGGGAGCTGAGCTTGGTGTTTTGCTCTTTCCCTTTTTAAAAAATAATTTTTTTTGTCTGATGTCAGTATATAGCCCTGTGAAGATTTTCTTCTATTATCTTACACTATTTATTTACAGTAGTTTTTTTTCTGTTCTAAATTAGAAACATACTTCTCATTTTGTTTGGCAATTATTGAGTATCCCTGGTGGCTTAGCATATAAGGATTGCTTGCAAGATGCTGAACATTTAATATATACACAGCCTCATGCCCAAATTACCTGAAAGCTGTAAAGTTGTATTTGGGGACGTAATATTTGTTGTAGAAAACACTTTTCTACTTATTCTGTTGTTGTTGTTCCCCAAGAGTTCTAAATTATAATTTGAGTCAGATATGGAAAACCAGCATGTAATCTCCAACTCCCATACCTGCTTTTAAATTACAAGAGAATGCAGAGGATGTATTGGAATCTGGAATAACTACTATGTTGTGCCTGTAACTGGAGTAACCATGCTCACTTTGAAAAATGAAACCAATATTCAAAACAGAAGAAGAAAGACAGGAAACTTTAAACATATTTTCTAACTGTTGCTGAAATATGATTTCAAATGTGACTAGAGCCAAAAGAAGGAACAGATTGTACATGGGACAAGAATTATCAACCTTTAGGGATTTCAAATAAAACTACATATCTCAGAAAGAAATTATGCCAAATAGATAGAAATAGAAAAAAATCATCTTGAGTGATGTAACCCAGAGTTTGAAAGTTAAATATGATAAGCATTCATTTATATGAAGATATTAGCCATTAAATAAATGAAAAAAAAAAAAAGCTATAATGCCTAACCCAGAGAGGTTAGGTATAGAAGAAAGGACTGTGGGGTACAAATGGATCTCCTTTGGAGGAGAAATAGAATAGATTTTGTAAGTAAACTGGGACCAGGGGAAATGGGAACTGAAGGATCAAGTGGGGAGGGAAAGGGAAATTGGGTTGAGGGAGGGAATGCAGGAAGAGACAGCTAGAATTGAGGGGCATTTGATAGGTGCTATGAAAATTTAATACAGTTGAAACTTCCTAGAATACATGAAGACAGTCCTAATGGAATCTCTAAATAATGAGGGAATTGGATTCTCAGCTAGCCTTCTCTTGCCACTAAACAAATCACCCACCACCTGAACTGCATTACATCCAATTGAGTTGTTGGTCAGTGGGGAAATCCCCAGACAATCCAGGCTATTGCTAAGGGAACAGGTTGTTCTCCACAAACTGACAGCCCCATTGCTGCAGACAATGCTCATTGAAAATGGAAAACTTGAACTGGTACCTACTTTAAAACTTTACCCCCTACATTTCAGTGTCTTTGATATGGAATGTTACCATTCAGGCTACAAAACAGAAATAGGAACGCCAACCCAGTCTCACAAGCTTTGAACTATAATGTGTCTTAGCAGAAAATAGAGCAATGGTGACACAAAGGTTATGGTAATAACCAACCAATGTCTGATTACCCTTAAGGCCTATTCCATGAGACAGAACCCATACTCAACAATGCTTAGATCACCAAGAATCAGAGATTAGATAGCCCAGAGAACTCGGTTAAAACCAAAGCTAGCAGT
>NC_034609.1:24238269-24248677 GCF_900095145.1 Mus pahari
TCCACTGTGTTCGTAGTAGCTTTATTCATAATAGCCAGAAACTTGAAATTACCCAGATGTCCCTCAACTGAGAATGGATAAAGAAAATGTGGTTCATTTACACAATGGAATACTACTCAGCTATTAAAAACAAGGACATCATGAAATTTGTAGGCAAATGGATGGAGCTAGAAAATATCCTGAGTGAGGTAACACAGACCCAAAAGGATATGTATGGTATGTACTCACTTATAAGTAGATATTACCCATAAAGTACAGGATATCCATGCTACAATCCGCATACTTAATTTTCTTATGTGAGAATATTTCTCTGGGTGATAAAGAATTAGTGCTTACTAGAGGAATGTATATTAGTATATGAGTCTTAGGTCCTGAAACGTGCTCTTGCTGACATGTGTCTATTCTGTCTTGACCGTACTTAAGCAAAGGACTTCAGTTTGATAATGGAGATGAGAGTCCGTCTTTCCTTTGGAATATAAATAAATAATAAGTTCAACTGAACTTTATAATTATGAACATTAATATATTTTATTTACTGATTATATACCAGTTTTATGCTGTTTTTCTTTGCTATGTGCCACCAAAATATCTGTAACATAACCCCAAGTCTGTAAAAGTCATATGAAGAAGAAGAAGAAGGAAGAAGAAGAAGAAGAAGAAGAAGAAGAAGAAGAAGAAGAAGAAGAAGAAGAAGAAGAAGAAGAAGAAGAAAGGGAGAGGGAGGACGGAGGAAGAGAGAGAGACAAAGAGAAAAGGAGGGGGAGGGAGAGAGGGAGAGGGAGATGGAAGGGAGGAAGGAGGAAGAGTGAAGAGGGAGGGAGAAATATATAGAGACAGAGAGGCAGACACACAGAGAGGGGGGCCAGGGGATCTTAGAACACACAACTCTAAATGGAATGTCTCCTTCAAATCTATCTCCTGTGAGTTCAGGTGATCCCACAGGGGAGAATGCAGAAAGTGTAAGCAACTAAGCAAATCGCATATAATATCACAGAGACTAAAGCCACAAGCCCAGGGAGTGCATGGTTCTTCAACAGGTCCTCTGCATATTTTTTACGTTTTTTTATTGGTCACTTTGTTTATTTCCCTTTCAAATGTTATCCCCCTTCTTGGTTTTCCCTCTGAAAAACTCCCATCCCACACACTGCCTCCAAGAACTTGCTCCCCTCCGCACTCCCCTCTACCCTCACCCTAGCATTTCTCTACAGTCAGACATCAGTCCTTCAGAGGACCAAAGGCCTTCCCTCACTTTGATGCCAGACAATGCCATCCTCTGCTACATATGCAGCTGGAGCCATGGGTCCCTCCATGTGTACTCTTTGATTGGTGGTTTAGTCCCTGGGAGTCTGGGGGTTCTGGTTGGTTCATATTGTTGTTATTCCTATGGGGTTGCAGACCCCTTTGGATCTTTCAGTCCTTTCCATAAATCCTCCATTGGGGTACTGGTACTCAGTCAGATAGTTGGCTGCAAGCATCTGCATCTGTATAGGTAAGGTTCTAGCCTCTCAGGAAACATCCATATCAGACTCCTGTCAGCAAGCACTTCTTGGCATCAGCAATTGTGTCTGGGTTTGGTGGCTGCACATGGGATGGATTCCCCCCAGGTAGGACAGTTTCTGTATGGCCTTTCCTTCAGTCTCTGCTCTACTCTTTGTCCCTGTCTTTCCTTTAGGCAGGGGCAATTCTGGGTTAAAGTTTTGAAAAGGATAAGTGTCCCCATTCCTCATCTGGGAGGGGCACATCTACCCTCAGGATATGGTCTCTACAGGTCCCTTTTTTTGTATTTCAGCTAATGTCATCACTGTTGAGTCCTAGGAGCCTCTTGTTTCCTGGCTTCTGGGACTTTCTGTTGGCTACTCCTAGTTCTCCACCCCCCATTAATTGTCCAGACCCACAGGAAGGTGAAGGAGGAGGACTGGGGGAGAATGGGGGAAACATGAAATGCAAAGAACAGACAACAAATCAAAAAGACTGATCAAGCTGGCAAATTTTATTTATATATACAATAGAAGCAGGATATGGGGAAGGGGATGACGAAGAATCA
The DNA here is from genome assembly GCF_900095145.1 of Mus pahari. Classification (NCBI taxonomy): domain Eukaryota; kingdom Metazoa; phylum Chordata; class Mammalia; order Rodentia; family Muridae; genus Mus; species Mus pahari. The sequence continues at coordinate 24,240,314 of NC_034609.1, forward strand.
CTTTGTTTCTGGGGGAATGCACCTGTTCCCAAAAGCAGGGTATTGGCTAGGTAAAAAGTTCAGCGGGAGAAACAGAACAGAGAGGGTTGCTAGGCACCTGTCCACAAGATCTATAGCTATTTGTTCTTAACTGGGGGTAGTACTTTCCCACAGAGGCCTCAACTTTTCCTACAGAAATGTCCTTACAGAAGTTTCTTGTTCCCCCATTCTCTTCCAGGTGGTTCCCCAGTCCTCCTCCTTCACCTTCCTGTGGGTCTGGACAACTAATAGGGGTGGGGAACTAGGAGTAGCCAACAGAAAGTCCCAGGAGCCAGGAAACAAGAGGAGGCTCCTAGGACTCAACAGTGATGACATTAGCTGAAATACCAAAAGGGGACCAGTAGAGACTGTATCCTGAGAGAAGATGTGCCCCCCCCCAACCCAGAAAAACTAAGCTAGTACTTTTTTCCACTAAGGCCAAGACTTTGTATGTAAGCACTTATGGCTGACAAGGCAGTTAACATTCAAACAGGGTGGCTCCCAACCATTAGTGGTAGAGCATTTGACTGCAGGTCCTCTGCTTTTTATTACAGCTTTCAGTTTAGTATTTTTATGGGTTTCCTGACTGAGTGAATGAGTGGGTCTCTGAACCTTGTGCCTTTTCATCAGGATCTTTACTTTCAGTTGACCTGTCTGGTTCAACTTCATGGGTTGGTTTTGATATATTTTTATTATGTATTATTTTATTATATTTGTTTGTCACCTTTTACAAGCCTCTTCTTTTAAAATGAGAGACAAGAAAGGAGTGAATGCAGATGGAAGGAGAGAAGAGGAGAAGGAAGAGAAACGATGGTCAGGATATATTATATGAGAAAAGATTCTATTTTCTATAAAAGGAAAAACGTTTTTAAAGGATGCCTAATATAAAAGAGTGATAGCATTCTCTTTAGTTAAAGATATTTATATTTTTAGTTTTAGTTATATTTAGATATAAATGTAGTTATATATAATATATGATATACATATATCAGTAAATTTATTTATAACAAATATACAAACCACAGAATATCAAGCATTTTGTACTGAGAAACTGTATTAATTACTTTTCCTTCTGATATAATATAGTACTTAGAAAATCAGATAAGGAAAGAAAAGGCTTATCTTGCTTCACAGTTTGATGGCACCTATCCATCATGGGTGGAGATGTTGTAGTAATAGGAGATTGGATGATCTGATCATATTGCATTCAGAGTTAGGATACCTTTTTACATAATCTGAGACCCCAGTCCATGAAATCCTGCTGTCTTCTCTCATGAAAAGTATCCCTGCATCATTTAGTACAATCCAGAGAATCTGTGACAGATATGTCCAAAAGCTTCTCTCCTGGGTGTTTTTAACCGCCATCAATGTGATAATACATATCAATTACCCCAGGAATTGTGATTATAATTTTGCAAATAGTCTTAAATAAATACCTCTACATATCATGTATTAAAAAATTTGGATTTTGAAGTACTCAAACCCTAAGTCCGAGGTTAGGCCTTCGCTTTGCTACTCCGTGATCACGGGAAGGTTACAGGTGCCTCAGCTTGCCAATTACTCCTTAGATATGTCACCTATGATACTGTTTAAACAGTGGTGATGATAATATATCTTACATCAGAGTTTGGAAGCTTTGTCAAGGTATATAAGGAGTAGAAAGGATTTAGTGGAATATCTTTAGAAATGAATGTTAAAAAAAATCTGTTGCTGCATTCACATGAATGTTAAAACATGTAGATTTTGCAAAAGTGGATTAGCAAAGGGTTTTGATTCACATAATACGTAATTTTTCACAAAATATACTTTGTCCGTGGTATGTATTATGAAGGGTTACTTTTTGACTTCTATTAGAGTGGGGACTTTTTAAACATTTCTTGATAACTTTGATTGATTCAAGACCAAGACACTAAAGAGTGCCTATAATTGTAACATTGAACAATGCCAGTCAATCAGTCAGCCTCTCATACCATCTTAACTCTTAAAAGAGAAAACGTGAACTGTTTCTTTCAGGGTTCAGTGAAATTCACTTGACATTTCAAAAGCTAAGAAAGTGTATCTTTATCCCTCCATTTCAAACATAAAATTAATGACTTTGCAGGCACACTGATGAGAGCAGTGCCTTTAATGTCTCTTATGAAATAAAAGAAGCAACAGCAGTTGTGGTTGGTCTCTTATGATGAGACTGCAGGGCAGTAAAGCTCTTTATATACAGATGTACCTTGTCAAGAATTTCAAGCCTCCTACTGGAGTACAGAGACACCCCCAGGAACATCCCAGTTGTTCTTTCAGTATCAAAAGCACCTGCCTGCCCTCACAATTGGGCAGGAGATTGGCACCCAGGAGGTGCCTCTGAGAGAATGTTCTCCAATATCTGTTTGTTCCAACAGCCAAATTCTCCCAGTCTTGGTTAATGACATGAATGTCCCCACTCAAATGCTAAAGGCATATTCCCTGCCTGAATCACTCAGCAGCACATCCTGTTTTTCCTGTGTTTGTTGTTGCTTTCAAGCAGAGGCCAATTAAGCAATTGGGAGTGCCAGTCCCTTTCTGAGGTCACATAGTGTCTTGTTGAAAAATGATGAGTGAATGTACATCTTCTAAAGCAACACATTTATTTAGTTTAGATGTGGGTGTTTTGCTTTTGATAATAATAATAATTTAGGGAAATTATATATTGATATTCTTTTCTCTTGTCTGTCTTTCCTCTCAGACTTTTGAAATTGTTATTGTGATTAAGTAAGAGATTACATAGGAACACTCAGCTAGCATAATACAAAGTTTAAATACAAATACATAGCCTAGAAAAAGGTCAAATTGAATATGCTTATTACTATCCATAAATTTGGTTTCATAATTAATTGTGACTAACATATGTGTTCATAGGTGTGATGTATACGAAGATGTGCCCATATCACAGTGCATGTGTTTAGGTTTGGAGACATCTTTTATGAGTCTATTCTTTCTTTCACCTTTATNTGGGACTTAGGGGAACAAAACTTTAACCAGAGTCATTTTATCTGCCCTCNCTTAATTCTCAATCTATAGATTTTTGTCATGATACATTCTTTTTCTGCTTTTTCCTTCTCTTTCTGTCTCATCTTATATTGTTTTACTTAACTGATTTTATAACAAAGTAAGAATACCTTTGGAAGATAATTTCATTATATATTGTAGAGCATCTGTGTATATGGAATGAGTTTAAGTCTCAGCCCATTGACAAATGACATTTTTNTGAATAAAAATATATCATTGGTTATAGGAATCTTTGCCTGCTTCAAATCTTAACTTTGTTTAAAAAATATATTTGTATCACTAAAAATCAATATGCATGAGCACATAAAAAGTTTGGATGAGAATTCTAAACACACTATACTTTTATTAGTTTTATAATTTTAAATGCTCAACATTGGATCCATTTGCCTCATAATTTCATTTTAATGTAGTTTTTGTGTTTATATATTTACATATTTAAGATAACTTCACAAAATAAATTGATAGTGTTGAAAGCTTTCATTCAAAGTCAATTATTTATAAAATTATTTATATCTCACGTGAATTCTTGTTATCTTGATATTTTTAATTTTTTTTTTATTTTTGTTTTTTTAAGACAGGGTTTCTCTGTGTAGCCCTGGCCGTCCTGGAACTCACTCTGTAGACCAGGCTGGCCTCGAACTCAGAAATCCGTCTGTCTCTGCCTCCCAAGTGTTGGGACTAAAGGTGTGCACCACCACCGCCCGGCTTGTTATCTTGATATTAAAAACTGCAATATAAAGATTTATATAATTTTTGATATTTGTGCTTTTGTATGGGTAGATATTAAGACATATCTGAGTTTCCTTGTGTTTCACTATATTCTAGATACCTTCATTTTCTGTATTCAGAAAAAACTACAAAACTACAAAAGAAAACACTGATATTATAGCAGTTAAAGTAACATTGAAGAAAGAGATATTTGCAGAAGGAAGAGGTATTCTGACAATTGTTGAATCAGAAAAGTAACTGGAATAGATAATTCCACATTATTAAACAAAATTTTTGGAAAGTTGGTTCTAAATCTTTTTTTGCACCAGAAAAGTTGTTTGCTGAACTCTCTACAAAACTTTCCTATACTATTCCTATTATGTATCAAATAATAAAAATGCCAGCTAGATTCAAGGTCGGCTGGTATTTGATCTGATCCATGTATATGCTATGCAAGAAGTTCCATGTAAGATTATTGAAAGTGTGTTGGAAAATTAGCTTTTAGAGACAGTTGTCTGAATGGAGACTGGTAAGCTGAGAGGTTACTTGTATCAAGTGTATATTACAATAAGCCAACTCTAAGCAACTCTTGAGAATCAAATCATCACATTTCATCTCAACTCATCTGCTTGTAGGTCACACTTCTCCCTGCTGAACAAACTGTTCAAAAAGCACAATCAACTGAAACCCTTTATGCCCATGGATAGCCCTCACTAGCACCATTATTCTCTGGAATGTGCCATCTCTATAAGTCACTCTATTGGAAAAAGGACAAATGGAATCGATGGTCTGCTAGTGGATAGATTTTCTGAGGTTTACGTTTCAACTTCTAGACTTGGACTAACGTTTTCCCCATAAACGGTCATTGGAAGGTTCAGGTAATCCAAAGTATGTAATTGATGTCTGCCTTAACACTTGATAAATCTCCAGAGGAACTATGATCCCCCTCATAGCATCTGAAATCTAGTATTATCTCTTCTGCTGCTTTACCCCTGAATCTGCATTTTAGAAGCTCAAAGAAGGTTTCCAAAGCAGAATGTAAGAATGCCTTATATAAAGATACCTCATAAATGCTGATAAATAACAAGATGATAGTGTGGTGATACTGATATTGCCATGTGGAATATCAACTTTACTGATTATTTGTACTAACATTTTCCTGAAAAAGAAATAAAAAGTCCACTTTTAACCTAATTAACTTTGAAAAATACTGCACCTGGTTGGAAATAACCAAGTCCTTCTTTGAACTCCTTGCCTCCTTCTGCATAATTCAAACCCTGTCACTGCTCCAGGGAAGTGGTTGGACATTCCGAGATGAAAGACAGAATTTCACAGTAAAATTATTCCAATGAAAGCCCCATCAACGTCTCTGTAAGAGCCATGTGATGCCTGACCATGTATCAGTTCTACCTCTTTTGTATTTGGCTAGAAACCAGGTCATGAAGTTGAAACATCTGCACCAAGATATTAAATTAAATGCAGAGTTTTACAACGATCTGGCCTTTATTTAATATACCACGGAAAGCTGAATTAAAACAAGTGACTATAGACCTGCTTTTGTCTCAGAGACTTACAATAATGCTCTCATTCTAGGACTCCTTCAAGTCACAGATTATTATCTATTAAAAAAAACAAAACAAAATAGTCACCTTGCTAGATTAAGATTACTGTTAAAGACATTTGTGACCACCTCGGTAGTTTCAATCATTGTTCCCAAATGAATGGCTCTTAAACCAATATCTAAACCTTGTTTCTTTCTGATGGGTAATTCCATATATTCAGGTTAAATGAAGTATGTATACCAAGAAGAAAATGAAAATACTGTTTATAGTAGCAACATCATAACGCTTTTCGAGACTGTTTCTCCTGGCATGGACACATTTGTGTCTCACATTAGATGTGGAGTATGCCTGACATAGCATTTGCACTTGAATATGAAGAATTCATGGACTATGAAGAAGTCTTTTTCTTCTTTTGAAAAATCAGATACACTTAGGTTCGTGGGAAGCCAAATGCTTAATCCCACCATCCACAGAAAATAGGAGATTGAATGTTTCAGAACTTGGAGTTAAAAAAAGGTGCGTGAAGTTGAAAAGAACAATTTCCTAGAAATCTTGTCATCTTTGATAATGACAAATGTTATCTTTATTACAATGGTAAATATATTTTTTTTCAGAGTAAGGTTTAACCATTTTTCTAGTGCTATATCTCACCTCTAGAGAGGTAGCCTTGTTATTGGCATCACCCCTCTTTTTTAAGGTTTAACTTCCTTTTTCAAATCTGCCTAGGGCACTTTCTGGACTGTGCTCTGACTTTCATTATGATGTCAGATTCTGTGGCTGTGTCTATAACTATTCCAATCTGTGATCCATATCATTCTCCTTTTTTCTCCTCAGATCTCTCAGGTGAGAGTTTCTCAGGGGCTTCAAATAGTTCTGGTTTGGAAATCAATTAGATTAACTGTGTCTTTCCTAAGGACAGGCTATAAGTTTCTCTTACTTTCTAAAATTTAACCCTGTTTATATACCCCATCAAGTCAGTGGGAAAAGCATTGTGGGTTTGTGTGTGGGTTTTGTGTGTGTGTAGGGGGCGTTGTACCACATCTGTCATCATCATTAATCACTGGGGAGACCTACTCTGTAGGTGTCATAAGATTTATACATGTCATGAATGCCAGGCTGATGATTTTGGAATTTAGGTATTGGCGATGAAAGTCAAGAAATTATTTAGTATTTAGGGGGAAAAACACAATAAAAGCTACTTTTTTATAGATGAAATATTGTTGAAATACTACATTTGTGGAGATAATGATTCTAATATACCATCTCTTCATGATGTTGTACACAAATTTGATACCCCTATTTATTTAGCAGGGGACGTCAAAAGCAGCAGCAATAATCCCTGTCAAGTGTTCTCAGAAGAGCACTGGTTCCTTTTATAAAAGATTGTGGATCTTCAGATGGATAATTCTGCCATGTTTGATTCCTGGAAGTCAGCATCAGCTTGTGAACAGTTGTTAAACAACATCCTTAATGTGAGATGTCCACCCTCAGTCTAAGCAACTTTCCTCTTTTCAAAGCATTGAAAGAGACCTCATTGGGTTTTATAGTGGCTTTCTGATTTTGGTAGTCTATACAAGAAGGGAATTTGGAAGTTCTCGTATATTGTGATTGTCTGCCCATGTCCTGCCTGAAATCCCATGATTGTTTATGAAAAGTATCTTTAATAAAGCTGGTTCCAGATAGGCTTGCAAAATTTTTTTCCATGCTTTATGAACATTTTACAGGTTTTCGCTGTATAGCCCTGGCTGTCCTGGAGCTCACTTTGTAGACCAGGCTGACCTCGAACTCAGAAATACGTCTGCCTCTGCCTCCTGAGTGCTGGGATTAAAGGCGTGTGCCACAGCGCCCTGCATCACACGCCTTTAATTTCTTCTGCCTCGACTGCATTGCAATGCTTTTTTTCTTCCCATATAATTCTTATTTGTTGGGACCAGATCATCTTTTATCATGGATTAAAAAGTGTCCCACGTTAGCTGGGTGTGGTGGCACACGCCTTTAATCCCAGCACTCAGGAGGCACAGGCAGAGGCAGGCAGATTTCTGAGTTCGAGGCCAGCCTGGTCTACAGAGTGAGTTCCAGGATAGCCAGGGCTATACAGAGAAACCCTGTCTCGGGGAAAAAAAAAAAAAAAAAAAGTGTCCTACGCTTTTCATTTCTCATTAGTTATTAGCTTTTTATGTCTTGTGCTTTTGCCACATGATATTTTTCTAGGCCTGAAATTCTAAGGCATTATTTTTAACAAGGTTGTACTTTCGAACATAATGTAGCATTTAAAGCTCTGAAATGGCATGACATATATCTCCTTCTACTCTATTACACTAGGGCTATGTAGGAACCAGGAGACATGATCAGCTAATGTTTGTAGATTGAATCATGGATAGATGGCTGTATGGACAAGCTCATCGCAATCTGAGCTGGATTGGATGAAAATTCTATGACCCAGATATACAGATGTGTCTTTAAACCTGGACTTGCTATAATATTTATAGTAATTTGTTATTCACAGGAACACTTTGTGGAAGCTCAGTAGAGACAAAGCAGTGTGCATATCACTCCACAGGTTCAGGACTTTCAAAATTCCCAACTAACTGACTAGCTGAAAGAGCCCACACAGCCCTGTGTCAAGTCAAACAGAAGTTGCCTTTCATTGTGAGGTTCTCAGCGAGGTCTTGATTGTTACTGTAAAACCAATTTGCACATTCAAATAACAAATGACAGTGAAGTAATATGACAGAGCACAATAAAAAGCTGGAAGCTCATGCAGAGGACTGAATTGCACCATATGGCTTCCAGCTCTGTACCTAGACCCAACAGCGTGCATTAAGAAACCCATTTCAGCTGTGTCCTGTTGTGACCAGTTATCGAAGGGCATATGGTATATTATCCCACATTGGGATAATTATGAATTTCCTTGTGTTGGTTCTTGTCTTTCTCAGTGCTATGGGTTTTGGAACAAGGGAAACATATGCAGGAATTTCTCGTAAGATCAGTTCTTTCTTTCTTTCTTTCTTTCTTTCTTTCTTTTTTTTTTTTTTTTTTT
>NC_034609.1:24249747-24254702 GCF_900095145.1 Mus pahari
TCTCTCTCTCTCTCTCTCTCTCTCTCTCTCTCTCTCTCTCTCTCTCTCTCTCTCTCCCCCCTGAGCTGCTCTTAAATATTCTTTCTTTCCTGCCTGTTCTTATAAGACTTGAGTATATCCTAATTTTCTGATTCATTCTGTCAAATTTTTTCTCTATTTCATCTTTTTGTACGCCAGTCATATAAATGCAATTGTTTGGAATTAAAGATGTATAGTAAAGGCATGTGTCTATTCCAGCCAGAGGGATTAAAGGTGAATGTCAAGTCCGCCTTCCAGCCATAACACACAGAACTGGAATATCTTAGAATGTGATCACTTGCAGAGCAATCATGTTCCTGGTTTAATATTCCTCTACAGAGCACAAGAAAAATGCTCTACTAGTACATTAATTATGAGTGCTATATTACTTTTGCACCCTTAAAACATATAAATACAAAGAGTGTATTTTAAGTACATAGATTACATATAGATGTGGACATTACTTCAAGGGCAGTCTCTAGTATGTGTAATTTTACTTATTTGTAACAAGTATAAAATATTGGTATATGAAGTATAATCATGCATGTTTATATGCATACCTGTGTATCTTTATATGTTTTTAATAGTGAGGCAAAATATAAGTTAATTAATGTAATATTCATAGATTGATAGATTTGAGTGCCATGTATTCAAAGTTTCTGTAAGTTTATCAAATGTAATACTGACCTGTGGTAAGTGTTCTGATGTCTAGTCTGTATAGATAGAGTCAACTCTGTGACTAGGACATATATTAAATATATATCTCTGAAAACTATGTGCTATATGTCAGTGACACAGAAGTCTTGGGAATATAGATTGTCCCTTATAGGACTGAGAACATGTAGTTAAATTGATCAGGAATATTCAATACTGGCTGTACATCATTCTTATTTTGTGATTAGCTTAATTCTTGTCTTTCTTTGTTGTTTTATTTATTCTTCTTTTCATGCATATATGCGTATGCTTTAAGTGTATGTACATACATGTCTTCAAATGGGTGCGGATACATGTATGTCGGGTATACATCCACATATATGGATGTACAGTTGAAGGCATGAAGTTGATCTCCAGAATCTTTCTCAATCTTTCTCAATCTTTGAAATATCCTCTCTAATCAAACCCAGAACTTGGATGTGTCACTAATGTCCATAGGCACCTTTCTCCAGGAATTCCTTATTTTTGTATTAAGAGGCTAATTTAGAAGTGGAGTAACACTTTGTTAAGCCTCACAGTGCTGGGAATCTAAACTCTCATCTTCTTGTGTGTACATCAAACACTTTACCTACAGAAACAACTTCCAAGTCTTGCTTCTTTTTATTCTATTTAATGATAGAACCATTATTTCAAAATCAATGTATTTGATTTTTCAGTGTAGTCATTAGTCTTATTTTATGACTGAATTCCAGTAACTCCTAATTTCATGTTTTTGTAGCTAGTGTATGAGCTGCATAGAATATTTTTATTTTAACCAAATATATTTTTTGTACTTTAAATTTTATTAGAAACCTAGATGATATAAATGTTATATCACTTTGTTTGTTTGCTTGTTTATGAATTTTTTAGTTGTTAGCAAAAATACCCAGACCAATGCAACTTAAAGGAGAAAGGCTTTACATTGTCTTACAATTTGAGAAATACTACAATCAATCATGGTCGGGAAGACATGGTGATATTCCATTCCATCTGCAGTTAGAATACAAAGAGAAGAAACATAAAGTGGGGCCAGGCTCCTTAATCTTCTGCTGTTTGTTTGTTTGTGTTTATTGCATACTTTGGGGGGTTTTTGGAAAATAATTTCTCTGTGTAATAGCCCTGACCTGGAACTATTTTGTAGACCAGGCTGGCCTCCAACCCAGAGACCTGCCTGTCACTGGCTCCCCAGTAATGGGATTAAAAGCACGTACCACCACGTCTGATAGCTATTTAATATTAATGTGTATATATCAGGTCAATATATCTTCCAGAGATGTTATACCTCTTAAAGATTCAACAACTTTTGCTGAATACTGCCAGAGCTGGAGACCAAGTATGCAAACACATGGAACTTTGAAAAACACTTGTCATTCAAACCACAAATTTTATACCTGGCCCTCATAGTCTCATGGACATTTTAAGACAAAAAAATCCATTTAGTTCAACTTCAAAATTCTTCATATTTTTATTACTCCCAACACTATTCCAAGTCCAAAACCTTGTTCTAAGGCTCAAAGCAATATCTTAATTGTGATATCCCCTTGCTAATTTAAAATTTAAAACAAATTTTAAAGTTTCAGTCACTCCAAATACAGGAAACATTCCCATTCTTAAAGAAAGAAATTGTTGACAAATGTGGATCTATTTTCATTTTTTTACAGATTGCCAGTTAGACCAGCACCATTTTTTGATGATGCTTTCTTTTTGTCCACTGTATATTTTTGGCTTCTTTGTCAAAGATCAAGTGTCCTTAAATGTGTGGTTTTACTTCTGGGTCTTCAATTCTATTCCATTACTAAAGTATCTGCCTCCCTACTAATACCATACACTTTTTATCACTATTTCTCTGTAGTACAGCTTGAGGTCAGGGATGGTGATTCCCCCAGAAGTTCTTTTATTGTTAAGAATTGTTTTCACTACTCCGGGTTCTTTACTTTTCCAGGGGAATTTGAGAATTTCTCCTTCCATCTTTTGAAGAGTTGAGTTGAGATTTTGATGGGGATTGCGTTGAATCTGTAGGTAACTTTTGGTAGGATGGCAATTTTTATTATGTTACTTCTAACAATCCATGAGCGTAGGAGATCTCTCCATGTTCTGAGGTGGTCTTTGATTTCTTTCTTGAGAGACTTAAAGTTCTTATCAAATAGATCTTCCACTTGTTTGTTGTTACCCCAAGATATTTTATATTATTTTTGACTATTTTGAAGGGTGTCATTTCCCTAATTTCTTTCTTCACTCACTTATCATTTAAATAAATGAAGGCTACTGATTTGAGTTAATTTTATATCCCACCACTTTGCTGAAGTTGCTTATCTGCCTGTTAAACTCTGGTAGATTTTGGGGGGTTGCTTATGTATACTATTGTATCATTTGCTAATAATGATACCTGACTTCTTCTTTGCCATTATGTACCTCCTTGATCTCTCTGTAGTTGAATTAGGGGAAAGCTGAAAGATGAGAAGGAGGGAGACCCTACAGTAAGACCAGCAGTCTCAACTATCTAGAACCATGGGACCTCTCAGACACTGAACCCACAACCAGGCAGCATATACTAAATGATATGATGACCCCAACAGGTATACAGCAGAGGGCTAGACTCAGTCAGAGAAGATGTACCTAACCCTCAAGATATTTGGGGCACAAGGGAGTGGGGAGGTCTAGTGGGATGGGGAACATCCTTTTGGATATGGGGGTTGGGGGAAGAGGTGTGGGATGTGGAACAGTTGGAGGGTACACTGGAAGGGGGATAAAATCTGTAAAATATAGAAAGATTGAAGAATAAATAAAAATGAAAGAAAAAGGGAGGAATTGGAATGTAGCAAGTAAAGAAAGAATCAAAACAAGGCTAAATCTCATTGGCAAAACACCCAATCCTGTAGAACCGTGTCTGGCATCTGAGGTTCTTGATAAAATTTTATTAGTTACAAAGAGCTTATGTAGTTGCACTTCTCTCTCTCTCTCTCTCTCTCTCTCTCTCTCTCTCTCTCTCTCTCTCTCTCTCTCTCTCTCTTTTTGGTGTTTTTGAGACAGGATTTCCCTGTATAGCCCTGGCTGTCCTGGAACTCACTCTGTAGACCAGACTGGCCTTGAAGTCAGAAATTTGCCTGCCTCTGCCTCCCAAGTGCTGGGATTAAAGGCGTGTGCCACCACCGCCCGACTGTACTTACACTTCTTTACCTTTAGTGCTTGAAACTCTCCTGATCTGGTTCCACTCCTATAGGACTTCCTGTTTGGGAGACATTCCTTAGAACTTGCATATCCAGCATCTTTGTGTCTTCACCACAACACAGGATTCACCTTCACTTCGCCATACCTCAAGGTGACCCTGCAACACTTTCCCTGGTGTCAGAAAGTCTCTGGATCCATAGATGTTGAATCTATAACCCCTCAGTTGTATATCTTTCATACCTGCAAACTAGTACCACACAGACAACAATGCCAAGTTCTACTACCAGCTCTGTAGTTTCTGCACATTGACAATGATAAAGCAAACAAGCATACACACACACACACACACACACACACACACACACATTAAAATGAAAGAAAGAAATAAACACAACGAACAGCAATCCTTCCTAGGTATTTGATCTTCCAAAGCAGAAAACACCTTAAGCTCTTTTTTCACAAATTGGAGTCTTTGACAAATGTGGTTTGTTTCAAGTCACCTTTCCTACTTTTCCACTACAGAACAGGAGATGTCTACTTAGATGTACCAATGTGTTTTATAAGCTACAGCCTCTTTCAGTATATATCCCATCTCCAAATTGAAGTGTTTTAGTGACCTTTTCTTTTCCACACTATACTTTCTTTATTTCTGCTTGTCCCACTTGTTCTTTTCATTGTTCTAAACCAGCTTAAGGCTAGTGAGAAGAAACCATGCCACAGACTCACTGTTTTGTTGTCTTGAAATTCTCTGTGCCCAATAAATAAATGCGTTGCTCCTTAATTCACCCTCAAGCACATTCTAAGAATATGGAGTAGATGTATCAATATTCTGTGCCACAATGTTACCTAAATTACCTCCATACTTGTTTCTTATAGAGTATTCATTTCCATCATAAACCAGGCTTCTACTCATAAAACAGGCTTCTACTTTCTGAATTTTTCCAATCTCATGTCCTCCTGAACATCCATCAAAAAAAAAAAAAAAAAAAAAAAAAAAAAAAAAATAAAAATATGCAAAGAGAATGTGGAGACTTATTTGTCTAGAGTTCTAAACTTTTCCTCACTGTTCCTACAAA
>NC_034609.1:24254748-24266493 GCF_900095145.1 Mus pahari
TCCATACTTGTTTCTTATAGAGTATTCATTTCCATCATAAACCAGGCTTCTACTCATAAAACAGGCTTCTACTTTCTGAACGATTACATGGGAATTTCAGGGTCAGCTTGGGCGAAAAAAAAAAAAAAAAAAAAAAAAAAAAAGGCATTAAAATTTTGCTTCGAGATTCTGGAGCCTTTCTAGTCCAGAGTTCTAAACTTTTCCTCACTGTTCCTACAAACCATTTTCAAATCTTTGAACCTATAGTCAAGTTTATAATAGCAATGTTGCCTCTTCTCACAACAGTTTCTGTACTGGTTTCATTTTGGTTGCTGGCAAAATAGCCTTACAAAAATTAATTAAGGATTTAGGGACTATGTAGGCATATAACTCCAGAAAAAAATACAGGCCATTCTGGCAAGAAAGGCATGGCTAGGGAAGCAAGATACTGTCATTTTGTATCAGCAGTCAAGTAGGAAACAGAGGGATCAAGAAATAAAACCTCCAACCATATGTCCAATGATATGCTTCCTACCTCAGGACTCTGTCTTCTAAAATTTTATATATCAAAGAGCAGTAGTAGCTGAGAACCAAGTATGCAAACACATCACTCAATGGGCCATTTCACATGTAAATCATAATACATACATATGTTTGTTAAATTTTCAGATACTGAAATAAAATTCTATAGTCTTGCTGAAGTAATACTCAGATAAAACAGAAAATAATGATGGAAATCTTTACTTCTCAAATACCAAGCACAGCATCTGACTGGAAAGCTTTAAAAAGTATTGTTTACCAGTTGGAACAGGGGCTTTCTCAAATGCTGTTACCTGTACATGGGACATGGTCAAGCTGGGCTGCCTTGTCTTGCCTGAGTGGGAGAAGAAGCACCTAGCCTTGAAGTGCCAGGATAGGGGCTACTCAGAGGGCTCCCACCTGCTCATAGAGAAAGTGGAGGAGGGAAGGGATAGGGGGAAGATTGCGAGAGGGTGTGACCAGGAGGGGTGCAATGAACGGGATGTAAAGTGAATACATAAAAGTAAAAATTAAATTAAAAAATATTGTTCACATATGCTTTTCTCTGTATTTAAGGATTTCACTTATCATTTTATAAATAACCTAATGATATGTTATATGTATATATTTAAATTAGTTTTATATGCACACCTTAATGTCTTTATTTTCTTCAAAGTAACAGAAGAGATAGTCAACACTATCATGGTTAAAAAAATTACCTTGTTAAGTCAGGAAAAAGTGCTGAGCATGATGAAGTGCAGACAATACACTTTTCTATTTTCGTGTGAAAAAATAAATTGTAATAAAACCAATAGAAGCCTAAATATCTTTTCAAAGGATGGTTCTTGTTGGATCTTAAGTGTGCTAAAAATGGCCTCTTGGTGACATTTCTGCCCCACTTGTCAATTTCCTCTTTGCATGGCCTCAGCGGTTTGAGAGTTGAGATACTGCTGCCTGGCACTTTTCCAGCAAGTTGGAAAATTTAAACTTCCCTGCCCTTCTGCTGTTTTTTCATCATCACGATTTCTAAAAGCAGGAGAGGTGACAATGTACTCAAACCCGGTTTGAATATGGCAACACATTTAGGAGACGTGTAGCCAGAAAAGATGCTTCCATTACTATGGACAGCTGATGTTGACAAAACTGCGACAGGGTATTAATATTTATCAAACAATTAAATAGGCATTGGAGTAGGAGGAAGGTTAATATCTTATAAATGGAAATTGAGTGTATGTGACATTGTGACCCATTAGCTGAAAGCACCTTTATTACTGAGAGAAAAGAACAAATGTTGACTTCTCCATGGGTGAAACTTTGGCAATTAGTTATTATCTGCAAATGCACAATTACAGGTGCAACCCAGCTGGTTAGGCAACAATTTGTTAATGCTTGATGCTTAGCACACTAAGTACTTTAGCAATTAGAG
This sequence comes from Mus pahari, assembly GCF_900095145.1. Lineage (NCBI taxonomy): Eukaryota > Metazoa > Chordata > Mammalia > Rodentia > Muridae > Mus > Mus pahari. Next base: position 24,256,673 of record NC_034609.1, read on the forward strand.
ACATGATACGACGATTAATTAGGGTCCAAAATTAATTCAGGCAAGAGATGCTATTATAAGCAAAGCAGAAATATCACTAAGAAAATTCGAAAGAAATCACCAGAGAAATCATTTTTTTAAATGAATATGTAGAGAACTTTGCAGAACATTGACCTAGTTCAGAAGCTCTGCCAACTTGTTGTCTATTGTAAAAAAATCATACAGTTGCTGATTTTGTAAAAGCTTGAAATGCTGAAGTGAGGGGAATGATCAGTTATTTAATAAATATTACAGTGTTTATAGTCATTTAACAAATTCAACTCAGAGTTCCGTAGCTCCATGGTCTACATCCTCATCCCAGTTCTCCCATTGTTCATGGACATCATTTATAAATATTCTTCACTGTAGTGCTAAAGAGAAATGGTTACGGATATACTTTCCTTTGAAGTATGGAGAAAGCTCTACTCTGCCCTTCAGTTTCACCGAGAGCACACCAAATTTAACTTGCGGTATTACCAAGAGATGTTTCTTCTTAACATTTTAATCTTTTCACATTAATATGAGATTCCTTCTTTATCTGCCTCCCAGGAAAAGAGGAGTACAGTTGTTTTTCAAAGTCTAATATACATATATATATATATATATATATATATATATATATATATATATATATATAATAGCACAGCCACCAACCTGGCTTGCTCTGTTTTGGGGGTAAAATACATACTACACTTGGTGAGGACACAAAAGAACAAAGTGACAGAGAACAAATACTAAGCATCATGTCCTGAAACATGCATGGGAAATTTCAATAGGCCCTTAGAAATAACCTTTGCATTGACTATAGTGTGTGCCAAAATTGTACTATATGAGGGTCTGTGTTTGAGTCATAACTGAAAAATTACAGATGAAGATTTTTAGAATCTGTAATAAAACTCTCTTTTTCACTTCAAGAATCCCGCAGTTAAAATAATTAAGGAGGAGATGACTCTCAGCATAGTCAGACAGAGAGCAACACATGTTTTGGTTGCCCCTAATATTAAAGGGAATTTTTTAAACCTAGGTTTGAAGGGATCACTGAACATACATCCTGACGTTAGCCAGGTAAAATCAGGAGCTGAATATAGTACATAGGCTCACAGCCCACAGGCAGACCCTGCAGCATGGAGGGTCACATGGTTGAACTGAGGAACAGTATTCTAGACAGGAACCATGAGGGGAGAAATTGTCAGCCCAAGGGGGAAAAGGTCAATTATGCTTCCTACGTGAGAGTATGCTTACGTTTTAAAACTTGTAGTTTGCGAATGAAGTGAAGCGCTTTCCTTGTATAAAAGTAATTGGTGTCTTCTCTTCAATATCAGGACTATTGACTAGGTTCCCTTATTCACTGTAGTTTGACTCTGTTCTTTCAGTCAGGCCATTTGAAGTTGTTACAATTTTAGCAGAAGTTTAAATATCATGTTATATTGTGTCTCAAATTCAGCATCAGACAGGTAATCACATATGATTACACAAGTGCAATGTCAGACACAGTGCCTATATCAGATGGATTATTTGATCAGTGGAGAGTTTTCAATGCTTTTACCCACAAGGACTTCCTCTTAAACCAGGCATCTCTTTTAAACTCACTACCTTTGGGACCATCTGCCTACAAGTTTTCCTGACCTTACAACAATCTGTGGATTACTGAGTGAAGGTAGAAGAAATGTGAATTAGGCACCTCTTATGGGATAACAACATTTTTTTTCCCCGTGTTTCCTTTTCTTTATTTTTGAGATAATAGGTTATTCCATTGACACAAATAGCATTTCCATTGACGCCATACTATCATAGGTACCCAAACTGACACAGCAAGGGCTCCTCTGTGGCTATTACTGTCTCTATGGGAGTTTATGAGACACTTTATTGACATTGTTACGCCTATAGGACTTGAAAAGTTATGGTAACAGCCCCTCTGGGGCTACTGCTGTGTCATGGGCACATATATTACCTTTCTGCACACTGCAACACAACTTGTACTATTATTTAACTAATTTTGTACAAAATTCACATATATGTACATACAAACATTAGCAGCTTGCAAACTGGGTGATGTTTTGACTACACATTAAAGTAGTACTGTTAAAATACAAATGGAAATTAATATTTGAATATTTGAGATATATATATATATATATATATATATATATATATATACAGATTATGTTATGCCCTAATTCTTTTTCAAAAAAATCATTATATTATTTTAGGCTGGATGTATTTGAAAATAAAATTACATCTATATGGAATGTGTGTGTATATGTGGGTATAAATGTGAATATATATATATATATATATATATATATATATTTACACATTTGATATTGACTCTGTTCAGAGACATATAATAATATGTACATATGACCATTGTTCCACTTTCTTTGTTTACAGATAATAGCATATCACTTAATGAAAGAGATTCATTCAGAGAAAAGCATCATAACATAATGTTATCATTGAGCATGAGAATGAAAGTGTTCTCATATAAATTAATGCAGCTAACAAATAAGTAACAAGGCAGTGTCATAGGACTACCTTTTTATATGCATTTTTTTTCATTATTTTATATGTGTGTCAGTGGATAGTGTGGAGAAAAATATATATGCATGCTAATATGCACATATATAAGCTTGGAAAATATGTGCTAACATTTTTATGCATTTTTGAATGACTGAGTATATGATCAACTCAAAATAAAATAATTGCAGTTTCTACAGTTCCTCTTATAAAATAGCACCATATTTATAAATAACTTATGCATATTGTCCTGTAAGCATAGGTTATTTACATATGCATAGGTTATTTGTGATCTTCTACCTTGTTTGTAGGAGGAAATTTTGAAAAATTTGGGCTCTTATTAGGATGTGAAAAATACCAAACGAATAGAGAAACCTATGATGTCCCACCTGACATCTGTCTTCACATGCACATCTTCTCTATAATAGACTATTCTTGATTATGAAGAGGTATCATTCATAGGAACAGGTTAACTTGGACATCAAAGTGAAAATATTGTGTAATATACAGTAAAAAAAGCAAGTCAATTGATTTTGGAGTTAATCAAAAAAGAAATCAACAAAAAAATTCTCAACTGAGGAATACTGAATGGTTGATAAACACCTAAAGAAATGTTCAACATATTTAGTCATCGGGGAAATGCAAATCAAAACAACGCTGAGATTCCACCTCACACCAGTCAGAATGGCTAAGATTAAATATTTAGGTTACAACAGATTCTGGCAAGGATGTGGAAAAAGAGGAACACTCCTCCATTGCTGGTGGGATTGCAAGCTGGTACAACCACTCTGGAAATCAGTTTTGCGGTTCCTTAGGAAATTGGACATAGTACTACCTGAGGACCCAGCAATACCACTCTTGGGCATATACCCAGAAGATGTTCCAACTTGTAATAAGGACACATGCTCTACTATGTTCATAGCAGCCTTATTTATAATAGCCAGAAGCTGGAAAGAACCCAGATATCCCTCAATAGAGGAATGGATACAGAAACTGGTACATTTACACAATGGAGGACTACTCAGCTATTAAAAATAAGGAATTCATGAAACTCACAGGCAAATGGATGGAACTTGGAAATATCATCCTGAGTGAGGTTACCCAATCACAAAAGAACATACATGGTATGAACTCACTTATAAGTGGATATTATTCCACAGCTAAGGATATCCAAAATAGAATTCACAGACCACATGAAGCTCAAAAGAAGAAAAACCAATATGTGGATACTTCGGTCCTTCCTAGAAGGGGGAACAAAATACCCTTGGGTGCCAACTCAGAGACAAAGTGTGGAGCAGAGACTAAAGGAAAGACCATGCAGAGACTGCACAACCTGGGGATCCATCCCATATACAGTTCCCAAACCCAGACACTATTGTGGATGCAAACAAGTGCTTGCTGACAGGAGCCTGGTATACCTGTCTCCTGAGAGGTTCTGCCATTTCCTGACAAAAACAGAGGTGGATGCACTCAACTGACCATTGGACTGAGCACAGGGTCCCCAATGGAGGAGCGAGAAAAAGGACTGAAGGAGCTGAAGGAGTTTGCAGCCCCATAGGAGGAAGAACAATATTAACCAACCAGTATCCCCAGAGCTCCCAGGACTCAATCACCAAACAAAAAGTATACATGGAGGGACCCATGGCTCCAGCCGTGTATACATAGCAGACGATGGCCTGGTTGGACATCAACGGGAGGAGAGACCCTTGGTCCTGTGAAGGCTCTATGTCCCAATGTAGGGGATTGCCAGGACAGGGAAGCAGGAGTTAGTGGGTTGGTGAAAAGGGAGAGGGGGAATGGGATAGGGTGTTTTTGGAAGGGAAACCAGGAAATGGGTTAACATTTGAAATTTAAATAAAGAAAATATCTAATAAAAAGGAAATCGTAATGGCAGTCCTGACAGAATTATGTGCAATTCCTTGCAAACAAAGGCCTTTTTTTCCCAGTGGTTGGGAAGAAGGGTGTAATTATGCAACAGCTTATGAGAGAGACTGGCAACAGCTTATGAGAGAGACTGCCACCAGAGGAGAACTGTGAATTATCCCAGATCAGGAATCAAAGACAGAATTGAATTGACCACTATCCTGTGAGCTTGAGATAGTACTTCATTCAGAAAGAACCCTGGATAACTAGCACTTCCCACTACCTCCAGCCCACTGAGATAGAAAAAAAGAATATAAAGAATAAGTGCTACCAAGACTTATACCTACCAGAACTGTGTAGGTTGGTACAGAATTAGTAGTTTGTTAGGGGCATAGATCATAATGATATGCTATTCAGTGAGTTAAATATGACATAATTATATTAGGACAGATTTACCTATAGCCCTTTAACATAGTGTAGTATCATTGTGAAATATGTATTCTTATGTATATGTTTTACTTTCTGTTGAATGCTTCCTCTTGAGTATGCTACACAAGTGTTGAAAGATCTGATCACACTGTGAATCCTGAGATTGTGTTATTTACTGGGAAAAAAAAATGTTTGTAGTTGTGGAGTGGTTCAGCACTACCACACATCTTTACCTCAAGAACTTTCTGCTTATTGTAAAGAGGATTAAATGAATTCAATCACTGGTCAAGAGGTGGAACAAACAACCAGTGGACAGGAAGTGAAGGGAGGAAAAAAAACAGAGAGTAAAAGGGGGTCAGGACGAAGGATAGAAAAGTGAACAGGGAATAGAAGAAGGGACACTGAGATGGAAGGGTTAGCTGAGGAGAAAGGTCAGCTGTGTCCTTTCTTTGTCTCTGTGAGCTAGCAGGCCTTCAGCCCAGACCTGCCTCCCGAGTGTTTATTGGTAAAATAGAAACTTTTGAGATTTTGTTACAACACAGGGAGCTGTGTGCTGGAAAAATACAATGAGTGAGGAGTTTGGATTGGAAGAGATCCTTTCACTGTGTGGGGAGATCCTTTCACTCTGAGGGAAAGACAGAACCAACCACAGGCTTCATCGATGGTGGTCTGATCGAAAGTTTCCAAGATTATCAGCCTCCCCAAGATGCAGGAGATCGTGGCAAACTTGCAGTATGACGACGGCTGTGGTATGAAGTGGGAGGCAACTGAGTACGACCTCATCAAAGTCATGGAGGTGCTAACTCCAATCCATTAGCCAAGGATAGTATCTCTTTCCCTGACCTTCCCTAAAGGCTCTGCCCTCCTATCTGTTCTTCCCTTTCCCACCTTTATTTTCTTGGCATCGGAGGCTTTCCCCTAAGCCACTTACCCCTAGAGCCACAGCTGTCCTGTGTGGAAACAGGACTTTTTAAAAAAAATCAATCAATTAATTTTTTACACTCCTTATTTCATACCCCCTCCTGTCTACCCTCTACCCTCCGATTGTTCCACATCCCATACCTCCTCCCCATTCCCTGTCTCCACGTGGATGTCCCCACCTCCCACCACCACAAGTGTCCTCTAAACTATCTGGAGCCTCCAGTCTCTTGAGGGTTAGGTGCATCTTCTCTGATTGAACCCAGACCAGGAAGTCCTCTACTGTATGGGTGTTGGGGGCCTCATATCAGCTGGTGTATGCTGCCTGTTTGGTGGTTCAGTGTTTGAGAGATCTCAGGGGTCCAGATTAATTGAGACCGCTGGTCCTCCTACAGGGTCACTCCTCCTCAGCTTCTTTCAGCCTTCCCTAATTCAGCGACAGGGGTCAGCTGCTTCTGTCCATTGGTTGGGTGCAAATATCTGCATCTGACTCTTTGCTCCTTGTTGGGTCTTCCAAAATGCAGTCATGCTAGGTCCCTTTTGGTGAGTGCTCCATAGCCTCAGTAATAGTGTCTGGCCTTGAGACCTCCCCTTGAACTGGATCCCACTTTGGACCTGTTGCTGGACCTTCTTTTTCCCAGACTCCTCTCTAATTCAACTTCACTAGAGACCTAGGAATGGGCTGAAAGTGGAACATTTTCTCCCTTGATTCTTACCACCCATCACCTTGGACCAGCAAGCCTTGAATGGTGCTGCCAGTTGGCTCCTCCTGGGGAGGACTTTAGTCACTCTTCTGCCAAGAAGCAGCTCTGTGCACCTGTGTGATACCTCACACTAGTGCTTTGTTCTCTAGTGTCTTATGTAGGTTGTGGGGATGTGGGGAGGTTGAGGTAGGGGGAGAGGATCACCAGGGCTTCATTGTCTTGAGAGCTTCCCTTTGCTTTCTTCTCTTGCCTCTGAGAACATCAGCCTGGAGGCCTGCCAGGCTATGGACCGCCTGAGTGGATACCTGGGATGGCAGATAATTCCCAAGCCATAGCCCTTTTGTCTCAGGGAACTCCTTTCTTCACAGAGAAGGAGGTGGGGCTGTGAATTGGTTGTTAGTGTCAAATTTTACCAAATAAAGTAGAATCTAAGAAGAAGACAAAAGAAAGAAAGAAAATGATTCAAGGAAGGGGAAAGGGAGGCTGTGGCTTTTTTTTCTGCCATAGAGATAGGAATAAGACTTAGAATTGGAATTAGTTGAGAGGAGGGAGAGGTGAAGAGCTGCGGTTGTGTCTGCTTTAATAAAAAAGACACCCTTTACTTAAAAGGAGAAAATGAAAATAGAAGTTGATGCATTGGGGGAAAAAATAGCAATAGATTCATCCAGGAAATACCGATCTTCTGTCTCTATTAACGGAATGTGATAGTAAAAACAATGTCATATTTTTTTAAGAATACTGTTAAGATGCAAATTCTGACTTATGAAATCTAGTATGGGGCTTGGTGCTTTGCATTTTCCCCCAAGATCTCAGAGCTAACTTTTGTGCTGCCAAAAATAGCACATCAAAGGGAGGTTGAACTTGTGCTTTGCAAGCAGAAAGTTCAAATAGTTTCTTTAAAATTAGGAGCTCTCTCTGGTAATCCTAATTTTCATGTTTTTCTCTAGGTAGAGTAAACCATCAGGATACTATAGAAACATTTTAACATTTCATAAATCTTAGGAGGAGCTCTCGATGCTGATAAATAGAATATTTCCTCTCATTTAATATTTGTGTTTGTATTCTTATTGGCAAATGTAATTGGTATGTATGAGGTAAGGTGCTTATAAATTTCTGGCTGCAAACTAATGAATGGGAGTTGAAAAGAGTTTTGATTATTACTATACAAAAACATGAACAGCATAGCATTTTATTTTAATATTCAATAAGAATTAAATACAATAAGCCATACATATTTTTTTCAAACAAATGTGTATCCAATACACTTTCATCAGTGGCTACTTCTTTCATACAACTGATCTTTTGTAATACATAGAAAGCAAAGGTTACTCAGACTTAAAATTTCCTTCTGAATGCTGATTATATGTAAATGAAAATAAGGTTCCAGATGTTGATGTGAATTGGTAACAGTAGTTACAAAACAACATATACTTAACATCCAAATTGTTATAACAATTACAGCCTATGACAAGTGGTTGGGTGAAATCATCAGGTAATAATTTCTATTATTTACAGTTGGGTAATTGCTACAATATGATAAAGAGAATGGCTTATCCTTGTTACCCACAGGAGGGATTATTTCATTTTCTGTTTATAATAGCAAACTATAATAAAATACACCACAAATTTAGATTTTACATAAATCATGGTTGTGTTGTGTATTGAAATCCTTTAATGTGTTTCCCAATAGATAGAATTTATGTTTCAAATTTTAGATACAGAAATCTCTATGAATTGCCTCATCGTCTTTAAGAATCATGTTCACAAACTTCTGTATGACTTTCCGTATACAAATATGCATTTGAGGATTAATTAATGGATTAGAAATATTACAGTTGTTATTGAAATCTGTGTATGACTCATATTGTGATCAGCTTCACAGGGCTTTTAGCTAAACTACATCATTAGTAAGTTAAATGAACAAACATAATGCTCTGGAAGGGCCATGTTTGAGTCTCATGTCCTGTGGTAGCGGTGGCAAAGATCTTTTGGTAGTGGCCAAACACTGTCTGATTTAACTTGAGTCCCTGCCTGAAAAAAAAAAAAGCCCATGCTCTATACTTTCTGATGGACAAAAAGCAGAGACTGAATGGCCCAGAGATCTAGGCCAAAAATGACTAGAAAAAAAATCAATGAAATTGCTTTAATGATATTGGGCTATGCACATAAATCAGTGTTTTGTCCAGGTAACATCAGAGAGGCTTTCTTCAGCAGCAGATGGGAAAAATTGTAAAGACCCACATCCAGACATTGTGGAGAGAGAGAGAGAGTCTGAATTGGGTTTTTGTCAGGTCACTCCCTCTGGGATTTTGATAGGTACGACCCCCATAGACCACATTTAAATGCTTGCTTGGCTCTAGAGAATGGCACTATTCGAGGGTGTGACTTTGTTGGAATAGGTGTGGTCTTGTTGGAGTAAGTTTATCACTGTGGAGGTGGGCTTTGGGATCATATATCCTCAAGGTAAGCCAAAGTCACACATAGTCCTTTTCTGCTGCCTGCAGATTAAGCTATAGAACTCTCAACTCCTTGTCCAGCACCATATCTGCCTACATGCTTCCATGCACCACACCATAATGATAAATGTTTAAGCCTATGAAGCTGTAAACCAGTCCATTTAAGAGTTGCCCTTTTTAAGAATTGTTGTGGTTAAGATGGCTCTTCACAGCAATAAAACTCTAAGACACTCCATTCTAGAAATCCCCTAGAAAATGACAAGACAAGATTTGAGAAGTCAGAGGGGATAGAACACACCAGGAAACTATGGCCCACACAATCAAAAAACCAGAGTTCATACAGGCTCACAAAGACAGAAGCAGAAAAAATGGATCCTGAAAAGATCTGTCCTAGGTCTTCTACTTATATATTACAGCTGTAAGGTTGGTGTTTCTGTGGGACCTCTAACATTGGGAGCAGGTGTGTCTCTAATCTGTGCCTGTTCTTGGGACTCCTTTTCTTCTATTGGGTTGCCTTTTCCAGCCTTGATATGAAGGGCTTATGGCTTCACTTATTGCATTTTGTTTCAACCACAGTTTCTCCTCCCTCTCCTCCTTCCAGGGTCTGATTCTCATCTCCCATATTCCCTACATCCACATTCTATCTGCTTCCTCCATTCCCAGAAAAGAGCAGGCCTTTCAGGTATATCAACCAAATAGGGCATAAAATGCTACAATAAGATCAGGCATATACTATCACATCAAGGGTTGGCAAACAAACAGTAGAAGGAAAAGCATTCCACAGCTAGGCAAAAGAGTCAGGGACAAACTTGACTCCTACTGTTAGGATTCCCACGATAACAAAAGAAACCCAGGTACCCAGTTTAAATATATATATATATATATATATATATATATATATATATATATATATATA
>NC_034609.1:24266603-24273337 GCF_900095145.1 Mus pahari
CTCTCTCTCTCTCTCTCTCTCTCTCTCTCTCTCTCTCTCTCTCTCTCTCTCTCTCTCTGGTGGATGGCAACTGATAACTTCTAAGAGGCGTCACTGCCTTTTGTGGTGTAGTTAATTATAAATCCTCCATATTCCATACTTAAGCCAATTCAGTTGGTCTTGAATAAAATCTGTGAATAAGCTGCCTTGTCTGGTCTCATTGGGAGAGGTTGTGTTCTAGAGCCTGGCAGAGACTTAATGTGCCAGAGCTGGGGGGATGGGGGTGTGGGTAGATATTCAGGGAGGCCACTACCTGCTTTGAGGGGAAGAAAATTGGCTAATGGGGGTAGGATTTTGGGAGGGGCTTACAGGGAAGAAGGAGAATAAGCAGAATGTAAAGTGAATAAGAAGGAAAAATAATAAAAAATAGAACAAAATTTTTAAAAGAAATTTAAATAAGATAGTTCTTGTTAGGAGATGGAGAGCTTGGGAGGAAAAAGGAGAGGACAGAAATATGAACTATGACCAGAATGTACTACACATACACATATGGATGAAAGAATATGAAACAAAACAGGGAGAATTATATAATCTTTAATTTTAAAATTGAAGTTAATATGAAGCACACAGATCATTGTACAAAACATGGTCATAGTAGTTGCTTCATGGTTTTCTGCTTCTGGGAAATTAATAACACATTTTGAATAGTAAAATACATGGGATTATTATTCCTCAAATAAAATCTTAGAAACTTATGTACAAAATGAAGTTGTAGATGTGATTTTATTAAACCATATGTCCTCATAAGAATCATGTTATGTTTATCACCTATACATAAGTGTGATATGCATGTATCATGCTAGTGTTGCTGTAGAAAATACTTAAGACGAAGTAATTCACAAAGAAAAGTAATTTACTTTTTTATACTTTAGAATGCTTGAAAGCATAAGAAGAAATGTGGGTAGATTGACATTGGGCAGGGATTCTTTCTGCTTCTAAGATCATAGAGATGTGATAAATACTGATATCTTAGTTTCCTTTACAATTGCAGTGATGAAATGCCTTGTCAAAAGCAACTTAAAGAAGGATTTATTTTGGATCACCTTCAAGGTCTGTCCATCATACAGAGAGAACACAGAGCAGGAACTTGAGGCATGTGGTAATCTTATTTCTACAATCAGGAACAGTAGAAAGAATGGGTGTTTAAGTTTGCTCCATTTCATTTCTCCATTTCCATAGCTATTCATCAAGCCAGGAAACACTGTACCCAGTGTGGAAAACTCCTTTTATCTTGTGTAATGAAATCAAGGCAATCTTCTAAGTAGTGACCAAAGACCATAAGTTCAGGTAACAGGATACACATGACAAAAAAAAGAAAAAAATATATATGGGTCTATGTAACTTTACAACAGTTTCTGGATGAAATAACTAGGTTTTTGCTTTAGTTGCCTTTCAAAGAAAAAAATATATAAAATATTTTACATTATTATATATAATATATATATAAAAATTATATATATATATATATATATATATATATATATATATATATATATATATATAAAATTTTACAACACTTTCTTTTTCCTCCCCAGAGTCCCTCCTGTATTCCCCTCAACTCTTTTGCAAATTGATGGCATTTTATTATTCATTACTGTTACATATAAAGTCCATTATTATTGCTTGTTTGTTCAAAATTTCTGTACTTACTATCATGAATTGTATAACCAGTTGGGAGTTCATTTATTGGAGAAATGAATTATTCATCTTTTATCAGTCATTCTTGGCCAGTATTTCTTTAGAGCTGAGACACCATGAGATTTTTTTTTCCACATTAGCCTGTTTATTGGTATTGTCATCATTCAGGACTTGTTTATTGAGCCATATCATCCAGGGTCATGTACATACGATTCCTGTCATTCCTAGGAGATACAATCTTAGAGTAGACTTCATCTTCCTCTGGTTCTTAAAATCATTCTGTCAGATGTTCTGATGTGTTCCTGAGATTGACACGCAGAAACTGTGCTGCAGATGTATCCATTGGAGCTGGGCTCCCCGTGAGCAGTTGATATCTATGTCTTGATCACTTCTAGTTTTCTGTAATGGTCTTCGAATTCCAAAGAAAGAGAAACTTCTTGTCTGGGGATGACAGTTTACACTTATATGTAGGCATAAGGTGAAGCATTAGAATGCAGTTAGGAATCATGCTCACTTAATAAAGTAACAAAAAAGACTTTCCTCTAAGATTCGTGACCTTTCTAACCCAAGTAGTTGGCTAGGATTCCAGTACCACACATGATTTACCTCCTGTCTAGTGGTAATTAGGTCCAATTAGACAGCTATTGGTTGCTGCCAAGATATGAGTGCCACTATTGTGGCTTTATGGTTAACTTGCCATGCTGGACATTTATGTGCTCAATATACATAGACAGCTGGATAGGACTATTGATTGCTTCCTTCCTTTAGCAGCTGGCAAAGCATCTCTGGTACTATGAAAGTGAGACAGTAGGAAAGAGGCCTTGGGGTTATATCCAGCTCCATTAGTCCTTGTTCTGTCTCCGAAGCATGTGACAGGCCTTGCCTCCAACCTCAGATGGGCAACCAAAGGCAATTGCAATGGCCTATACCCTGTTGGAAGTCACTTGGACATTCCTGACCAACAATTTGAATTTATGGCTCAATTCAGTCTATAATCTTGATATTTGCTTTAGAATTCCTGAAAAGGATAAGCTCAAAAAATTGCTATAAGTTAGTTTACTGTAACAGCATGAACATTTTGTTTTTTTGTTTTTTGAATATGCTATATAAAACTGAAATTTCCTCTATATTAAGTTAAAAATCCTTTGTATATTAAGTACTAGATTATCTACTCTGTGACAAATTATAAGTTATTATGTTTGGCTATTGCCCTAGGGTTTTTTTTTTTCAAAATTGGTGTATATATAAATATAAATTTTTTATATATGTTGTATATTATATGTATTCTTACTAGGTTGTTAGCAATTCAAAGTCAGAATCATTATTTTTTCAGTATTAGTATGTTTCTTTCAATTTGTGTACAATGGCATCCACTTGGACTCTTTTCAGTAAGCATCCATTTTCCTTCTAATGTGAAAAAGAAGTAACTACAGATTTAGGGGAAAATGTACATTGATGACTGGGAATAATCCTAGTAAAAGCTTTAAGCAGTCAAAGGTAGTTTAAAGTGGCCTTTGGATTCTATGAAGGAAATATTCCTGACAGCAACAGCCCATCTTATAAGATATACATGTAAATGGACACGAGACCCAACCCTTACTGTAATTTGTACAGTTATCACCAGACAAATAATCACTGTCCTGAAAGCACAAAGGCCATTACAGGCATATGCATATATATGACACCAAGTATGGCAAGTTTAATATTCATTACGCTTAGTCCATAGCAATTAATGTAATCAACTAATTTGCTTGCCATTTTATTATGTCTACAAATGTTATTTTTTTTCCTATTAACACACATTGCCTTAGTCAATCTAATAGTTATTAGATATATACAACACACATTCATATGAAGGGAAAATAAAAATGTATAGGTTTGTTGATGTATTTTTTGTTATGGACACTTTGTGTATTTATTCAAGTGGGCATAAGGGTGTGCAACCTATAGTGCTATGCAGCTTGGCCCAGGTCCAAGATTTAAGGGCTTGGTAATGAATAAGTAGAAATAAATGGCCACCATCTGGGTAAAGCTCAAGTGAGCTTGTTTGGACAAGGCTCCAGGGTCAAGTAAATGAAACAGAGTTTAATTTCAAGATGCAGCTGTGAGGGAGAGCCCCCCTCCCTCCTGCAAGCTTTGATGCAGGTGTGGGACGTCAGCAATATGTTTTCTGATGGGCTAGGATGCAGTTGTGTCGTATAGGCACCAGTGGTTGTCATCTCCAAAGATCCCTGTGAAATAGGCCCTCGGCAACTGTCCAAAGCTGAGAAAGTATTATTGGAGAATTTCTGAGCCAAAAGTGACAGCATGGGGGTTTTACTACAAAGGCTTATTTCTGCAGGGCTTATTAGAACATGCTGACACCCTTTTTCTCTGCACTCTGGGTTACCAGGAATGATGCTTTACTGAAGTGTTTGGGCTGTTAGAGTTTTATTGCTAAATATTTAAATTGGTGGAGAAAACATAGGTCAGCATGAGGGTCCTGATGAGGAACAATTCTGTTTTGGGAAATGGTTCTCCAGGCATTCTGAAATAACTTGAACTTTCTAGAATGCATTGAATAGTTTCGAAAGCGATATATTTTGGATTTACATTTAAAAATCAAACTGACATCAGGGGATCCAGGAACACCTTGTCCCGTGACTGGCTACTCATGGTAAAATTTAGGGAATATTGACTGTGGGTTCTGGCTGGATAACTAACATGAGGAGCATTGATTAGCTTGTGCTGAACACATCTGTTGCTAGAGCTAGTGCTCAGTGGTAAAATAATTGTCTAGCATTAGCAAGAGCTAGGATTCCATCTTCAGTAATACAGAGAGAGAGAGAGAGAGAGAGAGAGAGAGAGAGAGAGAGAGAGAGAGAGAGAGAGAAGGTAAGTACATTAGGCTAGTGACACAGCTACTTTAAACATATCTCCAGGAAGCTATCCAAGAATAAATAAGCTTTTAGAAAGTGAAATTCATCCACTGAATATATTTTCCAAATGGAAGATAAAATCACATTACTTTTATCAGTAAAGCCTGGAACACTGAAAGTACCTCTACCATTTATGGGGAATGTCTGTATTAGAACAATAAATGACAAGACTGTAAATAATTGAACATATGTAATGCTGTCAAGTGTGTTAAATTTTAAAATTTGTACATAAGGATAGGCTATGATACATTACCAAAAACTGGATACAGTATTTTATGGGTGCTATTTATACTATATATTTTCAGGTTGTATTTTGCTTTTTTAATTATCTTATAAAGTATTTCATTTAATTGTGACAATTTATAGACACAAAGTGTTTCTGTTGTTCACCATCTTACACTTTCTCCATACTGGGTCCCTCCCTGGTGCCTACACCCCCCCCCATCACTTAGGCTCTTTTATCTTTTCCTGTAATGATTGTTTCCCCCTCCTCCATTAACACTTCCTATTCTTCATTCTTCTACATACTTTTGGAGCATATTTCACAACTGCTTATTTTCAAGCATACAAAAACTAACACTTAGGGTCTGCTCTTGAAAAGGACACTGGATAGCTGCTTTGTTTTTGTTTTTGTTTTTGTTTTTGTTTTTGTTTTGTTTTTGAGAAAGGCTTACATCAATGAATTCTCTCCATTTCCATTCACTTTTCTGAAGGCTTAATAATTTATATTTTAATAACAGTTGAGTAGAATTCTATTGTGTATACACCATATTTTCATAAGTCTTGTTCCACTCCCTTGCTTTTGTGAGTAGGGCAAAAACAAACATGGGCTTAGGAATTTAAGCTGCAGTTTTATTATGATAAAATGATGTTATATGCATTGATTTAAACTGAATTCCAAACAGTACAACAAATTTTACTAAATTTCTATTATTCTTATCTCAAGGATGCTGAAATTAAGGAATATGGACATATCCAATTATTATAATACATTATACAATGCCCAGGTGCATGGGCTCAGTGAGAGTCAGACTGTTGGATGTCAAAGAAACAGATGCTAGAAGATACCACTAACTTTTTCCAGAGTGAGAAGTGTATATCCAAGGGACTGAGGTTTGAAGGGAAAAATATAATAACACATTTTAGTAGGATTTGGAAGATGTTATAGCTAAAATGGGTAAATATAAATCTCAAGTGGTTAATCTTGGCTACCATGAAAACTCAATGTAGTTCTTTGAGAGAAGAAAGTGAAGCAGGTTTCAAGTAAAGGAGGAAATCTATAATGGCATAACTATTAATTTTTCAGTAAACACTAGATCTATATTTCTAAATAAAATCCTTTTACCTTCTTGTCAGATTCTTCTGTATGCTTTTTACTTTGTAACTGAGGCTCACATAACTGCTCCCTTCATTTAACACTTTAGAAGGAACATATCACATCTTTTCCATCAGTGAAAATATTTAAATTCTGTATGTTTTACATAAGCAGAGACATGGAAGCAAACTGCCCTGCTTTCCCAGACATGAAAGGAAATATTATGTTTCCAACTGTGTTCATTTAGCGTTGTGTAATTCACAAGTCAATCATTTAACCATTCAGTAATGCTAGCCAGCTACTATAAACAGATAGGGGATGGAACACTGACTGGGTGGTACGTGGTGGTAGCTTTAGTTTTTCTACCAAAAGGCAAGGATCTACATAAGCTTAAATACCAAATGCAAGTTGATTTATTGTTTTGAATGACAACAGTACTATGCATTAAATACACATACTATATAATATTCTTATTATATGAAAACAAGGGATAATTTATAATTTCCACCTTCCATATGAAAAATTAAATTTTATGGAGATTAATCAAGTTAAACAAAATTATGTTTGTGTATGTGCACTCTTAGTTCTAATTCCATTCCCCATGACTTTAAATACAATACATATCTTTCTATATTTTTTCTATATTACAACAAAATTCTCTAAAAAGTAAAAATATTTAAGGGATTTTAGCTTTGACACTTAGTATTGTGTTAATGATGTTATGTCACATACACACACATGTGTGCATGTGTATGTGTAAATTTATGTTTCTCTCTCTCTCTCTCTCTCTCTCTCTCTCTCTCTCTCTCTCTCTGTGTGTGTGT
>NC_034609.1:24273388-24277866 GCF_900095145.1 Mus pahari
TGTGTGTGTGTGTGTGTGTGTGTGTGTGTGTGTGTGTGTGTGTGTGTGTGTGTGTATTTATGTCTTGGTTCACTGGTTAAAAGATTATAGTGTGTGCCATGATCCTAAACCTGGAATAAAAGATGAATCAGAACAAAATTTCCTTCTTCAAGTGGACAGGCTTCTAAGTAAATTAAGGCTAGAAATATCTTGATGAGTATGATTGAAGTAAAGCATATGGTGGTTTACAAGGAACAAATAATAATGTATATTATCTAGGTGAGAGTTTTGATTTCAGTTAGTAAATAAAGGGACACAAGAGACTTTAATGAAGAAGAGAGAACCTAGCAGATATCAGCCATTTTCTCCTACAGAAATTAGTCCTGTTGATCCAATCCCTTAACAAGGCCATGTCCTATATTTCTCCACCTCAGTCAAAATTAGTACAGCAAAGAAGGGGGAATGTCATATTCTTTGGTGAAAATGCAGTCCCTATACTAAATTCATTTAGTTCACAAGAGCTGACAATCTGTCACTCTGCATCCATTTTAGGAATGGCTAGAAATTATTCTGTTGGGAAAAGCTTGGATGAAGAATCAGTTTTGGGATACTGGTGCCTGCCCCTCAAAACCAGTCAGTCCTTTTCAAATCCTGGTTGCCATAACAACCAGATAGCACATTTGGTCCCAAACACAACCAACTCCTTTATGGTGATGATTATTATTAGTCAGCTTGCACTCCAGGCAAAAATCTGATTTACTTTCCCTGAGGAAAGACTCCATATGACATGCAAAATGTCAGAGGAGTATAATACAGAGTAGAAGTATGCAAGTGGAATGAAATAAAACATGTATGCAGAAATATACCTTGTGAGTCCTTTATGATTTTTAAATGAAAACTTGTCAGGTTATTCAGCCCAAACTGTGATATTAACTGTGTCATGCCTGTGAGCTACATAATAGCTATTGTAAAGGTAGTGGGCGTAGATGATGTAAGGACAGGTGGTTGATCAATTATGACACCCTGAAAACTCTGACGGCACATGCATTTTTGACATTATGCTATGTACATATGGATTGAAGATGAACCTGTAAAGAAAAAAAAAAAAGAAAAAAATGTATTCTCTTGTACAACACCCACAATGAAATTTGCCTGTCTTCTTTTGCACGATATAGGAATGGGAGAATTTCCCTCTCAGAATACCAAAAATGATCACAGGGAGTGGAAAAGTGGAATCCAATTTTAAGTATGTTGGTTTGGCTTCTGAAAAGAAGATCCTAAGCAGTTTTCTCCTCAAACCTAGCTAAAATTTTATTTTAATCATTGGTGGGGTGGGGTTTTTAGGCTGACCCAGCAGAAGACAAGTTGGAAATATACTGTATGGAAATAAAATCACATGCTCTGCTCTAGCCAACAGTTTCTTAGTGGCATGTTTATTAGTGATGTGTCCCTGCCTTGCAAAACCGTGTCCTTGAACCAGGGATATAAAATGATCCTATTAAGGGAGCCAAGCCAAGTCTGGTCAAAGAAAGCCATTTATTTCCACTGACCCAGCTGGTCAAGTGAATTTAGGTTCAGCAGCTTGGCTCACTTGAGAATCAAGCACTGCCACTGCGCCTGTAATTACAGCCTGAAAGTGATTTCCAGGAATGAACCTTGCAAAGAAGTCAGACTTTCTCTGGCAACGTTATACTTCAGGAAAGTTGGAAAGGTGAATCCAGCACGTGCTCTTTATGTGACAGATATAATAAAATATTTCCACTTGCATCCTTTTTTTTTTTAACACATCAGATTAATGCCAAATAAAATGAATTAACACAAGAATTATTATGCATCTGTTTACAACTGAACAACTGTGTGCAATGCCTGACATTCTCTAGATGACAGTGGGGGGAGTCTTTTGGGAAGGCAAGCCTTGAGTCACTGGATGCCTGCTAGAACTATTGGAGTAGCTTAGATGGATCGAGTCTTTTGTCATGAAGTTTCCATCATCTGTAAGACTAGCTGGAGTGTCTTAAGATAAAGTTAAAGGACTTTGAGGATCCAGTTAGGGCACATGTCAAAGCATAAAGGACTTCCTATTTATTTTGATTATTATTTACTTGATTTGACTGACTGACACACACCTCTGCCAAGCCATTACTTAAAATATGAAGAGACCTCTTGATTACGAATAGAGGTTTTTGTTTTTGTTTTTGTTTTTGTT
Organism: Mus pahari; assembly: GCF_900095145.1. Taxonomy (NCBI): domain Eukaryota; kingdom Metazoa; phylum Chordata; class Mammalia; order Rodentia; family Muridae; genus Mus; species Mus pahari. The sequence continues at coordinate 24,275,574 of NC_034609.1, forward strand.
TTTGTTTTTGTTTTTTTAAGTTTTCTATTTCAGTTTACTTCAGCATTGCTTTTGAACTTTATGGTCTTTTTATATTTTTGCTTTGCATTAGCATATTTAATGTAAGTTTCCTCTATAATATTTTAAATAATGTTTATAAATCTGCTACGTAACTGTACCTGAAGCCATAGAATCTTAGTTCATTTGGTGACATGCTGACCTTGCAATCATGAGTTCAAATTCTAGCACCCTGGTGAAAAACAAAAATTGGGTATGGTGGTGCTCCTATGCAATCTCTGGCACAGGAAAGATGAAGACAGGCCCCCTAGCCTAACCTACTTGTAAGAGACCCTATCTCAGAGAAATAAAATGGTGGATTATGCCTGAGGAATTCTGTTTACACATGTCAGAAAACAAAGACATAGACCACAGACAGACAGACAAAGAGACAGACAGATTGACTAACAGCACACACACACACACACACACACACAGACACACACAAAATTTCATCATTTGAACCATTGATAAAGAGTAGGCTTTATTTTCATTATATTTTCTTGCTATTCTATATGGTAAAATCTGTAACCATTTTCATTTCTACCACAATGGCTAATTGATTCATCAGAGTAAGAAAATTATGCATAAGATCATTTAAACATGTGTTCTTTGTCCTATTTTGATAGTTTATAGTAAAGGATAGAGTAGCTGAATATTTTAGAGTGATGTATTCCATGCTGGCTTTAAACCAGTGAACCTTTTCTTACTACCCTGTGCTATGAATACAGATTAAAAACATCAAGTAATATCTGTATCTGACTCTTTCAGCTGCTTGTTTGGATCCCTGAGATCTCTTAGACACTGGATCACCAACCAGGCAGCATACATAGCTGATATGAGGCCCCCAACACACATACAGCAGAGGACTGCCAGGTCTGCTTTCAGTCAAAGAAGATGCACCTAACCCCACAAGAGACTGGAAACCTCAGGGAGTGAGGCCTCAGAGAGTGGGGAGCTCTGGTGGGGTGGGGAATGGGGAGCACTGGGGAAGGAGGTATGGGATGTGGAACAGTCAGAGGGTGGACTGGGAGGAGATAAAATCTGGAGTGTAAAATAAATAAATAAATAAATAAAATTAGAAAAATCATGCTAACACAAAAATTACCAAGTCTTATTTTTGTCAACCAGTTGTTACTCTTGTGGAGTGTCAGAAAATCTAAGAAGTTTAAAAATGTTTAAAATACTTAATCAATAATTTCTTTGAGTTAATTTTATATCATGCCTCTTCATTCAATTAGTTTATTGACTACAGGAGTTCTCTGGTAGAATTTCGGGGTGACTTAGGTATACTATCAGAACATCCAAGAATAGTGATACCTTGACTTCTTCCTTTCCATTGACAAGTACTGATGCTATTAATGATACTCCATTATGTTTACAGACAAGAGTTTAGCATAACTGTCCTCTGAGAGGCTCGATCCACCAGATGACTGAAAAAAAAAAATGCAGATACTCACAGCCAAACATTGGACAGAGCTTGAGATCACTTATAGAAGAGTTGGAGGAGGTTGAAGTCCATGAAGTGGATAATAACTCCACAGGCAGACCAACAGTGTCAACTACCCTGGAGCACTGGGAATTCTTTAAGACTGAGCCACCAAGTAAAGAGCGTGCATGACCTAGAACAAGGCCACTGGCATATATGTAGGAGAGGGCTTCCTTACCCTGCCTCAGGGGGAGATGATTCATCTAATCCTACAGTGTGGGGGGTCTACACAAAAAAGCCCCATACTCTCAGACTCAAAGAGGTAGGAGGATATGGGAAGGGATAGTGTAAAGGGGGAAACGGGGAGGTAATTTTTGGGATGTAAATAAGTTAATTAAAAAAAAATACATTGTCACTTAGAACAAAGTCATTCAAGTCATTCAATCCACACAGTATTATTTTAAATTTTCTTATCTTAACACAATAGTAGAACATTAAGGATATGACTCAGAGGATAAGAGTCCTTATTGCTTAAGCTAAAGGATGGGGCTTGAATCTGCAGGACCTACGTAGAATCTAAGCATGCATATTCAACTCTGGCAATGCAGGACAAAGACACGGGCTCTCAGAAGCTTGTTGATAAGACAGGAGAGCCAAAATGGGTGACCTTCAAGTTCAGTGAAGGACTTCATTTAAAAAATACAATATATAGACGAGAGTCTTGGAAGACAACCATTATCTTCCATTGATCTCTCTCTCTCTCTCTCTCTCTCTCTCTCTCTCTCTCTCTCTCTCTCTCTCTCTCTCTCTCTCTCTCTCTCTCTCTCT
>NC_034609.1:24277871-24290169 GCF_900095145.1 Mus pahari
TCTCTCTCTGTCTCTCTGTCTCTCTCTGTCTGCCTCTCTGTCTCTCTCTCTCTCTTTGTTTGTGTGTGTAGGCACCTGCATTTGCATGATTATTAGCATATATGTACAACCCCCAACACACAATATTAGTTAAATGATCATTTTGAAAAATAATCACTTGCTGTCTTTCCTGTTTCTGTACATTACAATAGAGAGAGAACCCAGACGCCATGCTCTTGTGCAGTCTTTGATGAGGGTACCTCTAAAGTACCTGGGATAGTGAACATTCAACATCTTTCTTTTCTTCCTCCCTCCCCCCCTGCTGCTCCATCCATCAGGAGCATTCTTTTAACGCCACCCCCCCCCCCCCCGACAGGAATGGAACCTTAGCTTTAACGATCTAGGATCTCCAAACTGGGACATTCGGAGCTCTCCCAGCATCTCCATTGCTATGAGAGTTTAGCCTAGGAGTTCCTCAGTTCAGGAGATTAAAAGTGGTTGGACTTCTTAAAAGGAAGTTTAGAGCTTTAGGTTCATGAACTCCAGTAAAGAAAAGATAAGATCTTTTCTTTTGAGTTGTAACTGAAGATAGATAGGTAGGTAGGTAGATGGATAGATAGATAGATAGATAGATAGATAGATAGATAGATAGATAGATAATCATGAATTTCAGATGAAGATGAAGTGCATAGAAGGAGTTAGAGGATAGAAAGGGAGTGATAAAAATCATGTAAATACAATATTTGCAAATGAAATTATCAAAAACTAAAGAACAAAAATGGAGCGGAAGCTGAGTCTGGAAACATGCCCATCCCAGATACCTGACCCTCTTGTTTTTGAGTTTCAATTTTGGCTTTCCTTGATGATTTCTACTTGTATTCCTTCCCAAGTTGTATTATGTAATGGTCTTTGCTATAGCATCAGAAGCCAAACTAGAACTTAGACTTATTTAATCTTCATACATTCCCAACTTGTTCATGTATGAATGTTTAATGGATTCTACAACTTCACTCAAATGGTGTCTGGAGAATCACTTGAGTATTAAATAAGAAGCATGTGCCACATGTTTGCACTGAATAGTTTTAAAGGGCTTTTTGGTCAAGGTAGTAGAAAATTAGTAAAGTTTTTCACTACCATAGTAAATAAAAAATGTGCCAAAGCTCAGTACATTTGTCTAAAGGAAAATTACAATGTTCTTTTAATTAAGGCAAAAATAAATAGTGAATATTCTGCAATGTTTGTAGTCCTATGTATTAAAAAGTTGCGTGTCAACATTTGTACATTCTAGTACATTAGTACTCTAATTAAGCTGCTCATCACTGATTAGGTAAAGCTAACATCCTCAGAGTATAGTAAAGAGAATAGAAGTATTGGAGATGTTGAAAGAATGAATCAGAAAATGAGACCAGGTTAATGGAGAACTGGTAAATGACTGAATACTCAACAACAACAACAAAAAAAAAAAAAATTAAGGAAAACTTCCCAAGTACTATATGTTAGAATTTCCATAGCTCTGAAGAGATACCATGACCATAGCAACTCTTATAAAAGAAAACATTTAATTGGAGTTGGCTTACAGTTTCAGAGTTTTAGTCCATTATAATCATGGTGGGAAACACAAAATCCTATAGGCAGGCTTGGTGCAGAGGAATCCAAGGGTTTGACATATTGATCAAAGCAGCAGAAGGAGACAGAATTTGTTTCACACTAGGCAGAGCTTTAGCATTTAAGATGCTAAATCCCTGCCTCCATAGTGACACACTTCCTCTACCAAGGCCACATTTCCTCCAGTGTGGTCACGCTTCCTAATAGTGCCACTCCCAATGGAAAAGCATTCAAGCACATGAATCCATTGCGGCCAAACCTATTCAAACCAGCATACAGTATGGCAAACATCAGGGTAAGTATTTTATAAATGAGAAAATGGAAACTATAGTCGACTTAGCAATTAACCAATACCATACCTATTTTTACCTGACAGCTTAGGCAAAAATAAAAAAAACAATAAGGATAAAAAAGTTAGTGAAATGGAAACATCTAGTTTCTTTGGAAAGTTAGTTATGTCAAATGATGTTTTGCCAGGGCACACAAGTAAAAGGCTGTCTTGCTAAGGCAAACACACAACAGACTGTTTTCCTGAAGCAGACACAGGTGAAAGGATGTTTGGTTATATAGCAAACACATGGAAGGACACTTGATAAAATAGTATAAGTATGACCCCACAGACAGTGGGAGATGAGCACTGAGCACTGATTTGGTTTGCTATGCCTAGTTATTCTTTGCTAAAGACACACAGGTATTGGTTCGACTTACATAGTGTTGTTGAGTTCAACTTGTGGTAATGTTGCCATTGAGAGAAACTCGAAAAAAAACCAACCAAACAAACAAAAACACTGCTTGTGACGTTCCTATGAGCCTGTCAGGTTCTTCAGGATTGAAGTAGAGCTGCCTGGTGTCTTCCTGCCTAGAGAACTGGTCTGCAGCTGATAAACTGTATTTGGTGTTTGTTATAGGTCAGATCTACTGCCAAAGCAGATCGAGTTCACCAACAAAGAAGTACTGGTGAACAGGTCCACTTTTCCTACATCCTAATAACTTTTCTCTTCCATTACTCTGCTGGGTGGTGGACAAGTGGAGAGGTTGAACCCTTTTAAAAGTAGGTTGCAAAAAAAATTTATGCCTACACCTTAATGTTTTCACCTAGTTTTTATTTTTATTTTGGAGGTTTTAAAAAATTAAATTCGAATTCTCTATGTTTAAGAAAATGCCTCTGGTCTTTAGTCTCTTGCTTTTTCTTTCCTGATTTCAGTAGCAAGCTAAACTACCACTGTCTTCTTTTGTTCTTATATGAAGAATTAAAGTTTAAATAAAGAAAAAGAAACTGTTTGGTAAACATATTTCAGACGATCACTCATAAAATTAATTCTCTTTTCGAAGTAACATGGCACAGAATTCAGTTTTTTCTGACAATTCAAAAGTTGCATGTATGGTCTCATATAAAACACCAAATGTAGTTCAGAATTGACACATCAGACAGATGGGTTGAACTATGACATCCCGAAGGGATCTAATGTCTTGGGCTCCAGGCTGTGGGTAGCAATGGGTACATAAGGAAAAAGGCACAGGTTGTGAACCAGAGGCAGAGATCTCCAGTCAGGATTAGAGAAATTGACTAAGGGTGATTTCATCAGGATTGCCCAAGTAACTTAAGCAAACTGATTGCAGAAAGGACATTTGGAAGGAATTTAGGAGTGAGTTCACACTGAAGAAAATCATTTGGCAATTTTAGAGAGAGACAGCCTTGTTAGGTCAAAAAAGTGATTTTTCTAACCATTATGTCTTTATTCTTTTTCTGAGTTAATTGGATAACTTATCTTTATAAAGGCTTTGTAATGGACCATGGGCTGACTATTTTAAGCCAAAATTGCATACTTCCAGTCAATGGGGACATGGTAACCATAGTGAAAGTCCAGCATTTACCACTTTGAGGCGAATTAAAGTCTCTGAGTGATTTAATTTTTGTTTTGCAAACATATATAGTTCTTTGCAAATAAAAAAAATGAATCACAATTGAAGGGTTGACATTCAGAAACTGAGGAAAGAAAGAATAGATGTTGATTACCATGGGATCTATACTCAGAGGGAAGAACAACAGATGGAGATATCAGTAAATTCAAAAGAGCATCTTAGCATCAGTACTGCTGGTCATTATGTTCTTCAGGAGGACTATTACAGAAACGTTATGCCACGAAACAGAACAGAAGAAAGAAAGGGTGCAATCAGCTTGTGCTCTCCTCTTCTAGTTTGGTTTGCTTTGAGTTGCTTTCTGTCACCCAGAGGCTATTTTTCCTTTTCTCCATGAAACCATGCCTCCACGTAGAACTAGAAAACATTTTAAATTGTGAGTTATTCAACATAACTATCTTGAGCATCTAAAATGCCAATAAGTGTATAACAAATGGGCATTGTGTATGAGGATTTTCTAGTAAGATTTGAATATGATATTAGCCATATGTTTATACAGCTGAAACACTGACATATTTGTATGATCTATCTAGGTTTCTGTTCAATATGTTAAGTATCAGATAATGATAATCAATTTTCTGGAAGAAAAGTTTGGGCAGTGTGGAGTTAACTAATGTGGACTGCATAAGCTGTCAGCTGAATCATAAAGCCTGCATTGAGATGGTTCAGGAAGAGCCCATGGCAAGGATGTGAACTGAGGCATGGAGGTCAGAAGTGAAGTGATAGTTCCTGTACCATGGACCTTAAAATAGAACATGCAGGTTGCTGAGCTCACTCAGTGGGTAAAGGCACCATATAAGAGCTTGAAAAAAAAAAAAAGTTCCTATCCCAGAACACACACAGTAGAAGGAACCAACTCCTGCAGGTTGACCTATGACACCTGACCTCAACATGCATTTGAACATGAATGCACACACACACACACACACACACACACACACACACACACATACACACTAAACAAAAGCAAATAAATAAACAAAATGTGGATTAAATAGGAACAATGGATTGGAAAGACATCATTTTTGCCTAAATATTCCAGTTTCAGGATTGTGTTCTAAAAATGTTAGGTGCCCAAGCTTTTCAATTAAATATATGGTTATCGTACTTAGATGTATAAAAGCAGAGACAGCCATTGGAAATCAATTATAAAGAACCTGATGCACAATTGAAATGTGAAATCGGGACATAAATGCAAATGAATTCGAAATGGAGGGAAAATAACAAGACATCACAGACATCATGGGTGTTATTCTATGGGGGAAGGAGGGACCTCTAAGCAATCAGTACAGTGCTTGCAACTAGAGCACAGAATATTCAGCAGTCTTCTGTGGTCCCAGTACGTTTTTCCCAGTACAGAGGAACAGATACAGGAATTCAGAGGCTAGATACCTGATATCAGAGATGGTTCTGAGCACAAGACTCCCAGTGCTCCTGATTGAAGGATGTAAAGATGGTAGTAACCTAGATATGCACAGGTTTTATGAATCTCCAGGCAAGTTCAGTGACCATCTCAGGATGATAATGTATATCTAGGCACTCATAGCTATTGGGTGAAATAGGAAAGATCAGAACTAGAAGATCATAAACCCACATTCTTTAAGATTAAAATCAAATGTCAGTTTTCTGAAGTAGAGAAGGTTTAATTACAAATGATTTCAAGGTTAGTTTTATATCTGAGTATTTTCTTTAGTTTAAACAAAAAGTTTTACATCACGAAGTTTAAGAAAACTCAAAAATGATTTACCAATATTTCATAAAATCTGGAGTAGACATTGCCAGGGGAGAGAAGGAAACCAAGGCATGCCTTTTCTTTGTTTTAGCATTAGCTACCTTCAGTGTTTGACTTCTTATGACCCTCAGACTCAGAATCAATAAGGTGAGGTTACTGGAGTGGAGTTTCTCAGGCCCCACCCATAGCTAATGAATCAGGGGTTTTGGATAAGGGTCAGAGTATCCTGCTTTGAAAATAGCTTCCAGCATAAGTCTGAGACTCCCTGCACTAGGTTCCACTGACATTGCTCTTCACAGACCCAAAACTGTACCTGCAGGCATCACTTGAACCCCACAGGGCAGTTGAACTTGAATCAAAGTACTGCCCCAGGCTCTGTCTTCATCCACATGAATGTCTTCATGAACCAGTTCTCTTACCTCCCTGGACACATCTCCTTATTCTTGCTTTTTCTCTTCTTCTAATGTCTTAATTTCTTACCTAAGCTTTCTGAACTTGTCTTCCTTCTTCTGTGGAAACTCCTGCACCTCAGTCCTAGCACAGCAATAAAAGCAAAAAATAACCCAGGCTGACATCCTGCCTTGAGAGGGGTTCTTTAGAACAGACCATGACTTTTCTTTTCTTTATGTTTTTTTTTAAAGATTTATACATTTATATGGGTGCTCTATTTGCATATACACCAGCAAGGGAGAAGAAGGTATCAAATCTTTGTACGGTTGTGAGCCACCATGCTTTTGCTGGGAATTGAACTCAAGACCTCTGGAAGAACAGACAGTGCTCTTAACTGTTGAGCTATTTCTCCAGCAACAGTCCAATGTCTTTTCAATGGGCCCTCTTTCCCTTTTTATATCTTAAGGAAAAGAAATATTGTTGCTTTCATGAAATTTGTGTTACATAGTTAAGCATTAAGTCACCTGGATAAATGAGATCACAATTACGAATGAAGTGTCAAATGATGAATTGGTAGAAAGAGTAGGTGTCTAGGTTTAATAATGATAGCACCGAACAAAAATATTTACATAGAATAAACTTGGGAAATTTTTTATATTTGTTAATCATTTTATTTATTTACACTTCAAATGCCATCCTTCCTTCCCAGTCTCCCCTGCACAAACCTCCTACCCTATCACCCTTCCCTTTCCTTCTAAGAGGGTGCACTCATTCCCGCCTCACCCTTCTAGCATCTCCCTTCTCTGGGGGATCAAGTCTCCACAGGACCAAGCACCTCCCCTCCCACTGATGGCACTTTTAGTGATACAATTGGAGAATTTCTTAAGTTTGACACTTGCAAATTTTAGTGTTGAGAAATTCTTTGTGATGAGAATCCTACTCATCAAAAGACATAGTAACAACTAAACTTGTGCGTATATAGGGTCAAAGGTCCAATGAGTTGGGAATAAAATGCCTCCAATAAAGAAACACTGTATTTAAACAGCTCTTCACAGCATTCTTGATATAGCAATGGAATATGCACAGTAGTGCTATAATAGAACAGATAAAATATAAGGCTGATTTTTATGATAGACAACAATTGGATCATGTTTCAAACAAGCTACTGGGCTAAGAATTTCACTGACATATTCAATCACCTATCATACAAAATTTGCAAACTGAGTTTGGTTCTCTAGAAAGCACCTAAAAAGCTGAGTTCAGTGTTCTCTGTCTTCAGCCCTAGTAAGGGGGAAACTGGGGATGAGAGGAGAAGAGACAAGAATATTTCTGCAACTCAATGTTTAGCCAACCAAACTGTCTCTGTTAGCTTTGGATATAATAAAAGAACAGGTCTTAAAAGCAGAGAGATGTCAATGAAAAGGATATAATGTTTACTCCTGACCTCCACAAACATACACACAGCATAGGTGACTATGTGCCCACATGTACATAAGTCCACATCCAACCAAATGCACATGTATATATATACTTACACTAATAAGTAAGTATGCAACACACCAAAGCAGGATCTCTCTCTCTCTCTCTCTCTCTCTCTCTCTCTCTCTCNCTCTCTCTCTCTCTCTCTCACACACACACACACACACACACACACTGCTTGTTAAAATGGTCAAACTACTTACTTTTTCCAAAATATTGTTGGTAATACTATGATACATTGAGAAACCTAACTGAATGTGTCACACAAACTTGAATATAAGGCTACTGAGACCTTGAGGTAATTCAAGAGCTAAAGCAATCTATTTTTTTTTAACTCCTTGAGGGATACCTCCTCTCATCTGAGTAGGATGCATTTTATCAAGCAGCTTATACTTTCATAAATATATGCTCTTCAGAATTAATCACTCGTCTGCTTTTATAGTTTAGCAATAATTGAATTTTTAAACAGATATCCTGCATGAACTTTGTGGCATTTCTGTAAGATTTCTCAGTAAAACAAATGCTGGAATTCTCCACTCTTTAACTTCTCATTTTAAGTATTTCAGGGGACATTGTAAGTCCAATAGAATGAAAACAAAACCTGATAAGGAGATTCTTTTTTTTTTTTTTCAAGAGACAGAATCATATTTTCATTTCCTTCCATTTCTATTTATAAATTGTTCTTTCTGTCTATTGCATTAGAAACTCTCTTTTTTTTTAACCACTTCTTCACATTCTTCCTTTTCTTTTTTCTCTCCTATTGCCTTGCCCCCATCATAGGCACATGAATATCCATGTGTGCATGTGCACACACATACAATTCACACACATATGTATACATACATATACATCCATTATTTTTAACCATGTCGAGGATACTAGAGATATGCAGAAAGATGTTTTCTTCCTGGTTAGTGTGTGGTCCTGAGGGAAGCACACAGCCTCCAGCTCGTCTTGCCATTAAGCTGTGTTCATGATCCCACAGTGTCCTTTCCAATCTGAGATCTGAGGAGCTGCCCTATGACAGCTCACTTTCCTCATCTATAATGCAAAGATTTGGGTGTCATCTTGAAACACAGTTGTGAATGCTGAATGGAAAGAGCAATATTTACACTGGATGAAACATATTTGATATTTTCAAAGGTTAATATCTTCTCCCCCCTCCTTTTGTCCTTACTCTTGCAATGTATAGAAGACTGAGCATCTTGCCTGCTGTTTCTTTGGGTGAGTGAAGAAAGAACTTTTAGCACACCTCTGGTTCTCTCTCCCACATTCACAGATGAGTTGTATTTCTCTAATGTAGGGGAATTTATATAACAGGGGAAATCTATACTGTTACAGATTGGAATTTCCATTGGAGAAAATTATCTCAAATTTGTGCCTACTCAGCAGTTCCCCACATTGCCTTCCCAGCAATAGAGCCTGTGACAAATTTTCCTATACATACACTTTGCTGGAAAACCTGATCCTACAAGCCATGTGTCACAGGCATCTGGGAGGCAGGAAATAAGGGCCAAGAGCATAGTAAATATGTAGCATTCATTCCACCATTTTTTTTTTTTTTGCTGTAGTTAGTGATTGTAGATAAAGTGTTTGAGTGGATATAATTTTGTCAGGAGACATTTTAACCCATGATGCTTTAATCACCCTGCATTGCTAGTTTCTTTGCAAAGCCTTGACTGCTAAGTCCACTCCCATTTATCTTACACTGATCTGCATGGCAGGGACAATAGAGATATTTGGGAGGGGTGAAGTATTTATAGAAATCTTATCAGAGGGCACAGAGGTGCAACTGCAGCTGCTGTAAGAGATAGGAGAAGACCACAAGATGTACAAAGTGCTTAACAAGTATCCATTGGAATGTGGGTTTTAGTATATATAGTTTCAGCATTTAGTTGTTAATATACTAACACAATGTTTAGATAAACACTAATGCTCTATTATATGCAGACAAAAGCTATAGGATGTGCTAGAATCAGGAGGGGTAAGGCCTTTGGTCTGTTTGATCTGATAACTGGGGAAAGTCCAGTGTGTAATATTTAGCACAAATGACATAAAAATCCGGCAATAGATCCAAGTTATTCTTGCACATGTTAATCATTATGTAAAAATAAGTATACTATCACCGGGTGCAATAGACATCTATTGTATCATCCCACCTCCTTATAGGGATAGGGATGGTGGGAACTGCTTTTAAAGTTGTAGTCTTCCATAGCCAACCAAGCTCCCTGAGTTTGTACAAAATGGATGACTCCCTTCTCCAGTGAGCTTTCCTCTTTCCTCTTTCCTCTTTCCTCTTTCCTCTTTCCACCTCAGATAGATATGACTGTATCTGAGGAATGTCATGTCCTCCTTTTCAAAATTACAGATGTAACTTGCTTTCTCCTGATAAGAACCTTCCTGGCAAGCATCTGAAATTCTCCTCCATGAAAACATGATCTACCCAGCCAATGAACATTCACTTTCACCCCCTTCCCACTGTCCAAAGTAAGGAATGCCCTTGTTCACTCCCAACTGTATATTAAAGTGGTGTCCCACGTGACTGCGCAGACCCTATGCAACCACCAGGTGGGTGTCCGGCTGTGAGAAGCTGCAGGACACCGCTCCAGGGGTGGAAGATGCAGTCTGAGGTCCTCGGAGAACAGCTGGAGTTGGCTCAGAGTCGCCAGGCCTGCACGGAGACAGAGGACAACAGGTTCTCAGGCTCTCCAGCAACCAGATGCGACTGAATGCCATGGAAGAACTGAGGACAGAGTGTCAGTCTGCAGGATGGCTCTAGTCTGGGGCTAAAGGGCAAAGGGTGGGAGGAGAAAGCTCCAGCTGGTTCCTGCAGGGATGGCTTGCCCAGGCAGCTGCCTGGGATGGTGGAGATCTTTGAAAGCAATGAGAGGCTTCCTCCGGGAGGTTAGATCCAGCTCTTTAGAGGAGGACCTGCTCCATTACTCCAGCACAGCAGATCACGAGGAGAAGAGGCTGTCCATCATTTTAAGGCATTTGTTGTAGAAAGGCAGAGAGAGGGAGAGAATAGGAAGTAGAAACCAGCCATGGCCATGTGGAGAGAGGGAGGAAGGGAAGACAGAGAGGGGGAGCAGGAGGGCAAGATAGAGAGAGGCAAGAGTAAGAAAGTAAGAGGGTAAGACAGTAAAAGAGAGAGGAGGGGGCAAGCAGCTTCTTTTATAGTGGGCCAGCCTACCTGGCTGTTGCCAGGTAACTGAGGGGTGTAATCCAGAGAGAATAGCACATGCTTGGGGCATGGACCTACATGACAAATGACCACAGAATTATGGAGCTTGGGCCTTGTGTCAAGACCCTAGTGTCTGGGAACATGGCAAATAGGCCTTTTGTTCCTTGCAGGAACACCTGGTGTTTCTCCGGGTTTAAACCTAGTTCAACCAGAAAACAGGCTGCCTATCACTGTCCCAGACCCACGAAAGTGCATAAGCTGTATCCCTGAACATTGTCTAAGAGAGCCATTTCACTCAATATCATCTAAAAGAGCTGCAATACTAAAGTCCTCAGAGAAGCCTCCTACCCTTTTCCAGCCAGACTGAGATCCTGCAGACCCCATGGAAACACAGAGGAAAGTGTGTACATACAAAAAAAAATCTAATATGTAATAATGAGAAGAATAATTAGCTATGTGAAGAAAGAATTCTTTGGGTTGCTGCCATTTCATAGATTCCCAAATCTTCTCCTTATACATGTTTTTCATCTGGAAATAAGTCACCGTTTGAGAGATGACCTTCTATCCTTTTTGATGATGTCAATCCTGGTGTTTCTGCTTCTCCTGCCTCTGCCCCTCATTCTACAACTCAAGATTTTGAGACATGATTTCCCAGGTAGCCCAAGTTTAACTCCAACTCAGTGTCCTTTTACATATTTCAGAAATGCCCTACAATGCCTAGACATGGTCATGGGTTTTGTTTATTCTTTCTTTTGTTTGGTTTTGTTTTGTTTTCAACATAGGGTATCTGTTAAAGGAAACTATTGCTTACCCCACTGTTGACACCATAGCCTATATTATACAGTTGGTACCCTGACTTTGTTTTCTGTTTGTTCCCTTGCAAAGGTTTTTTTACTTTGACACTGTTGCTGTCTTAGTTGAGGCTAAGACACTCTCCATCTACCATATTGTCTGATATCTCAATTGCTTTCCAGAATACTTATGTAGATATAAACCTACGGTGATAAATCTATCAAACTGACCCTCTTAGTCTATGTCAGCAATTCTTCAGATGAAGCTATTGGGGCATGCACCATCACTTACAATGTTTTCCAAAGATGAACTAGCAACTACAAAACATAAAACAGAAGGATCCAGGGTTTGATATCTATGGACTCTGGGTTGATATTACTGCACTCTGTTTTCTTTCAGTCTCTGATATAGAATTATATTTCAAGAGAAGACTAGAAACTCCCCCATGGTTATTGCACCACATTCTGTGCTATGTTCACTGACTTGTGTGAAGATCCTGTTTGTATCATCCTCATTTAGTGTGTGTGTGTGTGTGTGTGTGTGTGTGTGTATGTGTGTGTGGTCTATGGACATACATGCCATGGCATGCCTATGGAGAGCAGAGACCAATGTCAGTAATCCTCACATCATATGGATCTCAGAGTACGAATTTAAGTCATTCAACTTCCAAGCATTTCCTTCTACTGAGTCATCTCAATAGCAGCTCCTAATCCTTAGTTTTTACAAAAATGATAACACCTACTCTCTGAAGATTTGCCTTCACAGTAACTGATTCTTTTGCATAGATAACTTGAAGTATTTACATTTTATTCTCTTTGCCTGTAGCATAAAATGGAATAAAGGAGTCTTGCTTAAAACACAGAAAACAAATAAGCGTGGACCAACTCAAGGACTGTTTTGAATCTCTGTATGCATGTACCATTTTGGCTTTTCTATTTCTATATTAAACTATTAATACTGTGTGTCCTGTGTGTGAAGTTGGAGAAGAACACCAGGTCCATATGCCTATAGTTAGCACTATAGAAAGCAGAATTATAATATATAATATAATATGTAATATGTAATATGTGATATGTGATATGTGATATGTGATATGTGATATGTGATATGTGATATGTAATATGTGATATGTAATATGTGATACGTAATACGTGATACGTGACATGTGATATGCGATATATGATATATGATATATGATATGTGATATACGATATACG
>NC_034609.1:24290404-24294347 GCF_900095145.1 Mus pahari
TGTAATATGTAATATGTAATATGTAATATGTAATATGTGATATATGATATATGATATATGATATATGATATATGATATATGATATATGATATATGATATATGATATATAATATATGATATATGATATATGATATATGATATATGATATATAATATATAGTCTTTGTGCATCAATGGAATACTGGCTCTCCATCCAGAAGATTGGGAATGGATGTGTTAATGTGTTCTAAATCGTTGCTATTCTTTAAGCCAGCCCACACCAAGTTCTCCAGAATACTACCCATGCTTTTGCAGTCAGTAGACAGGAACTCATGAAAGAGGTACCAAGTACTTTGAAATAGAGCTTTTATGCTCTATTATTACATGCTTATTACAAACCCTTTCTCCCTTGGCCTTAACCTGAGCATTGTTTCTCAGTCAGTAAAACCCATAGAAAAAGGACACAAGTGATTTGACAAAGATATGTATGCCCTTAACAATGGAATTTCTAGGTAGTCAAGCCTAAAGCCTTGTTGTGAAAACTGTCACATAGAAATTCTTCCCCAAAGTTTACTGTCTTTAAACTTGCAAATAAATAAATAAATAAATAAAATAAATAAAATAAACCTTTTGGTGTTAGACTTCAAAAAAAAACTATTAGTATGTATTAACTAATAGACTTCTATCATGTAGAACCCTTTTTTGTCATTATCTGCAGGATGGCTTCCAGTTTTGTATCTAAGTAAAGTTTTTCTTCCCTGATTTCATTTTTGTGTTTTATTTTCCTAATTACCTTTCTCGATTTCTTTTCTTTTTAATTGTGTTGGTCACTTCATTATTGAATGAGCTTGGTAAATTACTTTAATAGCATTCTTTGAATAATCTTGGAATTATTAATTATTATTCATTCATTTCTTCAATTTGTTCAGTAATCTACTTTATAAGTACATTTTATACTTCTGTTGCTGGATCTTGTGATAGTTTTTAGGATAGAGAAGCGCATTAAGCGAAGTAAATCACAAATTCCTCATTTCTGAGAGGGAGAAGTGTAGCCTCCAGGATAAAATAATGGGGTGGTGTGATGGTTTACATGTGCTTGCCCCAGGGAGTGGCATTATTAGAAGGTGTGACCCTGTTGGAGTAGGTGTGACCTTGTTGGAGTAGGTGTGTCTCTGTGGGTGTAGGCTTTAAGAAAATAATCCTAGCTGCCTGGAAGTCAGTATTCTGCTAGCAGCTTTCGGATGGATATGTAAAACTCTTAGCTCCTTCTGCACCATGAATGCCTGGATACTGCCATGCTCCCACTTTGATGATAATGGACTGAACTTCCCAACCTGTAGACCAGCCCCAATTAAATGTTGTCCTCATAAGAGCTGCCTTGGTGGTGGTGTCTGTTCACAGCCGTAAAACCCTAAGACAGTTGGGAAACTTGTTTCTAGCTGGGAAACTCAGATGTGTCTAGATAAATGTTCCCATGAGTAACAAATAATCAGTTCCAAAATTTCCTTTACAATAATCTAATTATTTTCAATGTAACTTGGTCCTTAGGTACTTTTCATGTATTTGAATTAGGAAAGTCTATTTTGAAAAATTGAGAAAGGCAAATTATACTTTTGCATTTTGGTGGATTGCTTGTACACTTACAATCAATTCAAGCAGGACGAGCAAATAATAACAAATAAAACATTCAGTTATTTCCAGGAATATGAATTACAAAGGTTCTTTTTTTCTGTGTTTACATTTTTCATACTTAGTATTTAGGAATATCACATTGCATCCCATCTCTTTCAGGGTCTTAACTATGTCATTCTTCAAAGATCAGATGGGACAAGAGAGAGCAAACATTTGTTCCAGCTCAAAACTCTACAGAGAAAAGTGAAAACATAAACAAATAAACATCGCATCATGACCCCAACACTCATTATGCTTACCGCATATGCTAATTTATTAATATTAGAGTTAATTAGTAGTTACTAAAATTAATTAGTACAACAGAGATTTCAGACTTATACCCAATATTGTTTGGTTTTATTTTATAGGATGTGTGGTAAATCAGATCTTCCTCAAGTTAATATGCTGTTGTCAATTATTCTTACAGTACCATTTAATGAAAAGCAGCTAATTAATATACTCTGAATAACTTCATGAACCATATACTTGGCTCCTAAAAGCAACACTTCCTAGCATCTGCACCCGCAATGCATAGACATGCTTGTGAATTCCCATCTTCAGGAAATGCTGGGAATTCCATAATAATAGCTAATGAATTATTTATAATAGCAAGAAATGAGCAGAAACATGCATATCAGACATTAGGAAGAGTGAACTCAGATAGCATTCAGAGCACTGGGCATATCTGGCTGGCAAGCCTACTTTCACTTTGAAATACTCTGTAAGCAAAGTGTGACCTGTTCAAGCTGAATTCGATCTTAAAAAAATAAAAATAAAAATAAAGAAAGAAAGAAAGAAAGAATGAAAGAAAGAAAGAGAGAAAGAGGACTGTTTTTCTCAGTCTACCAGGCTACTAATATAAGTAAATACTGTTGAGTGAATAGCTTCTAATTTATAGGCTTTAATTTTCACAGTTCTGGGTGTCAAGACATCCATGATTAAGTCAGTGTTAAATTCAAAGGCCGGGGGACCGACCGACTGCCTTTGTGGTTCTTGAATGGTGTCCTCTAGCTCTGTTTTTCATATGATGGAAAATCCACATATCTGAATGGTTTTAAGAACATCTCGCCATTAACATTCAGGCTGAATGTCACACTTGTGAGGATTTCAGCATAAGAATTCTGGAACATTGTGAAGGCTGAGCTCTGCAGTCAGGGAAGAATGATGGTGGGGCAGCAAGAAGATGGAAGAAAATGTGAGACATCATAGGCAGATGCTTCAGGCTTTTATCTATTTGCATGAAGGCACTCACTTTTAGACTAAATGACAAATTTATAAAGACTCACACGGGAGCAGGATTTGTCCAGAAATGCTTACATAATGAATGACTAAATAGTCATGTTTAAGGTTTATGCAAAGCTATATAGATATCTGGTATCCGCAATCTTTAGTTGACACATTCTAGATGTCCAATACTAGCACCATACTTTCTTGACCTTTAAATGTCCTTTATTGCCCTCTATTATCTTTGGGGATATGAATTTTCTTAATTTTTATATGGTAATACACTGCCAATTAATTTTTCTGAAAGCATGATAATTGACATTGTTTCAAGTGTAATTTTTATTCATTTATTTTTATAGAGTTGCATTTTTTCCTGACAGGCTTATGTAGAGTCTTGAAGTATAGACCAGGCTGAACTCAAACACACAGAAATCCACCTGTGTCTGCCTCCTGAGAGCTAGAATTAAAGGGCTATTGTACCACACTAGGCATTCTTATTTATTCTATTTTTGGGAGAGGAAGGATTTTTTATTTAGCTCAGACTCACCTGAACATGCCATGGCGGCCAGGTTGCCCTCATCCTTTAGATCATCCCATCTCAACCCCTTAAATGGAGGGGTTTCAGGAATTTGGGCATGTAATGCCATGTTATCTCATTGTATTCATAACATTTTCTTTCTCACTATATCAGACAAGATTTATTTCTGAAATCGACAGGTGGGCACTGACAACTTGTTATAGGCTGAAGTTTAAATGGGCCTTTAAAAAGGAAATTGCCATTTTGTTGCTTTGGAAAAGAAAATATGAAACAAATCTGAAAAGAAGAAGGACAAGGAGGAGGAGGAAGANGAGGAGGAGGAGGAGAAGAAGAAGAAGGAGAAGGAGAAGAAGAAGAAGAAGAAGAAGAAGAAGAAGAAGAAGAAGAAGAAGAAGAAGAAGAAGAAGAAGAGGAAGAGGAAGAGGAAGAGGAAGAGGAAGAGGAAGAGGAAGAGGAAGAAGAAGAGGAGGAGGAGGAGGAGGAGGAGGAGGAGGAAGAAGAGGAAGAAGAAGAAGAAGAAGAAGAAGAAGAA
>NC_034609.1:24294457-24297925 GCF_900095145.1 Mus pahari
AGGGGAGGGGGAGGGGGAGGGGGGGAGGGGGAGGGGAGGAGGAGGAACTTATTGTCCTGACTCTAAGCACTCCTATGAGTCTGAAAGCTCATTGAAGACAAATGTGAATATTTGTGTCTGTTTCCTTCCTTAATAATTGAATGTTGCTTGGTATAACTCTAACCAGGCAAGTGAAAAACCTGTATGACAAAAACTTCAAGTGTCAAAAAAAAAAAAAAAAAAAAAAAAATTCAGGAAGATCCGAGAAGATAGAAAAATCTCCCATCCTCAGGGATAGGTAGGATAGACACAGTGAAATAATCATGTTACCAAAAGCAATACACAGATTCAGTGCAAACCCCATGAAAATTCCAAAACAATTTTTCAGAGTCATAGAAAAAGCAATTCTCAACTTCTTGTGGAAATAACAAAAAAAACCACAAACAAACAAAAAAAAAATCAAAAAAACAAAACAAAAAAAAAAACAAATAAACAAACCAGGATAGCAAAAACAATTCTCAAAAATAAAAGAACATTTAGGATAATCACCATCCCTGACCTCAAGCTGTACTACACAGCAATAGTTATAAAAAAAAAAAAAAAAAAAAACGACACGGTATCAGTACAGAGACAGACAGATTGATCAAAGAAATCCAATGAAAGACCCAGAAATAAACCCACTCACCTATGACAAAGAAGCCAAAATCATACAGTAGAATAAAGAAAGCATCTTCAACAAATGGTCTAATTGGCAGTTTGCTGGTGAAAGAATGCAAATTGATTCATATTTATAACCTTACACAAAGCTCAAGTGAAAGTAGATCAAAGACCTCAACATAAAACCAGATACACTAAATCTAATAGAAGGAAAATTAGAAAATATTCACAGATGCATTGGCACAGAGGACATTTTCCTGAATAGAACACCAATGGCTCAGGCTCTAAGATCAACAATTCACAAAAGGAACCTCCTTAAGCATAAAAGCTTCTCTATGGCAAAAGAAACCATCAACAGGACAAAAGAGCAACCTACAATTTCAGAAAAGATCTTCACTAACCTTTGCCGACAGAGGGTTAATATCCAAAATATATAATGAACCCAAAATGCTAGACTATAAAAAAATAATAATAATAACCCAATAAAAAAATGAGGTAGAGAACTGAAGAGAGAATTCTTAACATAGGGAATCTCAAATGGCTGAGAAGTACTTAAAGAACTGTTGAACATTGTGAGTCCTCAGGGAGATGAAAATCAGAATGACCTGAGATTCCACCTGACACCAACCAGAATGACTAAGATCAAAAACTCAAGTGCCAGCGCATGCTGGTGAAGATGTGGAGAAAGAGGAACACTGTCCCATTGCTGATAAGATTGCAAACTGGTACAGCCACTCTAGATATCAATCTATGCTAAATTTCCTTTGACTTATCTGTAGGAAGAGTAGTCTTTTTCAGACTCTGTGCATAATGAAACTAGGTCATTTAACACATAAACTCTGTTGTTTGATTTAGCAACACATTTGGCTTAATCCTGAGTCTTCAGAATCTTATGCGGGATGTGCTACACACTAGAAGCTCAATGTATGACTTTTAGATTTAGATTCAAGGTCAACGACATTTCGTTTGTTTTTGCTTTTTCCTACCTGTTTCCTGATTTCATCAATATTATTCATTTCATTTGGAATAACAGCTCCTCACACATTCAATTAAATCTCAAAACTTTTCCTTATAGATTTCTTTCAGTGACTGCAGAAAGTTCTCCTCGACAACCCTGCTACTGCATGCCTATGTGTCTACCTCGGAAATTCCACTTCCTGAGAACTCCAAATCACAGAGCCAGGCTCCATGAACATGTCGACAATAGAAGATGTCAGCATCCCACAGCATGCTTTTTGTGCAAGAACCTTTGCTGTTTTTGTGGAAGAGTTAATGGAATCAGAAAATTGTAGAGCTTCATAAATATTTGTGCATATTTTATTAGCATTTTTTCAAACAAGTTTTACATTTTATTCTGAAAGTACTATAAAATTAAAGTATTTTCCCTATTGTATCAGTTGACTTAAGATAACTTCTGTTTCATCTGCTATTACTAGCTCTCTCTAGGGTAGATTCAGCAATGAACTGATAACCTACTCAATAAATATGCCTTAATTACGATGTGAAGCAAAACTCATGGGCATTCCAGTTGGGCTCAATTTAAACATGAAGCCTGGTGTGTTAAGAACTTCATGGTCTGGATACGTCCTCAACTAGCAAAAAGAATAAAAACAGGCAACTTCAGGAGGTAGGAGGTGGTGGAACCCTCTAGAATGTACCAGAGACCTGGAGTGCGAGAGATGCTCAGGAATTAAAGATAGGTACCTTAGATGAAATGCCCAACAGTGGGGAGAGAGAACTTGTAGAGTCCTTCTGCAGTAGAAAGACAAAACATCAGTTGGAGGGATGGGGTTGCCTTCCCACATGCAAAAACTCTGACCCAACTTTGTTCCTGTCAGAAAGGATTGCAGGGACAAAAATGGAGAAGAGACTGGGGGAAAGGTGGTCCAATGACTGGTCCAAATTGGGATCCAGCTCAAGGGGAGGCTCCAAGTCCTGACACTATTGCTGATGCTGTGATGTGCTTACAGACAGAAGCATAGCATGGCTGATCTCTGAGAGGACCAACAAGCAGTTGACTGAGTCAGAAGCAGAAAATTATATCTAATCAATGGACAGAAGCTGGGGACCCCTGTGGTTGAATTAGGAAAACTGAGGAGGAGGGCAACCCCATAGGAAGACCAGCAGTCTCAGATAACCTGGACCACTGAGATCTCTCAGACACTGAGCCACCAACCAGGCCGCACACCCTAGCTGGTCCATGGCCCCCAACGCTTATAGAGGAGAGGACTTCCTGATCTGGTCTCAGTGAGAGAAGATGCACTTAACCCTAGAGAGACCTGAGGCCCCAGGGAATGGGAGGCCTGGTGGGGTGCAGGGTAGTGGTGGGGACATCCTTTTGGAGGCAGGGCAGGAGGATTGGGATGAAGAACTGTCTGTCATTGGGCAGACTGGGAGGGAGATAACAATTGGACTATAAAAAAAATGATTAAAGATAATGAAAAAAAGAATAAATTTTTTAACAATCAAATTGATCCTCAAGTTCTATATTTTATTATATATGTATGATAAAACTCAAAAGCTGACATGGTATGATATCATACATAACAAAATGCAAAAAAAATATATTTGGTTGTAGTTATATAATATTTTGAATGGTGCTCGATGAATCAATTGAAAATTGGATTGGAAAGTATATAACAGAATACAGAGATTGTAGGTTAATATTCCCATCATAACTTTTAGAACTTAATGGGTTTTGAACCCTGAGCGTATTATTGTTGTCTACTCAAAATAAAAATTTAAATATTAACCTCCCAAAACTCTGATGTGTGGTTGAAGCTAGTTAGTGTGTTGGGTTTTAAGTACTCAGGATCAGTATCCTGACACCTC
>NC_034609.1:24298095-24321280 GCF_900095145.1 Mus pahari
AGTACTCAGGATCAGTATCCTGACACCTCTCAGTACTCAGGATCAGTACCCTGACACCTCTCAGTACTCAGGATCAGTATCCTGACACCTCTCAGAGACTTCCATGGCTCTTTCAGAAGCCAACACACTATTCTTTCTTTTCTGGTTATTAGTATGCAAACTCCTTTCCCCATACTGATTACACATTATCCAAGTATGTACTTTTGTTCATTTTGTTATTAGTAGCCCACCAGAGTTGGCCACTCAGTCAAAAGTCTTTATGCCAGTCGGCTAGGAACAAGTATAACACTGAGTATTTAAGATGATTGGATTTTAAAGGTAAAAACCACATCCTGGTGTCATGATCAATGGCTACAAGTGGAGGTTTTGTCCGAGCAAGCAATTTAACAAAAGGTAAGATTATTAACCGGGGCAACTTGACCTCGGGTTCCTAGTGTAGACTTGGATAATTTTCCAGGACTCTCACTCCATCAAGGAGATCATGTTCTAGTTGAATCTAAAATGGCATCAGTGAGAAAACAAGACCCAGGAGCCTCTACAGTATCATACTTTACTACAACTTCTTTTGTTTTTTGTTTTTGTTTTGGAGGGATTAAAGGCGTGCGCCACCACGCCCGGCTTACTACAACTTCTTATTCACATCTGTCCACAGAAATTTCTACCAGTACTTTTAATCCTATTAAATCGAGTTTATAAATTATATGGATACATACAGAGAGTTTAAATTTATAAGCCATATATAAAGATGTATGTATGTATGTATGTATGAATGTATGTATGTATGTGTGTATGAGAGAGAAAGAGAGAGAGAGAGAGAGAGAGAGAGAGAGAGAGAGAGAGAGAGAGAGAGAGAGGAATCCTGAGCATGGCTATATAATTTACATTCGTGTTACTTTGAACCCAAATCAGTAATATATAGAGAGATGATGATGATGAGCACTGGATAAAGCACCATTATGCGTGAAACAGAGGACAAGAGCTGTCCATTTATAATTAACTCCATGTAAATTAAAAGTAATTCATCCAATGGATTAAAACTTACCAAGGAGGTATTTTTGTTATTCCTCTTTCATAATGGAGAAAATAAGAAGCCATTGAAAAAGTCATTTATTCCATTATGCCCTGTGGCTGTACAAGTCTTTCTACTAACTCCTCTAGAATTATATAAAATGTTGTGGAAACAGTAGGAATGTAAAAGCTCACTTCTTTATTTAATACCCTTTGATTAATTCTGCACAGCAAAATTTCCCTGTGAAATACAAAATGCACTTTCTTCAAATGGTTTAATCTGTTTATTCATCACTTAAAGGTACATTAGAGAGCCTGGGAACCTGATCTTTATTTTCTTACTAACAGATGTTGATACTAAGAAACATGTAATTGAGCACTTCGGGGCAATTATTTTAAAATATAATGCTCACCTTTCCAATAACTTTCTATGTGTTTTCTCCAAATTAAGACACATTTCATGTTGACTCATCAAATGGCCCCATGCCTCCCCCTTTGAGACAATCCTACCTCAAAATATGCTGCTTAAAATTGCCAAGCCAGTACAAAGGAAGAACGTCAGGCCTCTTGCATATTCAGAGCCGGCTGTCACTTGGTCTGGAGTCGCTTACTGAGGCATTTTAAACCTCGCTCAGTGTTTCTTTCCTTTACATGCAGGTGATTATTGCATTCAGAAAGCATTTTTCTCCCTTTCAATGGTTCCAGAATCTTAAAGTGCACCTGTATCAGTTGAGATTTTAAAAAATAATTTAAGTAGGCCAATTACTTGATTTTCCCCAAAACTGCTGTGCTCTAGCTAACACATCTTTTGCCTTTGTATCTGTGGGCTGTACCTTGCCTTTCACTCTTTCACTAGGGCACCCCATCACCTCTTACCTTCAAGCCAACACCATCTTATGGCTGAAACATATCTTAAATCCATCTCATCCATTACACAGAATAATAGAGCTAAAATCCTCTTTTACAGTAGTCATTTTTTTTTTCTAACCCATCCCTATTCATACTAATTCTCTTAAAAACTTCTAACACAAACTCTTATATGGCACAAGTTATGCAATTATGTATCTATGTATAGCACACAGTTTCTTCAATGACTGTGAAAGTTTCAGTAAATTAATAAAATGCATTCCTTTTTTGTTGACTTATTACTTTTCTTTAAATTAATTTATTTTTTACACATTCCCTGCACCCACTCCACTTTTTGTCTGCTCCACATCCCACATCTCCTCCCCACCCCACCCTGTCTCCATGTGGTTTCCCACACGCCCCACCCCACCTGACCTCTAAACTCCCTGGGGCTTCCAGTCTCTTGAGGGTTAGGTGCATCATCTCTGAATGAACACAGACCTGAAAGTTCTCTGCTGTATGTGTGTTGGGGGCTTCATATAAGCTGGTGTATGCTGCCTGTTTGGTGATCCAGTGTTTGAGAAACCTCTGGAGTCCAGATTAACTGAGACTGCTGGTCCTCTTACAGTATCACCCTTCTCTTCAGATTCCTTCTGCTTTCCCTAATTCCACAACAGGGGTCAGTGGTTGCAGTCCATTGGTTGGGTGCAAATATCTGCATCTAACTCTTTCAGCTGCTTGTTGGCTCTTTTGAAGGGCGGTAATGATAGATCCCTTTTTGTGAGTGCTCCATAGCCTCAGTAATAGTGTCAGGGCTTGGGACCTCCCCTTTATTGGAAGAGAAACAGACTATTATGCTACTGCTATCCAGACCACTGTTCTGGGTGTGATATGAACTCCAGATAAACTCTATTTACACTATGGTTGAAGAGTGGGAGCTAGATCTGGTATAGATCTTGCATTTAATTACTTGAGAAGCTAAGACTAGAAAGAGTGAGCTCAAATCCAACCTTGTCAAGACCTGTCTCAGAAGTAAAACCAGAATTTCAGGTAAAGGAAAATTCCTATTTCAAAAATAAATTTAAAATTACAGCAATGGTTATGGAGTCTTGTTCCCCTGCCTAAGTCTAATATATCTGACAAACTGATTAACTCCACGTTACATCATGTCTTCCTGAGTTAAGCAGGGATAATAATAATATTCTGACTCCAGAGAGTTGTCATGACTATTTCATGGGTTTGATAATTGAATATTTTGTCACTTACTAATGGGCCTCAATAAGCACTGAGGATTGTACCATCATTTTTATACTTTACTTACATTGTAAAATTAATTACCAAAGAATCGTGGTGATACCGTTGACTAAATACTCTCACTCTCACATGTAGAATAATCCAAATATACAGGTAGGACACAGTGAGTTTGGAGTTTGTAGCTTTGAAATTGTTATTTATTTTGCACCCACATTTTGAGCTTCATAAGGTACTATCTGGAGAAAAGTCTATGCTTTTCAAAGCCAAGGATGATAACTTTCATTTCTTATCCAGTCTACCTCCTTTTGGTTCCCAAGACAATATTTTATGCTACGTGTGCTTAGAGATAAAGTGAGCTAATTCTCATTTCATTGCAGTAGTCAATCTTCTTCTTTTATATTCCTTCTTTACTATTTATTGGATATTTTATTTATATTTCAAATGTTTTCCTCTTTCCAGGTCTTCCCTTCGGAAACTGCCTACCCCATCCCTCCTCCCCCTGCTTCTGAGGGTGCTCCCCCACCCACCCACTTCCATCTTCCTGCCTTGGCTTTCCCCTACATTGGGACATCGAACACCCTCAGGCCCAAGGGCTTCTCCTCCCAGTGATGTCCAACAGGCCATCCTCTGCCACATATGTGACCAGAGCCATGCGTCCTTCCATGTATATTCTTTGGTTGGTGGTCCAGTTCCCAGGAGCTCTGGGTCTGATCGGTTGACACTGTTGCTCCCTCCATAAGGCTGCAAACCCCCTTAGCTCCTTCCGTCCCTCCTCTTCCTCCTCCTCCATTGGGGACCCCCTTCACTCAGTCCAATGTTTGGCTGTGAGCATCTGCCGCTGTATTTGTCAGGCTCTGACAGAACCTCTCAGGAGACAGCTATATCAGGCTTCCATCAGCAAGCACTTCCAGCATCCACAATAGCATCCAGATTTGGTGGCTGTAAACTACATGTACCATCTCCACTGCAGGGTTCTCAAATGTGAAGGCAAAATGAGAATGAAGTTAGCACAAGGAAAACTGTGTAATGTTTATGTTTATAATTGCTATGTCAGTGTATTGGTCAGTACTTTTAAAGATTTTAAGACCTCATTGAAAATAATTTTCAGTTCAAATTAAATTTGCCTTATGGGTATGCTAGATAATATGTATAATTTTAGTTTTATAACAATACTGACTATTAACAGCTTTTGAATTGAAGTTGTACCTATGGAATGACTCTTTTTTAAAATGTGGGGAAGATGTGCATCAACAGTTGAGAGCCCTTGCTGCTTCAATGGACTAGGTTTGATTTCCACTATGCATGTATGACAAGAAACAACTAACTGTAACTTCAGCTCCAAGGATCCAATTCAATACCCTCTTCTGTATTTTATAGGTGCTGGTACACATGCATACACACACATTCACACATTCACACACACACACACACACACACACACACACACAAACACACACACACACAAATTATAAGTGAAAAATTACATTGAAAAGTGTTATATTTTGAATTATATCTCGTGTAATCACTGTCTTTAGGAATCATACTTGCTTAGTAAAGTGATAGTAGATCACTTTCCTCTAAGATCCATGACTTCACTAACCCAAAGTCATTGGGTTGGTTTCCAGTGCTAATAATAATTCCCTCTGGGTAAGCAGGCATTATGTCCAATTAGACAGCAAATGGTTACTGCCAAGATACGAGAGCCACTATGGAACCTTAAGGACTATCCTGCTATGCTCTTTGTTATGTTTCGTTGGCATCACAGCACAGCAGGACAGAACTATTAGTTTCTTCATTTTCTTGGCAGGTTGTATTGTACTTTTTTTGTACTTTGAAAGCAAGTTCTTAGGGAGAAAGCATTCAGGTCCTTAAACTCGGAGAGTAATGTAGCTCTTACTTCTAATCAAAGAAGGTTTTCTTTGCAGCAGGAGACCATTACAGAAAACTGCAACTGGGCAAAAGACAGACAACAACTAATCATAGGGTTCCCAGACACAAGAGATGCATCTACAATACAACTGCCCTTGCAGCTCAAAGGACATCTTGACAGAGGGAGCAAAAAGACTATTAGACCAGGAAATCTGCTGTAAGTTGATATTTCTTTAAAAAGACAGGGAGAATACATCTATAAACACTCAACTATATATCTGCCTAAACAAGACTGGACCAATGAGAACACCAATACACATGCTGTCTTGGGAGATTGTGGAAGCATCTTATGGGACCTCTCCCCTATTCAAAGATATACAGTAAACTAGAGACTTCTTATATAGAAAGCATTAGTCCTATCCAGGGAAAAGCTCCCTAAATGGTTCTTCATTTTCAAGATGTTAGTTTTTAAATCATGTATATAGAAGTATACTAAACAGAATCATCAGTTTGTATTGATATTTTTACATATTTATATAATACATATGTAATTATATATACATATATAATAATAATAATATAAAAATTATATGAATTTGTAAAGGAGTGAAGGGAAACACAATGAAAGCATTAGAGGGAGGAAATAGAAAAATGTCGTAGTTATATTATAAATTTAAATTAACGATGCAAGTGTAATTTTCTCATATTTTTTGTGTGAGAGAGTATTCATGTGTGTGTGCACATGTGAATGCATATGCATGCACAAGCATATGTGTGTGATATGTATGTGTATGTGGGTATATCCATTTGTGCATGATTCATTGTGGGAGACATAATTATATTATAGTGCATATGTAGAAATTAGGACACATCTTGTAGAACTTTGGTCTTGCCTTCGGTCTTTCCTTCCACAGTATGGCGTCCAACAATCAAACTTAGGTCATCACATTTGGTGGCTAGAACTTGTCCTGTATCAGTACATTTTGGTTCATATGGTGATATGTTTCAAATACTTAGAGAAACCAGTACTTTTGTAGACCAGCTAAAGCCTGCTACTTTTAGTTGTTTTTTTTTTTTCTTTCTTTCTTATAAGGATGAATTTTATTAAAACTGTAATGATTAAATGAATGCTAAAACCCATTAACTCTATAATAGTATGCAAAATATTGGCATCCCTGTGAATAGAACAAGTAAAATGAGCTATAAAAATAGATGGTAAGGCCTCAACACTACACAGAGAACTACATGTAACCAAGGAATGCTGAGAGCTGGAGAAAGAGTCTTCCCCAAGGAAGAACATACCAACTGGTTATCTAATACCAAATGGTCGGTCATTTGCCTGTCTGTGTAAATTTATTCATGTAGCAAGCATGTGAGCTAGAGAAAGTACCCAAGGAGCTGAAGGGGTCTGCAACCTTCTGTGGAACAACAATATGAACTAACCAGTATCCCCAGAGCTTGTGTCTCTAGCTGCATATGTAACAGAAGATGGCCTAGTCAGCCATCATTGGGAAGAGAGGCCCCTTGGTCTTGCAAACTTTATATGCCCCAGTACAAGGGAATGCCAGGGCCAAGAAGTGGGAGTGAGTGGGTAGGGGAGCAGAGCAGGGGGGAGGGTATAGGGGAATTTTGGGATAGCATTTGAAAGGTAAATGAAAATATCTAATAAAAAATTAAAAAAAAACTAAGAAGCAAAAACAAAGGTTATATCAAAAAAAGAAAAAAAGAAAGAAAAGAAAAGAAAAAGAAAAGCATCCATGAATTTAAAAAAGAGCAAGTTGATACATATGGGAGGGTTTAAAGGGAGAAAAAGAAAGGAAAAATATAATTGTATTACAACCTCAAAAATAAAAGAAATGTTAATTTAAAAAGATAACCAAAAGGACATGGCAAAGAAAAGAGCCAGTGTGATAAGGTGGTTATAGCACAGCTCACTGCTTTTCCAGAGGACCCAGATTGGTTTCCACTATTTATATCAGGAAACTCACTATTGGTTGTAATTCCAGCATGAGGGTATCTTAAGCCCCTTTGTGGCTTCTGCAGCATCTGCACACATGTGTCATGAATGTACATAAATAAAATACATATAAAAAAATCCCATTTAAAAACAATACAGTCAGAAAGAAAAGTATCAAATAGTAACAAGTTTTAGGTAATCCAGACATACACTTTTCTTAATAGGCCCTTCACGTACAATACAGAATAACCCTTATAAATTATTTTCTTCATAAGAAGAAATTGTATGTTTTCTCTTACTAAGAAAGTCAAATAATATATAAAATTTTTTCTCTCTCTTATCCTATACTTACCATATGGCTTCCAAATGAATGTATTTTTTTGCCAATTTTCTCTACAATAAACATTCTCAACAGCTAATTTTTTTTCTTTCTTTTTTTTATTATTTTCTTTATTTACATTTCAAATGCTATCCCGAAAGTTTCCTATACCCCTCCCCCCACCTCTGCTCCCCTACCCACCCACTCCCACTACTTGGCCCAGGCCTTGCCTTGTGCTGGGTCATATAAAGTTTGCAAGACCAAGGGGCCTCTCTTCTCAATGATGGCCGATTAGGCCATCTTCTGCTACATATGCAACAGCTAATTTTTAATATGATACAAATTTCTCAAGGTAACGGTTAGTTAGCAAATGGAATGTTTATTTAAAAACAAAAATCTGTTATTTCAAAGTATATATATATATATATATATATATATGCAGTATATATATATATATATATATATGCAGTGTTGCAGTGTATATATATATATATATATATATATATATATATATATATATATATATGCCTTGTCTACTGAGATTCATGAAGAACATCAGTTCCATCAATCTGGTTTTTTGTTCTTAACAAGTGTTTCCTCTACCTCTAATTTTTTTTTTTTTTTGAGTTTCATTATATTCCTACAATCAATTTTCTAAATTCTTTTAAATCTAGTTTTTTAAGTATGTGGGTCAATAGATGAAATGCAAAGTGATGGCTCTTACAGGTACTTCTCAGCTTTCTTTCCCTTCTGCCTTTTGATGTGAATTTTTAATACCTTAATGTAGTATTTAGAGTCACATTTTCCTGTCTCAGACACACTGAAAAAATTTTGCCCTCTTTTCTTAAAGAGATTTCCCATTATACACATGTACATACATACACACATACTAATGTGAAATACTGTCTATATTTTCAATCTATGAAATTTTGGATTAATTCTGGTCAGAGAGAGAGAGAGAGAGAGAGAGAGAGAGAGAGAGAGAGAGAGAGAGAGAGAGTGCTTAACAGGATTCTGTAAAATTGCATGTAGCAGAGGAAAGGAGGCAGCAATCCAAAATAGTTTATCATCTAGCCAGGTGAGTATTTTTGAATATTCATGTATTTTCAGTATTCAAGACTGCTGTGGTGGAAGCACTGACTTTGCACACTACTGATGCTAACAAATATTGATGTAGATTCAGTTCGCTGTAGTGCTCTGTTGGAAACATGCATATACAGAAGCATACTGGGGAAAAAAGGTCATTAGTAAGTGTGTCCCAGAAACAGTGATTTTGGTAATATGAGGCTCATTATGCACCAACTCTTCCACATTTCCCCCTAGGCACCCCACAAGCAAACATATGCATATACCAACGTACTAATGAGACAGTGAGCTCACTTCTCAGGAGAGCACTTCGCGTTTAACCCACTTGACATGGTAATGGGATTGGGCTTACTTTCTTAACTGGATACACTTTCACTTTGCACTAATTAGCCCTTCGCATTTTCTAGTAAATTTCGAGCTTCTATAATGATGTCTCAAATAGTCATATACATAGTGTTTTGATTTGATTTCATTGAGATTTTGGTATTTACAGACTCATTTGGCAAACCATAGGATTTTTTTTCAATGCTCTGATTTTTGTCTGTCTATCTTCTGAAGCATGGTTTGACCTTGGGTATGGCATTATTCTTCTGTTGTAAAGTGATGCTAATTTTTCTCTATAATGAGATTGTGCGTATAAGATACATCAGCATAGCCATGGCATTCAATATATTGAAAAATTTGTGTTTAACATTCTAAACCAGTCATACTTCTACTATAAAACACCCGTTTAAAGGACACACATTAGTAATTCAGTATTATGTCCATATGTATGTGTTTAATCAGTACATATGTATGTAGATATTCATGTTTTCCACAGGTACAAGAAGGGAAACACCTTGTTCAGGTCTTTGTAAAACATACAAGATAGAATGCTCCTGAGTAGCAGCTCATTTGGTTAGAATTTTTTTTGCTGGTATGCCTCACTGTGATAATCTTCTGTACGGCAGTTTTTCTGGAGTTGACCCAATCTTCAGTATTTTCTCTATATTGAATAGTGCACAGTCATAAGTTTGCCATGTCTTCTATTTGTGTTTCATGGTCATGATCCAGAATGCACTCTGTAAAACTTTATAAAAGAAAGCTTGTAATATTTCAATATATCTGCCTCTTAAACCTTTTAGTGACATTTACTCTTATAATTCATAATAAATCATATCGCCTCATGTTGCTTATTATATGTCAAATACTAAAAAAAATTTTTAAATGTCTAACATGAAGAAAGTGATTGAATTGTATATAAACACAAACTGCTATGACAGACAGAAGAAATCAATTTTTATTTAATGTTCTGGAAGAAAAGTTTTCAAACCCAAAGTTTGAGATAGTTCTAACATTGCCATTGAAGTCAGGCACACAAGAAATCCAGAGTCTGATGAGAAAATATATACCTTATTCTGTGGGGCATTATTATGCAAATCATATTTCTGAATTTTACCAAAGATCACAGAAAGGATGGTATGTAGATTTTACATGTAAAGTATACTTGAAGAAGGTATTGAACTTGAAACTCATAATAAGTAATTGAAATTATTTTAGATTATATTGAAGAGGATACATTTTATATAATTTAAGATAAAAAGATATAACATAAAATTACTCTTTTTTTTTTTTTTGCTGAGGATCAATCCCCTTCACTCTCTCTGAGTCTTTACTTTCACTCTCTTCTACTCTTAATATTTTACAAAAGTATTTTGAAAAATATTCCCCCTTATTCTGAAACAGCTCATGCATGAAGATGCAATATGAGAGTTGATGATTTATATATACAGACAGTTTTTAAATTGAAGCAAAAATCTCAAAACATAGATTATATATCTACAAATATGCTGATTCACACAGACACACAGTTACATGTACTGTGGTCCAGTATTTATTAACTTCTATGTTCCTAGCTCTATCCTTACCTGCAGGTTTAGATCTAGTAAGATAATTACTCCTTGTTCCAATAGAATTAAAGCTCACCTCATTTTGCTTTTTATTCTGAGACCAGTTTATGAAGTTGCTTTGCAGCTCACTGAAGCCTTGAAATATAACCAGGCATCAAAGAATCTGGATTACCAGCATGTAACACCAGGTTCAATCCCTACAAGTTTGTTAAGGAATGATATTAGATTTTGCTATACTCCATGTTTTTATTGATTAAAAAAAGAATCTACTTTTCCTCAAATAATACTTCTATTAATTATTTGGGAATTTCATACATTGTACTCTAATCACACTTGCTTGCAATAACTCCCAGGTTCATCTTCTGACCATTTTACAATCGTTCCAAAAAGTGTATATATATATTCAAATTTGTGTTGTGCATATACTCATTAATTATAGACAACAGTCCAGTTGTCAGCCCCTTAATTATAACTGAGTTGTTTCCTATTTCACTGTTGCCAGAAGCCATCTACTACAAAGAGATACTCTTTAGTATCTTTTTTACAACGTTTGAGGACTCTCCTCAATAACTTCCTGTCTTCACTGTTTTGCTGAGTTTTTGTTGTTGTGGTTGTTGTTGTTGTTGTTGTTATTGTTTTTGTTTTTTGGGGTGGGTCAAGGTGGGGCAGGTGAGATTTTGTCACAAAGCCTTCGATGTCTCTCTCAATTATGAGTATGCAGTAATTGTTACCACTGCAGAAGAAGTGTCCTTGCTCATAACAGCTGGAACAAACATGGATTCTGGACTTCTTCAAGGCCTGCAATTAGAGCATATAATAAAGATTTCAGGGTCTCAGGTAGAAATGCAGCTCATGGACAGAAACATGATCACCTTCAGCAGCCCTGAACATGAGCATCAACATGACTTCATGTGGCAAAATAGTTGAAGGATATAGCATGGTCTCCGGTGGCAGAACAGATCATAGACATCCACATGGCTCCTTGAGCAAGCATCTTTAAGCTCAAATATTTATTGCTTTTTGGATTGTGTTTACAATGTTAACAATTATTATATTGCTATTTAATGATTACAATTAATTATTACTAGTATCTTATTATGCCAATTATCAAGTTGCATCCTGTATTTAATTTTAACGCTAACATATGACAGTAGTTATCATCTGTTTGCTTTTATTTGAAGACAAACATAAAATGTAGAAAGGTTTTATAAGTCATCCAAAGACTCAGTATTACAATACTGAAAAATGAGTCATGAAATTTAGGTCTTTGATTCTAAAGTATACTTTATTAACAGATAAATTATATTTCCCTCATTGGATTTTTAAAAATTTATGAGACAATATCTGCTGAGCTTTATTTGATACAACATTTTCTTATATTTCCTATAATCAAGTCATAGTTTGTTTTATAATCATCAGCCATGTAAGCCTTTTTCTCTTCAAGACCATTATAAATATAAAAACATATTTTTAGCACTCTTTAATTTTGTATAACTATATACATATAAAACTCTATATACATAAACAATATATAGCTATATATAGTTTATATATAACTATATGACTGTATATGACTTTATGACTGTATATGACTATATATTGTATATATGTGTGTATATATATATATATTGTTTTCTCTATACCTTCCTTTCAGGTTTTGTCGAACTCAAGATGTTAGATACAGAATGTAAGAGAAGATTTTTCAGCAATAATTTTATTTTGAATTGTAGGAAAGACCCTTAGTATAATTAAGGTTTCATAGTACCTACACTCATGAATTAAATGATTAATATACAAAACTGTAGAGATTGTGATTCATATCAGTATTTTCAACAATATTCTAGGTGTATGGTTTTTAAAGGTAAGGATGGTCAACTGTGCTCATTGCTGGAGAAGGCTGGATTAGAACATGGCAAACCACAAGCTTCTGGTAATTAAAATATAACACAATGTTAGAAAAGTTTTAGGAAATATTTCAGCTTTGTGAGTGACTGACACTGAGAAGGTGGTCACAAAATTCAAACAGATCACGAGGAAAACTCGAAAGAAGCAAGGAGATTGTAGAGACAATGGCCATCGTCTCCTATCACTACTATGTATTTATATACATTTAAATAAAGGTAGTACTTTCTGGATGCACCAGAGCTCTAGTTAGAGAGAGGATAAAAATGGGAGCAACATAAGGAAGGAAATCCCAAGCAGGGAAACATAAGTACAGAAATGTAAAAATGATATCTCTAACATCGTCATAGAGACCAGCAGAAAGCACTCATTGGATGAACATCAACAGAAGAAAATACAGAAGAAGCTCCCACACACAGACACTCAGACTAGCTTGGTATGCAATTAGCTGCAATCCTACTTAACATATGGATACTGCTTCATGTGCTTCATTGAATTCCTATAGCACCACTTTCAGTCAGACAAGGCAGGAAGAATGAGGAATGAAGCCACAGACATGCTAAGGAGTCTTTCTATGGGACATAGAGGCAAACATAGAATAAAATCTATAGTCCATGGAATTAGCTGGTCAGGTGCCTAGTCCATTAATACACCCCTAACTTGCATGCCCCATTAGCAACACAGTGACATTAGAGAAAGCCACCACCAGGCTATGTCTTGCTTAGCCAGGGAAGTTAATGTTCCTTTCACAGTGTGCAAAAATCACTTCCATAATAAATGGTATTTTAGTTTTCTCTCTGACCACATAAATGAGTGAGGGGTGATAATGACATTCTCATTATTTTAGGAACATATTTGCATTTGTAATGATACTGCTCCTACCAGGCGCCAGAGCTGTAGAGACAACTGTCTGAATTAATTATATTTGTTTGGCTGATTAGATAAAAAATGCAAACATAAACTGCACATCAAACTGCTTTAAGATTATTTAATCCTTCTCTTGAAAGGGAAATGGGCCTCTGAAGTTGTTCTTTTTCAGGCTCAAAAAAAGTAGATCATTAAATCAAGCAACTGAAATGGGTCTTTAAAAATTACCCCTTCAAATTTCTGCATTTTTCTCAAGAGTCTTAAATAAGCATATCAATCTACATAGCATCACCATTGACTTATTAATGTGTATTCGTATCTTAGATTGGACTGTTCAGTTTTCATTAGCCTTTCCCCATGCTCCTATTGGAAGCTAAATCTTAAACAGTGTCCATTTAGTAGAGAGCAACTTTGAAGTGGGAATAAGTGCCGTTAGCCCCTCCCCTGAATTTTTCACACTGTGAAATGAGATTTGCAGAGGTCCCTGGCCACGCCTCCCCTTTCCTGATCACTGAGTGCTTGTTAAATGAAACAGGAATGTTTTTCCCTCCCTGTTCACATCCTCTGGCAGCCCATCTGTGCATTTGTAAGTTCAGTAGCTCAATCCAAATGCAGTTGAAATCTAACAAAACTTTGAACATTTTCATAAGTCACACTCCACTTAGCAGTGAAGAATAATTCCTAGAGAAAAAGAAGTGGTTCAAAGCCTTATGATCTTTTCTTTGCCATCCCTCCTTCCTGTTCCACCCTTGATTCCAGAAGTCTCAATGCAGTAATGCTATAATCAATCTTCCAATTTCATGTCCTATTTACAGGCTATTCCCTAGCATTGGAAAACTATGTCTATATTTGCATAGGTGATAGCAATTGAACCAGATATCATCTATTTATCTACTTATCATCTAGCCTGGAGCTCTGTGTAATTTCTAATTTCTCAAATGGGGATATTGTATTATCATGGAGCTATATTTAAATGTTTCTTCTTAGCACTGTAGTTTCTTTTGTATAGCTTAAAACAATTGCACTGAATCTGTCCAGAGAACAGTGGTCAAAGGGGGTCGGCAAAGTTTTTACACGTGTGTGAATGCATGTTTGCATATGTTCTTGATATTATGATCAATCATAGCAAGAAGGAAATTTTGAGCAAAGGATGGTAGTAAAGGGGATTGAATAATGTATTATCGGCTAAAGTCAAAGATTCAAAAAGGGGCTGGGGGGAGTATGATTCAGGGTTAAAGAGCACTTCATGCTGTTTCAGTAGACCCGGATTTAGATTCTTGTGTGTGCACAGCAGCATAAAACTATCTATATCTCTAGGTCCAGAGGACTGATACCGTTTTATGAATTAGGAGGCACCAGGCAAAACATTTATACACTTTAAAAAAGTCTGCTGTAAATACACACACACACACACACACACACACACACACACACAAACACACAACTACATATTGTTTCCATTCAGGCCACAGCATACAGTAAAAGATTTCAT
This sequence comes from Mus pahari, assembly GCF_900095145.1. Classification (NCBI taxonomy): domain Eukaryota; kingdom Metazoa; phylum Chordata; class Mammalia; order Rodentia; family Muridae; genus Mus; species Mus pahari. The sequence goes on from NC_034609.1 coordinate 24,312,585, forward strand.
TATACAAATAGATTTAGTGTTAGCATGAGAGCTCATAGAATAGGATTCCAAGTTTGTACAGCTTATGTACAGTGAATATAAAGAATACTATGAGTATGTACTACTGTTATTATTATTAGTAGTAGTAGTATTTAAATTATATTTAAGGAGTAAATTATACTCCTTCTAATATGAAGAAGCATCCTCACTGATTCACAAAGTGTAGACCTTTTTATGAGAACACAGTGTGCGGGAACAAGATATCACAGTTTTATTACCTATGTATTTAAAGAAACATTTTTTTTTTTTTGAGACAGGGTTTGTCTGTATAGCCCTGGCTGTCCTGGAACTCACTTTGTAGACCAGACTGGCCTCGTACTCAGAAATCCACCTGCCTCTGCCTCCCAAGTGCTGGGATTAAAGGCGTGCACCACCACTGCCCAGCTGAAACATTCAATTTCTAAGATTCCTCACATAGACAAGTTGTGAAGGATAAAGATTAAAAACATTAGAATTGGTTGACATAATAATAATAATAATAATAATAATAATAATAATAATAATAATAATAACATCTCTTTGTTAGATGTCTGTAGCTTAGCCAGTGTGCATTTACAGAACTTATTAAAACGTTGACCACTTGTGTAGGAGGAAGTTACATACAGTGAGTAGGTATGGTAATAATTTCATCATCCATTCTGTAAAGGCACTGGATATCCTCCTATTTCCTTCTGTAATCAAGGAGTAGAAAAAGGAGAAACTGTACATTTTCTAGATGCAGGAATTGACATTGTGTCTGCTGGACATTTACAGCACTGTTTGATGCTTATCTTAGTCAGGATTTCTACTCCTGCACAAAATACCATGACCAGGAATCAAGTTAGGGAGGGAAGGGTTTATTCAGCTTATACTTTCCACATTCCTGTTCATCACCAAAGGAAGTCAGGACTGGAACTCAAGCAGGTCAGGAAGCAGGAGCTGATGCAGAGGCCATGGGGGGATGTTAATTACTGGCTTGGTTCCCCTGGCTTGCTCAGCTTACTTTCTTATAGAACCCAAGATAACCATCCCATGGATGGTCCCACCTACAAAGGGTCCTAACCCCTTAATCACTAATTGAAAAAAATGCCTTACATCTGGCTCTCATGGAGGCATTTTCTCAACTGAAGTTTCTTTCTTCGTGATCACTCCGGCTTGGGTCAAATTGACACAAAGCCAGCAGTACAATGCTGAATTTCAAAGAAAATGCAGTTGAGAGATAACGTTCTTTTTTGAGAAACATAATGTTAAAAACAAGATTACATAGCATTTATGGTTAATTTTATAGGTCAGTTTGAATGGGCCTGGCTTGGAAGCTAAAATAAAACACTACCTCTCCTCATGTCTGTTGATATTTTTTCAGAAGACATGAGAATTAACCTCATCTGTATTTGGGAATCTTGCAATGCCTGGGGAACAGAATAGTACCAAGGCAAATGCACCAGCAATGTATTACTAAAGCAACCATTCTTGCTTCTCCTCCTTTGGATGTTGCTGCTCCTGCGTCTCTACCCTTCTGACTTGACAGTGATTTTCTCTACCAGTCTGCCTGATTCTGCAGCCTGTAGGTGCCTGGAAGATGCAGACAGCTGCTGCTATTGAGCAGGTGAAAGGCGATTGCTTTGTACATCACTAGCCCAGAAGACGAAAGTCAAAATTTAAAACCTTTAGTGCTGTTTCTATCAAGTTAGGATCACTTCTGCACTGCTGTGAAGCTAAAAGAAAAACAAATCGTAAGTTGTAACCTTTTTTTTCAAAATAGACTTAAATGCGTGTAATCCAGTAAATAGATGAATGTTAGACAGAAAAGACATACAGAAAGATAGATGCTACACTAGTCTTTCTGTGTCTGACCATTGTGCCTCTTTAGCAACTCTAGGCTGAAAATCTAAGCAAGTCCCAGATGCCAGGAAATCAAGAGGCTCTGAGGACCCACTGTGGATGACGCTAGTTGAAACACCCAACAAAGGGGAGAGAAAACATGTAGAGACCATATCCAGAGGTTAGGCATGGCCCCAGATGAAGGATTGGGGTCACCCACCCATCTCAAAAATTTTAACCCAGAATTGCTCCTGTCTAAAGGAAATACAGGGACAAAGAGTGGAACGGAAACTGAAGGGAAGGCGATCCAGAGCGTGCTCCACCTGGGGATCCATCCCAAATGCAGACACCAAACCCTGACACTATTACTGAGGCCAGGAAGTGCTTGCTGACAGGAGCCAGATATAGCTGTCTCCTGAGAAGCTCTGCCAGAGCCTGACCAATACAGAATCAGATGCTAGCAGCCAACTTAGCAAGGGTACACCAATGGATGAGTTTGGGGAAGGACTGAAAGAGCTGAGGGATTTTAAACCCCATAGGAAGAACGACAGTATCAACCAACCAGATCCCCCAGAGCTCCCAAAAACTAAACTACCAAAGAGTACCCCTGGCTCCAGTTGCATATGTAGCAGAGGATGCCCTTATCTGGTATCAATGGGAAGGGAGGCCCTTGGTCCTATGAAGGCTTGGTGCCCTAATGTAGGGGAATGCTTGGGCACTGCAGCAAGAGTGGGTAGGTGGGTAGGAGAACATCCTCAGAGAAGCAGGAGTGAGGGGGATGGGATACAGAGTTTACAGAGGGGAAGCTGGGAATGAATATTACATTTGAAATGTAAATAAATAAAATAATCAATAATTTTTTTCTTAAGTTTTAAAGGAAAAAAACGTTTTCATAACAGATGTGATAATTCTAGGTCCATGAGTAATAGGATATGACTCTGTATATATGCATGAGTGTGTGTGTGTGTGTGTGTGTGTGTGTGTGTGTGTGTGTGTGTGTGATGTATGTATTTGCTTATTTCAGTCAACATTACAAACTGTTCTAGCATTCTGTGTGACACAGAATCAGATCAAGAATGAGAACAGAACTCCGTACTTATAATGAATAGAACGATTATGTTATGTGACTACAGAAGGTGTTATTTCTGAGGAAGATGTAATGGAAAGATCAGAAAAAAAAAACAGTAAAAATGTAATAAGAACATGTGTGTAGGTAGAGTACAGAGGAGGTTTCTGCAATTAAGAAAAAAAATGGCATAAAATTTTCCTTAGGAGAGAAACTGTCTTGAGGAACAGAGGGCATACTATTGTACCATCTTTTTAACTTGGGTAACACAGGAGACATACATAAGACATAAAAATGAATGATAATAAATAGTTTAATAAGTGGGCTGAATAAACATGGTTTACTGAGTAGGGCCTGAAATGAGGAAACTCGTATCCCAGAGAGGTGCAGGAGTAGGTCCTGTTCTTATGGTATGTGAAAAGAATTGGGCATATGGCTTTGAACAGCTTACTTTACAATGCTTCTTTCCTTTATAAGATACTTGGCCTTTTGTGAGTGGAGCTACAGCTGTCTCTGAAAATGGCAACATCTGATCCCAAGGTCTGGAGTATAAAGCACTTGAAAATGTCACTCATTTAAGGTTACCCTCTGGTGCTAAGAGCTTAAAAAATGTTTAATAGTCAGACATAGTAAAGTAATAAGAATAGCTAAGCTACTCTATTTATGAATGCAAAGAAAAAGAGTGCATGCTGCAGCCCAGGGTGGTTTTTACTTGGAAGAATTCACATAGGTCTATCAATTGCAAATTTTGGACTAGGAATCATAAAATGATAAAACTGTTCATTTCTTTAAAAAAGATGTGCAACTTGAGTATTGCATGATATTGCTAATTGCTACACATCTTTTAAAATGGATCGAGCCAGGGTGATTGGCATTACAGGAGATTTCATTAATGGAAAGGATAAATATGGTAATGTCAATCAAAGTTCAAGTCTCCCCTCCTTCCTTGTAAGTCATAGGATCTCATCCATAAAATGCAGACACAATAGCGTCTACCCAGTCGAGTCATTTGCAGAGCTGTTAATGGATGCAAGGCTTTGCCTACAGAAACGTCTGACTATAGTCAAGTTTAGCTTCACTTATGTAAATATTTTCTTCCATCCTCGGGGAAGTCAGGCTACTACAGGAGTTGCTTGACAGGAGATGAGTGGGAATGGAGGAGTGTGAATTAGCAAAGTTGTCTCTACCTTGGTGAGAGATTTTGATTTTTACAGTCAAGTTTTATTGCAAAACTTTTACCAGAGATATTTATCCAGAGCTAAATGGATAGGAGGACATAATAGAAATACTCCAACAGAAAGTGCATTCATTTGTTCTATAGTGTTCAGAAAGGGAGTGTGGTCTCTAATCCAAGAAGCAGGAGTTGGCTATGTTATGCTGAGGGTTCAGAGTCTCTGCCCTTAAGATAGAAAAGCATCAGAGATATGTGCCACATTCTAATGAATATAAATGAGTGGCCACAGGTATACAGGGGTATAGGACACTGTGACACAAAGCCTAGGGAATATTCTGCACTGAATACTGTATATGAGGATAACTCTGTTTTATCGGAACATTTTAAAAAGCCATCACTGGGGTTTGTTTGTCTTTGGAGATGATAAGTAGTTGTTTTGAACTTCTCACATTGAAATGATCTTAGATTTGTAAGGATTTTACAGAAACACTGCAAAGATTTTTCTAAATACCATGCATCCACTTGCTCAAATGTTAACATTTGTTGCAGCGGTAGCCAAAAATCCCACAAAAAGGAAATTGAATATTTTTGAGTGTCTAGGCTTTAGTATACTATAGCTGTGCAACTCACTGGCATATGTGACTATCAGTTCCTCCTTTTATTTGTTAATCATAACTCCTATAGATAATTATCAAGGGACCCAGAGTAACAGATCTTGGTATTCCTTGGAATCTAAAAATCTCCCAAAGAAATGAGGAATGAGCGTAATGAGTTGAAGAAATTGCTGTTCCTATGATGCACTCAGTGATGCCTTTTCATGCCACAAAAGAAAGGCTTAGACACACACCTTTGTGATGGACAGGAAGGCAAACTGGCACTCATTTATGAGTGTGTTCAAGAAATCAAGGTTTTTCTGAGAGACAGCTAGGCCTCAGACTCACTGACAGAGAAGATTAGGGCAAGACTTCTCAAGCATAGTACTTCCTTTCTAAGATTTTGCTTGGCATTTATTTTTTAAATATTTCCTATCAATTTAGATTCAGGGTTTTCCCTCCCTTCGTAGATTTGTGGCAGAGTGTCATGTGGTTGTCTTCTAACACAGCTTCCCACAAAGTCGACTTCCTCAAATTTACATTTCTTATAATTGTTTCTTCTTTCCCCAACCAGGATTTCTGGACCTAGCTGATGACTTCTCCATTGCACAATATGAAAAACTGAGTGAACTCTGATTTCCTTTTCAAGAAATGCATTAAAGCACTGACTCCTGACTTGTTAGAACTCATACACTTGTATTTCCTTCTATGCTTGCGGAAAGACATCAGGCTTCTAGATCATTGGGTGCTCTGCATGATGATCTACAATCTGAGGAAGGAAGGGAAGCCTCTCACCACCTACTTGTGAGCAATTACAGTCCTTGGCATGTGAGCTATGAGAAAATGAACCAGGCCAACAGCAATGTGAATAAGCTTGGTAGACTCTCCTGGCATTGAGCTTTCAAAGGGAAAATAGTTATGAAATCCCTTGAAGCTGAGGACTCAGACACAACGTTTTATTTCTGAACCACAGAATCTCAAAGATGATAAATATTTGTTTAGGTTACTGATTCTGTCACACAGCATTGGATAAATAACTTAAGTTCTCAATAATCCATATTTATCATCTTTTATTACAGACGTATTCTGGTCATGAAGGCATGGAAGTGCCCACATCAAGTGACTTCATGCAATAATAAATACAACGAAAAAACAGAGCGAAAGAGTTACTTTTATTTGAGTAGAAAGAAAAAAAAACTCATGTGACCCATAAATTCTTGGAAGAAAATAGCAAAATTGTTTACAATAGCTTTCCAAGCAATAACACCAGGACAGAAATTTCTGTGTATATCTGATGAAGCGTATTCTCAAAGACTATAAAAACAATCAAACAAACAATACTAATAGAGAGAAAGAGACAATCCTGGAAAAAAAACTGGTATTTAGTCAGATTCACAGCCTTTATGATCTCTCATTTTTTCCTTATAATTTCACACATGGAATAAATTAATAACAGTAATCTTGAGTGTATACTGTCAAGGCTTATAAAGTATTTATTAAATCACATTCAAGGAGACATGCCTAAAAAAAAATCAGAAAATAAAACAGAAAATAAAACATAAGGAATGAGTGGAAAGGGGAGCAATAAGAAGGGACGAAGACATCATAGGTAGGAGTCACAAAGCTTTGTTTTCAGAATAATCCGAACATATTCTTGGGCCATATTTTTACATCCCTTAAAAAAAAAAAAAAAAAGATGTACTTTGTGTGGGGCGGGAGAAGAGGAAGGATCTTTTAAATTCCTTCTCCTTCTCCTCTCCTTACTCATTTTATCCTTTCTTTTTCTTCTCGTCTTGAGAACTTATTATTGTTCACACGAATTCATGAACAATAGACTCCATGACATGAGTCAGTAGTCATTATTTTATTCACTTTTGCTTCTAGCTGCCAAACCATAATGAAATTGTTAAGGTTAAAAACAAACCCAGTGGTTGAAGTTTCAATACATCCAATTATGGAGGTACACAAGAACAGGGAGCTGTTTCCTTGGTCTTCAAACCTACTCCATACAAAAGTGTTGAGAGACTTAATGTCAAAGTTGGTGGGGTTCTCAAAACCAAAATAATATTCCATTTTATGTTTCTTCAGTCATATACTCTCTAAGATGTCATGGCCTCTTTGGAAAAATGCAGACATTCTGAAATTTTAAAGATTAGCTTTATTTTCCACTTGGGACAACACAATTTATGTGTGGTTATTTAGAGTTATTGAAGCTACCAGAAATATTCAAGTCCATGTAAGACTATATATGCTCATTCCGTGCTCTCCACTTGCTAACACATACCCCTTTCTCCTCTGTCTCAGGAACCCCTTCCCCAAGAATAATAGGCGCACGGCTACTTTGCTATGAGAATATTGTGTCCTGGTTCCCTGGGTCAGCTCCTTGTAAAATATGAAGTCTGTGTTTGAGTTCTATTCCCATTCAGTCTATGTTTAACAAATGGACTATTTGTATATTTGTAGAAAAGTTTGCCCCTTCCTAACCAATGTTCACAACGTTTGCCTTTCCTCCTTATAAAGCAACCACTTTCTTCTCACAGTCACTCTATCATCCATGGGGTAACCATATATGGAACAAAATCCATTATTTACTTCACAGTTAACTCTGAAATTTTCATTTGCTGAAAGGAACAGCCATGTGGGAGCTTTAATCTCTTCTTTTAAGGCAGCTTATTGTTCAAATTTAAGGTTTTAAGGATGATGTGAGTGGGTGGGTGAACAGTGGAATGGTTACTACTATGCTGCAAATGCATATCTTATGTGTAAAAAGATAGCCAAAATCTACTACTTAATAAAGATTGCCTACCCAAAGATATCCTGCCTACAGTTTCCATGTTGCAAGTTAGAATTCTAGACTTTTATCTTTCTCATTTGATACATATGCCCTTTGACGAATTTCTCCTTATTTTCTCCCTGCATATCCTATTCTGGGCAAATATGCTTCTATTCTACATTTCTGTATGTTTTTCTCTTTTCCTATCTTTTTGGAGTTCAATGTACTCAATAACTAATTAATGTATCTATATCTGTCAACTTGCATGTGCATTTCTTTTAAATTTTTCCTCTGCTATTTTCTACTCCTTTATCTTCCCTACGGTCTCCTTCTCAGATTATAGGCTTATAAAGGGAGAAAATGAAATAGGAAGCCTAGACTCAAGAATTTGTATCTTCCCTTTCCTCTTCTCTACCCATTTTTTATTAGATAAAATATAGGGGGTTTAAAAGAAAAGGAGGATGCATAAATATTATAAGAAATTATATAAGCATGCGTAGATTATTAAACTTATTCTTAAACAAAAAAAATGAAACCCCACAAATAGGGGCCATAATCTTAGATTGGTAGAGATTTTTATATTTTGATGCAGAACTGAAGTTACATTTTCTTCCATTGATACAAAATGTAATAAAAACACAATATTGTATGTTTCAACACTTATAGCAATCTATGCAACTCATTCAATAATACGTTTAGTCCCAGACTTTTTATTAGTTGATATTACAAACTGTTTTGGATAAGTTAATAATGCAAGTTAATAGTCAGTCAATCTAACACATGGTCATGTTAGATACTTGTCTGGATCATCACAGACTGGGAACATTTGAATTTTAAGATACTCTGAATAGACAGGTTTTGAATAGTCTTCCAAACCTCAGGGATTCACAGATTATGGCATTCTTAATCATTTTATTATTAAAAGATCTTTAAGATATTTACGGTCTATAAAGATATATTTAAGTTAATATTATAAAATAAGACAGATAATAAATTACTTTCTCCTAAATTGTTAGTTATAAACTTACTGAACTTTTTAAATGTAACTCATACATAATAGTTTCATAATTTTTTCATGATAGTTCCTATAGTATATTCTTTATTATAAGAGAAAGAGCCTATTTACTTAGGCAAGAAAGAGGAATTGTTGAGGTTTGTTCTTCTACTATGCAGTATAAAGCTATACACTGACCGCCAAGGTCCATTTTCCCCCAGAGATGAAAAATTCTGCATATAGACCCAAGTGATGCT
>NC_034609.1:24321786-24371118 GCF_900095145.1 Mus pahari
TGTCTCTACCTTCTTCCCTCCCTCCCTCTCTCCCTTCCTTCCTTCCTTCCTTCCTCCTTCCTTCCTTCCTTCCTTTCTTTCTTTCTTTCTTTCTTTCTTTCTTTCTTTCTTTCTTTCTTTCTATCTGCCTATCTTTATTTCTCTTTCTTTCATTATTTACTTTGTAAAAAGAGCTTTCCTCATTCATTACAGAAAACTATTCTGTTATATTTGTGTACCCTATTATATATATCTTTGAAAAGGTCTCATATATTGGTTTGCCTTTCAATCAGAATTTAAAATTTGAAAAAGCATGCCAACTGTGTTCTACCTCTCCAGAACTTCACCAGTCACTGAAACTGGATTGTTTATTTAAAATCACTTTCTTTCTTCTATCCCTTCTCTGACAATGACTTTGAAGCCTGATCAGAAAAAAGTCAAATGCAAAACAGATAATTTTGTTCTTTTCTAACAATTTTAAGTTTTCACATTGTTTATATTCTGCCAAAATGTAGGTTGTATCTCCACTGCTATGACTTTAGATCACCTTTCTTTTGAAAACACAATGGTCTTCTTGCTTCAGAATCCTCTCATGTGTTTCTTAGCGTTCAGAAAATACCTATATTTTCAGTCTCCCAAGTCTGCCCTCAATTAAGGATTCTACACTTCAAAAGCCACAAAAAAAAGTTACCAGTGGATCTGAAGTATTGATTATTTTCAGATACAGTCAGCTTGGTGAATATCTATTTAAAAAACACGTTTAGAACTACTAAATTGGCACATTAACTGAGCTGACTTTCCCAGCGACTTTGCCTAATAATAAGATGGGTCTCACTATAATAGGGTCTCTAGCTATAAAAGATTCTTTCCTTTCTTTGCTGCTTCCTTCAAGCTCCTTTGCATTTATGAATATTCTAGAAGAAACAGGGCAAAAGTTGAACTTTTAAAAAGTTGATCTGTATTTACATTTGATTTGAATAAGCTCAGATTTAAATAGGAAAATAGCTTTCCAATTTTAAAACACTAATGAATAAGAAAAAAATGAATATAATGGTATGCTTATCTTACTCGGTGCTAATATGGGAGGGTTTTTTTGTCAATTTAATTCAGAGCGTTTTTTTTTTTTTTTTTGGTTTGTTTGTTTTGTTTTTGTTTGTTTTATACTTTTATTTTTGAGAAATATTTGCCACCTGCGCTCTGTTTGAGATGTAATCATTCAATGTCTACAAACATCTGATAACATTATTGTGCAATTTTGTCTCATTTCATTCTTTACATGAATGACAAATATCCCTTTTGTTAGAACCAATAGCTCAGGCTGGGCACCAGAGGAATGATTACCATTCCATTAATAAGCATAGGCCTCTTGAGAGTCCAGCTTTTCAAGCTCTGTCGTTTATACCTCTCACTGGATTTCTTCAACAAAAGCCTGGCTCGTTTGGTATCTCTTTCATTTCCTCATCCCCCCCCCTTTTTTTTTATAAAGAAACAATGGAAACAAAGTCTTGAGATTAGATTGGTGATAACAAAATAATACTGACAGCCTGTGACAATGCTGCCAACCTGAAATGAGATGCTTACATTATTTATGAACATTAAATGTCACCCGATTTCCCCTTCATCTGATAATTTCAGGAGACAGAATCATTTCAGTGGTGTGAGAAGGATTCATACATGAGCAGTCTGCTCCTTTGCCCTCCCTATACCAGCCTTTCTGCATATCATATTGGTTCTGTGTCAAATTCTTCTCCCTGGGAGGAAAACAGGTGCTCATGAGCATGTTTCAAGTTTAACTACAAGACTCTGAGCAGGCCGCTTGATAGGGATGTCAAGTGTGTTCCAAACCAAACGGGACCTTCTGCAATGTGAGATCATTAGGCAGTCAACTGATATTTTTAATTCTGTTTCCTATGCTCCCTTTAGAAGTCAATTATCACAGGGAAATTAACAGGAGTTGAAAGGAAAAGATAATATCCCTCTGGCTCCCTGATCTATTTATGACTTTGTTGGTTGGGAAGGAGAAGCTCAAATAATGAGGCAAATGAACATCATCTCTGTCACTAGGAGTGCTAATGTGAGAAAGAGATTAGTACCAGCTTTTCAAGCATATTTAAATAACATCTATCAGGGAGTCTGAGTCTTTTTCAAGGTTCCAGTTGCTAGGTAGTGAGGCAAAAGTTCATTTTGTTTCAATCCCTTTCTGGTTATATAGAGCAGTAAGACATATATAAAAACTAAGCAATCTAAAATGGGGATCTTCGGGGGACTTTTTTAAGCCATGTTTGCAGCATGCCGTTGGTAGTATTTGAATGAGATCCTAGGGTCTTTGACATTTCAACTCTCAATTATATGCCAGGCTTGAAAAACAAAAATAATTTTTCCTTGCTGATAATATATATGCACTTTTGGAAGGCAGAAAATGTCTGTAAACAAAACTGTCCTATGCTTTTATACAGTGTTCCAATTCAATTAGAACCAGAGCAACAGTTATTTCTTTGTCCCTTGAGTAAGAAAGGTACCATATTTTTAGCATTCCTGAGAATAGTGCCCTGTTCAAAATGTGTCCATTAGACAGCAGATGTCACAACAGGAAGAGTTTGTAAATGTTTTGTTTGTAAATGCAGGTTTTCTAAGAATGACTCTCAGAGTAGATTCTTTTTGATGTGAAAATAATGTGAGCAGCAGAAAAACTAGGTTCTATGTTGATAACCCATGTTTTCTATTGATTTATGGTATCTATTTGATTGTGATGGGTTCATAATTATGTTACTCATTACTTGGTTATAATAATTATTATTTACTTATCAGTATTTCATGGTTTTCTTTTCTCACTTTTTAGAACACACATGTTTTGTTTACTTTCTACCTTAGTAATGAGGATTGTTGGAGATCTCAGCTGCCATTCTAGATCCTTCAGTGTATGAAACAAATAAACCTTTTGAATCTTTCATATGACATGAGGTAGGGAAGACCAGTCCATCAGTATTGACTCAGTAATAGTTCATTATCATAATAAGAAATTTTCCAGAGTGTTAGTTATGATAGCTAAATCATTCTTTCTGTCGGTTTTGCTTTATTTTTTTTTTAAAATTATTTAAGTAAGTGTATGGGTGCATTGTCTACATGTATCTCTATGTACCATGCACATGGCTGATGCTGTAAAGACCAGATAAGGGCATCAGATCCTCTGGAATTTGGGGCTATAGATAGTTGTGAGCTTTCATGTGGGTGCTGGGAATCGAACCTGTGTCCTCTGGAAGAGCAGCCAGTACTCACAACTGCTGAGCTATATCTGGAATTCCTGGTTTTTTTGTTTGTTTGTTTTGTTTTTTTTTTGTTTGTTTGTTTTGTTTTGTTTTGTTTAAAGACTACACTCCTTTGCCAATACTATGATAAGTAAGGAACAGAAAGAACAGAGTGAGAGGAGAAGAACACACTCTGCTGAGCTGAGGTGATAGCTCAGCTGTACAAGAATGAGGATATTCACATAACCCTCAGAAGCCCAGATTTAAAACGTCAGGCATGGTGATACAACTGTGAAATTGCCAGGCTTGGGAGATTGTCACAGATAGATCCCCAGAGCTGACTGGTCTGTCAGGCCAGTAGGATTCTAGAGAAACTTGAGACCCTGACTCAAAAATGTGGCTATCACTAGAGGTTTTCTTCTGCACTAAATACACACACACACACACACACACACACACACACACAGAGAGAGAGAGAGAGAGAGAGAGAGAGAGATTTCTTTTTCCAACTATCAATTAACTTTTCATTTGTTATGCTGTCCCAACTTTACTAAGATTCCTTTGTCCTGCCTTTATTACTCTTAAGCATGAATTGTTCATGGATTCAGAGATAGTAAATAGTTACCTTTATCTAATACATGCATTTTTTTGTAGCCATGATTTTGCAGGACATGATCATGGCAGAAGAGATACAGCTATAAATGAACCAAGATTGAATCACTACCATTGTTGAATTTTACTTCTGAAAGAAAGCAAAATAAATGTATATGCAATTAATAGGTATCATATAAAGGTATAACTCACTATTTGAGGAAAGCTAAATGTTCACAATGGATTGTTATGTGTCAGACAGAAGAGTACATATGAGTCTTAGGGCGGGGAATATTTAGGATTATATTTGTACTGGCTGGTTTTGTGTGTCAACTTGTTACAAGCTGGAGTTATCACAGAGAAAGGAGCCTCCCTTGAGGAAACACCACCATGAGATCCAGCTGTAAGGCATCTTCTCAATTAGTGATCAAGGGTGAAAGGGCCCAGCCCATTGTGGTTGGTGCCATTCCTGGGCTTGTAGTCTTGGGTTCCATATGGAAGCAAGCTGAGCAATACAAGGGAAGCAAGCCTGTAAGTAACATCCCTCCATGACTTCTGCATCAGCTCCAGCTTCCTGACCTGCTTGATTTCCAATCCTGACTTCCTTTGATAATGAACAGCAATGTGGAAGTATATGCTGAATTAAATCCTTTCCTCTCCAACTTGCTTCTTGGTCACAATACTTTGTGCAGGAAAAGAAACACTAAGACAATGTTGTAATAACATAGTATAGTATAATAATGTATATGTAATAACATATTAACTAGTCAGATAAGTACTTAGTTTAAAACTACACTTAATATAAGAACTATATCTGCCCTGCCAAATTTATCTACCTGCCTACAAATATTTAGGTTCTGTTTTCTGTGGAGCCCATACTAAGATTAAAAGATTTAAAAAAAAATCCCAAAAGCATCAGATGTACTTTTTTTATGTTCAAAATGGAAAGTGGACATTTAAAAAGGAATGTTTCCTCTCACATAGGACCATAGACAATGCATTTCAGCATCTCTGGCAATGTCAATGAGACTAAGTTTTGAAATTTTTTCAGATCCTTCTACTTTCTTAAATATTTAGCTGATTATAAGCATATAGCATCACATCTAATAAGAAGGTAGAAATAAGTGGCAGAATGGAGTGAGTGGCTTAAGTCAAACTGAGAGCAAGCCCTGTGGCTGTACTTGCACTATATTTCCAGTCATGACATGTGAATACAATAAAGTTAATATCATAATATCTACTCGATTTTCTGTAAGGGCAGCACAGTTCTAGTACTATGAGGAGTATTGTTTCATTTCCAACACAATTAATAAATATTTCTTCTAGGATGTTTTTCTGTGAAAATCCATAAAGATATACAATATTATATTTTAGCATTGTTTTGTAGCTCTATAATATTTCATCAAATATTGTATGTGTACTATAGTATTTCACAAATGGTATTTCAGGGCAAAATACTATTATTTGTGATCACAAGATACAGTGGGAAAGGCCGGGCAATGGTGGCGCATACCTTTAATCCCAGCACTTGGGAGGCAGAGATAGGTGGATTTCTGAGTTCGAAGCCAGTCTGGTCTACAAAGTGAGTTCCAGGACAGCCAGGGCTAAACCTTGTCTTGAAAAACAAACAAAAACAAAAACACACAAAGACAGAAACACAACAAGATACAGTGGGAAAGTAAGGATATCTGTTTGTATGCAGAATTCCAGACTTTTGACTCCAAACTGGGTAGGTAAAGAAATGCTACTTTTCATTTCATTAGTCATCATCATTAGAAGGAATAACCATGGTTCCTACATTTACAGGATTTATAAGACCACTATCATCATTTTCAACTTCATCATTATTAGCACCACCATTATGATCATCACATCATGTCCCACAAGCCAATATGTTCTAAAGAGGTACAATGAAAAACTATGGAAAGCATGCCTTCTTTGAGTTAGATAATATTGATCTATATAATTTTACAAATAATAAAAGAAAAATAGCTAACTGCAATATATTATGAGTGCACTCATTGGTCAGATGGTAAAGCCAAAATTTGATTTCAGTCAAAATGTTGACTGCTGCAAATATAAGTTGTTTTCCTACCAATTTATACTATATTTAATTACAATGCATATTAATAGTCATTAAAAGCTCAATAGTGGTCAGTAATGAAGGGGTTTTTGTGTCTGAAACTTTCCACGACCTTTTCTGTAAAATTTACTTTAGGAGATCTTTTTATCTCTGAAAAGTCTGCAATATACCCATATATAGAAAAACAAATAAATAGATACAATAATGTGTATGCTTCAGACTATTTTCCTCATAAATAAACATACGTCAAGACTCCACCTGTGATCTTGTCAGTTCTCATAAACTAAACACAGTAAAGGCAGGTGGTTATCAGGATTCAGTTCTGGGATGAAGGAGGTGCATTTCTACCACTCATCTCCTATTTAATAGATATAATTCCCCTATATATGTTAGCTGTGAGCTAACACACGGTCAACAATATGCCCTGCTGTATCAAAACTTTTAGCAGTACAATTCTGGTTTCTTTACTCCTCAATATTCCTGGCCTTTCTTGGGCTTCAGCAGTAGAAACCGACACGTGCATAATTGTGTTTCATTTGTACTGATTCTACAACACTGGTGTAGCCAACTTCATTACACAATTACGGAAAGAGGAAGTGATCACAAACAGGCATCACAGGTGACATAGCATAAGCCTCAAAACCAGTGAAAGTAGTGCTTCATCATAGACCCTGTGCTGCTAAGGTTTCATTATTAGTTCAAAAACTCTGGAAGACAAATGCCCGATTCAGCTCTTTTCAACCCATTAATCACGGAAGATGAATGGCGTCTGCTTCCTCAGATTCCACCTGCAGATGGTAATTAATTAGTCGATTATTCACTTAAAATATTATTAGAATATATTTCAATAACTCTACTATCACAGGAAGCAGTATAATCTACTTTATTTTCTAATGACTCTCAGGTACAATTCCTAACATTAGAGAGTCTCAGATTAACTCTTTGTGCTCCCCCCACACACTCTTCCTTCATTCCTTTTATTTCTTTCACATTTTTGTTTCCCTGTTCTCAAATCAGTATGAAATTTGTTGCCTGTGCAATTAAAATTCAAGCTTAGTCAAATGCCCCCAGGTGTCTAAGAAGTTAAATTTAGGGAGTGGATTGCAACTGGGAATGAAGTACACTTCTTTTGAATTTGCCATAAGAAGTACATAAAAAACAGAACCATCAGCAAACATTTTGCCATTGCCTTTAAAAGAAACTTTTAAGAGGGAAGCTGCAATGTTTAAATGTATCCCCATAAAATGAGGGCATAAATGATTCTGCTTTCCCATTCTGTTTTATAATTAAACAGTTTGATGTAGATGGAAACCTTCTGAAATCATGAGTTTTAAAAACAAAAAGGATATCTTTCCTCCTTTGAGTTATATTCAAAGGTAATTTGGTTCCAGTGTCAGAGCTAATATACACAGTATATAAGATGATGAATCAATGGTAGAAGGATTAATAAAATCAATTTGCCAAAAGGAAAATACCAACCCATTCTTTATTAAGGTCCCGTACCAAAATAACTTTCACAATTGCTTTGGTAGGTATGGTAAGAACATATTTTGTATCAGTCATTTAAGGAGGTTGATAGCTTCTCAGTGCAGAGTCTTAAATTCCATCAGATTTGCATATTTCCTCATATGCCAAATATTACAACATAGAATACTCTTAAATACATGGTTAACCATGCCATCTTTTTAATAGCTTAGAAACTATATCCTGTCCTGAACTAGATATTATGTGCACTTGACTCTGCTGAAGTTTATAAAAACATAGACAATGTCTGTAGTTTATAAATTGGTGTTAAGGGAGGAAAGGAAAATGTCTCAGGGCTGAGGTTCAAGTCGCACTGTCTGGTCTTGCATAGGACCAAGATTCATCAAGTTCCCAGAATCCACTTGGAGGCTCACAACCAACTCTAATTCTATTTTTAGGAGATTCAGTGCCTCCTGTCCTCTGCTGGCACCAGGCATACACCTAGTATATGGAACACTCCTACATATAAAATAAATATAAAATAAATATACATAGATGTTGAAAATAAGTGAACAGCAAACTTACACACATATAATCATCCTAAAAACAAAAAGAAAGTGTAACTAAGCACTTCACAAAGGAATATTTCAAGAGTTTCCCACCAATCAGTTTCTTTACTTTTCAAACTCTGATCCATTTTAAAAAGTGTGTTCTAGTTTATATAATTTCCATTTGCTTTACATCAACATGCTAACTTTAAAATAAAAAAAAAAACTAATTTGGAGAAATACTTTCTTTAGGATGAGTAAACCAAAGTCTAAAATTGGGATTCTTTTTGCTGAATATGAATAAACATAGATGCAATAAAATAGGGCAAGTGAAAGAATTCTAACTTGTCCTAAATTCCTTCTCATACTGAAAATAGGACAATGAAACAAGAATTCTGACTTGTCCTAAATTTCATCTGGTTTTGCCAAGTCAGCATTAATGAGATAGACGTTGGCATTTTTGACATATATTCCTGACTGGCATGCAGAAGATGGATACTATCCAACAATGGGCAATTGAAATTAGCTTCTAGAGGGTAAATGCTTCTTCTCCTAACATAAACACATAGAGCAATATCTTTGAGCATATCAGGGAAAAGCATGTGGAGAAAGGTGAATCACTTAGCCATTCCAAAATGCCCACAGGAATATGTGCCCCTGCTTTATTGTGGGTAACAGGACGAAACCAAGGAACAGCTCTGTGCCCTACTTTTCTTATGAAAGCTTTTGCTTCTAAACTTTTTCAAACAAAATCAGCCTTCATCTTCCATTTGGATTCGCATTAACAGACCTAATTGTAATTGAAATCAAAATACACATACATGCCACCTTTCAGCCCAATTTCTATGCCATATTCATTAATTAAAATAATTGATGGCAGGTAATATGAAGATATACAATAGAAATAAAATAATTTGGAGCATGGATACTATTGAATTTTGCATAAATTGAGGTGAATGTCCACATACTCTCTGTTTAGCTTGATCAACTTTGACATAGAAATTTTGGAATACTAAACTAAAGTCAACTGACTTGTTGATAAGCTGAAACTTACTTAATTAAAAAAAAAGTGGTGGGACTTTTTTAAAATTACATATTAGGTATTTTCTGACTAGAGTTTTGTCCTCTGCCTATTATGGAAATAATCCAAAAGAATGGTGTGGAGATCATATTAAACTTCTATCTACACTCATACCAATATCCTATGAGCAGGGTTGGCTTCATTCTGGAAGGCCATTGAGATTGATTTCATAACCAGCCTAATAAAAATGTTTTAAAGTACCTTACCCGAACATCCACACTTACATCTTGGTTTGAAACACCTAAGTTTTTATTATTAAATACCAGGCAAATAAGATGTGTTGACAACAGGAAAAATAGTCTTCCTTAAGGAAGAGCACACCAAATGGTGACTATCTAATCCAAATGGTTAGCAGTGCAAATCTGCATACAAATAAATTTATACAGACTGAACAGGTTATACGTATGACTTTATGAATATAGGAATATGTCTTAGGAATATAAATTCATGTAAATAGAGGTCATGCATTTAAAAAGAACAAGGAGAGATAATATATGGGTTGTTTGGAGGAAAAAACGTGGAGAAATTATGTAATTATATTCCCAATCAATAATGAAGTAATAAAATATGAAATGAAATCTCTTATTCAATTAATAACTATATTAGAGAGAATGTCTATGTTTAATAACTAGAAAAACTTAAATAAATAACATAAAAATATACACCTGTGTCATAAACAATACAAACACATTGATTTGCAGACTTAGAGTTATAAATTTTTCTCACTAAAATTTATTTATTATACTAAGGAAATAATTATAAAACCCCCTAATCAAAAGAGAAATATATTGTCACGCCATCATATTTGAATTAAATTGATTAACTGATGTGTCTTGTTTGGTTACAAAGTTTGAAATCATCATCATAAACACATATACTGCATAACAAAGCTATGGTCAATGAAGAGCTATATTCATAATTGTATCTTATCATATTATAGCAGAATGAAAAACATTTATCACCTACTGTACTAATATATGTAAAGTAGTTCATTGTATGTTGTTTCTAGTACAACTGGTATAAACAGGCTTACCTAACTCATAGCAATATGAACTGACAACACATGAAATTTTGTGCATTAAATAATAGTAGTAATTATTTTTCTCAGTAGTTTAGAGTGTATTCTGTCTACTCAAATAAAATCTACTGCTAGACAGGCTACTTTGCATTGCTAGCCGAGGCTGTACACATCCAGTTTTATTAGTTTTTAATTTATTTTATTTATTAGTTTTTAATTAATTTTCCAAAGCTTCAATATTGAATTATGTCATCTGGATATGTGTGAATGTCATCTACAGAGCTTTTCCTACAATAAAATCATCTGCTATTATCTAGTTAGAACATGTCCATGCTGCTAAGGGTTTCCTGGCTCTACAAAGTATTAGGTGATTCATAAATTTAATTGAGCTGCTATCTTAGTGTCCACACTGAAGTTGCTCCTTGAAATTGGTAATATGTAGCTAAGGATCAAAATATTTCCTCTTACATAAAACTAATGCCATCTCCTTGTACTTTCTAAGGCTTGATTGTATTACTGAGCATAGAAACATACCAGAATGTTTCATCAGGGTCAGACAAAGAAAAAAAAAAACCACCACAGGTTATCTTAGTTAATACTTATAAAGTTATCCTCAAATATATTACAAAATAGTTGATGTCACAAGGGACATATTAGTGAAATAAGGGAGCAGAGAAGTTGGTTTCTTTGTTTTGTAATTTTTAAAATTTTATTTTAAAACTTTTATATATTGTATTATATTGTTCCCTTTGCACAGCACCTCTCATATTTCACCACCTCTCTATCCCTACTGATCCAACTTTGTTCTCTCTCTCTCTCTCTCTCTCTCTCTCTCTCTCTCTCTCTCTCTCTCTCTCTCTGTGTGTGTGTGTGTGTGTATTCTCTCTAAAATTGGAAACAAAATGAATTCCTATCAAATTATCTAGACATACTTTCTTGAAACAAATAAGTAATTTAGAGGATGGGTAGAGAAACACATGAAGGGGTTTAAAAGATGCATGGGTCGTGGGGGCTAGAGAGATGGCTTAGTGGTTAAGATTACTGACTGCTCTTCCAGAGGTCCTCAGTTCAAATCCCAGCCACCACATGGTGGTTCACAACCATCTGTAATAGAATCCAATGCCCTCTTCTGGTGTGTTTGAAGACATCTATAGTGTTACTCATATACATAAAATAAATAAATAATATCTTTACAAAAAAAAGAGATGAAGAGGGGATACTTAGTCAATAGGGAGAAGAACACAGAGGAGAGAGCTTGCATACCTTCCTTAGTTAGTCATTGAGAGCAGTGCTAAGAAAAATGCTTATTTCCTTATGAAGTTATTCATTTTTTTCTGAACCATGTTTTAGTTTCATTCATAAATAATGTGGGCATTGTTTAGGAAATGAGGGCCCTAATTCTATTACCTGGGAGATGTACAAACTTCAGTCTAAGATGCTTAAGGTATTTGAAGGTAAGCATACATAAATTTAATTGCTGTTGCCTGTCCTTCTATGAGATATAACTCAGAGGTACTGGAATCATTGTCTAGTCTTAAGATAACTAATAGAAATCAGAAGACTTAGCTCCTCAACTACTAGAAAAGACCTCGATCAGGTTTGACTTTATTTGATTGGAAAGGCTCTTTTAAAGGTTTGGTCAGACTCATCCATCAGAGAGCTGTGGGGCTTTGCCCTGATCAGCACAGTTACTTGCCCATCTTCCCTTAATGGTTCTCATAAAAACCTCTGAATCAAAGCAAATGGGTCTACATTCCTCCCACTGCCCCAGTCCTTTGAGCCATTGTTAGGGGCTCATTGATTACTGTGGGAACATTTGATAAGGTCTGTGACTTGGGTTTGAGCAAAGCCTTCTCCAAGGAGTTTTATTTCTCTTTGTTTTCTCATTTTAAAATGGGGTTGAAAAATGCTTCAGATGTGAGCTTCTCTTTGAAACAGAATTTTCCCAGTTTGTGTTGGATCTCTCTCCTGCTGTGGCATTCAAAAGCCTGCACACTCCTATCTTAAAAGGCCCATTGTTCAATTTTGCAGTTATTGTCCTTGTGATATGGATAAAAAGGCAAGTCTGCTACTTTTGTAATGGAAATTATAATCAGACATACATTAAAAGCAATAGATAAAGTACACATAGGCTGCAAATGCCACTTACTGTCCTTGCTCATATGTCAGGTAGGATCTTGTTACTTAGTTAACATGTGATGCATTGGTCACAGGAGTCATACTCTATGAGACTAAGCAGCAAGGGCAGAGGGGTAGCAGTCTGCTCATTACCAAATACATTTTTAATTTTTCATGCACTGACCTATTTTTCATTCGTTGAGCCTCTACTCTGTTGGGTTCTGGATTTCTTACTCGCTAATTAAAATATTCTATTTCCTTAAGATGTTGAAAATTTATTCTTTGCATTGTTCACCTTAGGGGAAATAGTTAAATTTCTAGTTTTTTTGTCCTTTGTTGGGGTCATTCTGAAGATGTAATCTGAGTATAAAAAGCCTAGGAGAAAGAGCAGTTGGTATGGGAAACAGAAATTCACCAGTGATACAAGTATGTATTGGCCACTTCTTCAGTGAAGCTGAGTGTTTCCCTCTTCCAGTTATTGGAGGTCTGAGGAAAACTTGAAGGAATCAGTTTCAGTTATCTTGTTCAACCATGTGATTTCCAGGAGTAGAAATCAGCTCCTTGGGCGTGACTACAAGCACCCTCTACCCCCTAAGCCCTTTCCAAGGTTCTCACTGCAAATAACCTTATATGCACGAAGAAAGCACCATAAATTTTAACACATGCAATAGTCTTAAATCTTCACTGAGTGACCTCGGGAAGCATCCCTGGGCATTGAGTGATGTGAAAAGTTGGCAGGGGATAGGTCCATTTTTCAGAACCAGGTATGCCCAGAGTTGACACAATGCATTACAGGCAGGCTCTGCCAGAAAGTCCTCGAATCCCTTAAACAGTTGATTTTTGACTTACATTTCAGCAGTTGCACATTAATAAAACTTTTACCAGAGCCAAATTCTTCCTTATATAACTCCTATTAGTTAGCAAACCCAATTCTACTGTTAAGTATCCACAGAACGGTAAAGATCATGCCATCAAGTTCACCTAAACTGTCTGAAACAGAAAAAACAGGTTACATCTTTATGTTTATTCATTAATGCTGCTAACGCCTGAGTCAATTTTATGTGTCCGATGCCTTTCTGAGTCCTATTTCTTTTTAAATTTTGGTGCTGGCAGTGGAAGCCACGGTGATCATTCCCATGGAAGACAAACACTTGAAACTATATTGAGTGACTTGCTTGGGGTTCTGGAAGGATTGACATTAATAAAATAAATAAAGGCCTCCTGTCATAGAGCTTTCATGGTACAATGATAGAATTGTGGGCCATATTTTGAGAATTAAAAAATAATTTATTTATTCATGTTTTTTTATTTACTAATTTATTTTTTATTTAATTTTTTTGAGACAGGATTTTGCTTTGTACCCTGAGCAAGCATCAATATCAATGGACTTCCTATTTTAGCTTCCCAAGTGACACTGTTAAAAGCATGTACCACCATATGTACTGTATGCATTGATTTTATAAATACTAATAAAATACTTCCAAGAATTGTTCTAGAATAGTCCAATAATATAGTCGTATACCTACTATTAGTTTTCCAGGGGATAGTACGGGCCCTAAAACTATATTCTAGGGGTCAATATTGTCCACTCAGTAGTTTTTAACTGGCTTTGATGCAACTTCATTGGATTACTTTTATCCCTGAGTTATTGAAAGTTGCTCTTCACTAGTGTACAACAGCTGTGTTAGGTAGTTGGGAGAGCTACTGTATGGCAGCAAACCCTAAACTGTACGCCACATTGTCTATTACACAGTGTGTGCCTACCTGTTTTCTAATGCAGACATCAGTCCAAGCCTTTCTGTGATCGCAAATCTGTGCTTACTTAAGTCAGTTAACCTCTCTGAAATTCAGTTCCTTTATCCATGAAATAGAGATAATAGCACACTGTTAGTAGTGAGGACAGAGTTAACTAGTGTACATAAAATGTAGGACTGCTGTAAAGAAGAGGGTCGTTATAACATATCCATGTGGATATATTGTCTTTGAGATTTCTGGTTCTGAAATAGATGACAGTACAGGATATGGAATTGTTTCTATGGTTTTGGAGCCTGATCTTCCTGGGAAATTTTGTTGTTTGTTGATTAGATTTGGGGGGGGTTTACTTTTGTTTGTTTGTTTGTTTGTTTGATGTCTAGTTTGTAGATTGGTGGGGTTTTTTTTCCATGATTAGATACGATATTCCCACACAGCATCCTGCATAAGTAATGAGATCATGTGTTAGTTGATCTCTATCAAGATCAAATGTCCATCATAACTTTGTGGATCACTACTAAGAGATCTGCAAACTGTGGGACTTGAGAAATTAACAAAGGGCACAATTATGTTTCCAAGAAGTGGACAGAAATGTCCTAGATAAGGTTGCTTCGTCCAGGATATTCTCATTGGTATAGTCTTAGAAATGCAGTCCCTGCTGCATTTTAATAAGAATTACTTTCTGCCTCCTCAAGTCACCAGTCTCTTAAGATTATTCTGTGATCTCAGGAGACAAAATTCCAATTTAGAGTGGAACAAAACTGAGATGGATACAGGGAAAGGTACTATCTCAGGAAGGCTGAAACCCAGCATCCAGGAAAAGCCAACAGAGTCTGAAAAGTCTTTGGAAATTCTGAGAGGAGCACTGTAGCCCTTTTGCGATGTTGTCATTAAGTAGACCATGACATTGAGTCTCATATTTGGTTCAATCCATTGTAATCATAAGGAACAAATTAGCTAATACTTGGCCAATATTTTACAATGACTGAACAATGGGTTTGAAATGTTATTTTCATTAATATTCAGAGCTATATTAAAATGTAGTCATTATCTTGTCCTTAGTTTGTAGATCACTTTTTCTCAAAAGTTAACTTTTTTTTTTTTTTTTGGATTATTCAGGTACTTAACTATGAGGAAAAATTGAGACACACATCTGGCTGCCTGTGAATGGAAACTATTCAGTCAGTAATTCTTTCAGTCAGTAGGTGAGGCAAATGACTTAAGTGCAATCTCCTGTGTTAGTGTACCTTTAACTCTTTCCTTTCTCATCTAAAACTATATAGGAAGATGCTGAGAATGACTCGAGGCATCCTGTCCACTATTTTGTCTTTTGAACAGGGACTCTTTGTCCTTGACCTAAGCGTGGCCTCCAAATATTCTCTCCCTGAACTATGTTTCTGAGCTTGTTCAAAAATGCACTCCTCCCGAGATCATACTCAGGATTATATCTGCCAGTGTTGTGCTTAAACACTGTGAGTTAAGGGTAAATGCACACACAATTCTGGAGAAGGAAGTCCACGTTATTTTTTTTTTTCAAGGAGACCTTGCTTTGGAAATAACTCCTGTGCTCCCCTTGTCCCTTGGAGATAATGAAGCTTACTGCATTCATATTTCTGTCCTGTGCTCAGTTTTGTCCTTATATATACAAAAAAAGCAAACCGTCTAGCTCTATCTAGTCATACTGGCATCTTGCTTTCCACATGTGAACTTATATGCCTGTTTAGTGGTCCTCAAAAACCTGTTCTGTTCCTCTTTTGGTTTTCTTCTTTATTATAGGGGTGGGTTACCTCTCTGGAGTAGCATCTTTACATTCTCTATTAACGTTATTCATCTCTCCTCTGTGGTCGTGTAGGTTTCACCCTGATAGCTCCCTGTCATCTCTGCATAACTCTCTGTACATATCTCTGTATAGTTATGGCAGACTGCATGGTATTTATTCTATTTAAGCAATAATTTCCTCAGTGTGTCCACATTAAAATAGCTGCATTCATTAGACTTAATATTTCTTGTAAAATACTAAGTATTGTTCATTTTAGCTGCTGTTATTAGAGAATTTTTCATTTTAATTTTTCTGTGTTGAATGATTAACTCAATATTTAAACAAGTTCTTGCCAAATACAAGAATATTGGTAGGCACTAAAACAGTTGTGCAATTTTGGCTTTCCTTTCTTTTTTATTACTTTTGTTTTTTTACAGTTCAGTCATTGCCCCCCCCCTCCCAGTTTGTTCCCCCTCACTGTTCCTTATCCCATTCCTCCTCCCTCCCTGTCTTCAAGAGAATGCCCACATCCCAAGCCAAGTATATACCCACGCCCTGGGGCCTCAAGTCTCTCCAGGTTTAGGGGAGTTTTCTCACAGTGAGGCCAAACCAGACAGTCCTCTGCTATATATGCCAGGGCCTTGGACTTGCTCCTTTCTGCTGTCTGGTTGGCAGTTCAGTGTTTGAGAGATCGCAGTGGTCCAGGTTAGTTAAGACTGATGCTCTTCCTATGGGGATACCTTCCTCTTGAGCTTATTCCAGCCTTTCCCTAATTCAACCACAGTCTAGTGGTTGGGTATAAGTATCTGAATCTGTCTCTGCCAGCTGCTTGTTGGGCATCTCGAAGGTCAGCCATGCCAGGCTTCTGTGTGTAAGTACACCATAACATCAGTAATAGTGTCAGGTCTTGGAGCCTCCCCCTGAGATGGATCTCAAGTAGAGGCAGTCACTGGACAGCCTTTCCCTCAATCTCTTTTCCATTTTTGTCCCTGCAGTCCTAATATTTGGCTTCCACTTTGTTGTCTTTGCTGTGATAAAGCACTGATTAAATCAACTTTGGAGAGGCACAGGGTATTCTTTAGCTTACACTGTGCAGTCTTTTCCTTGAGGAAACCCAAGGCAGGAATTCAAGACCCCAAGCAGAGGTAGGAACTGGAAAAGAGGTCAGAGAAGAAAGCTCTTTGCTATCTGGCTCCCAGATTTTGTGTTCAGCTTCCTCTCCCAGTGACAGTACTGCCTACAGTGGGATATGCCATCTACCATCCATTTGTAGTTTAAAAAAAATGGACCTGATCATGCCAACAAGGCCAATCTGAATGAATAAATTCCTCCCAAGTGTGTCAAGTACATAAATAATATTAGCCACCACACCTGGCCAAACGGAACCTTCATTTATGAACGGATGTGAAGGCTAAATGTCACAATATATAATATATTCATCACAGTTGGCTAACCAGAAAACAAGTCACCTTAATTATGAATTAGAATGCAAATAATCAGGAAGTGCTGGAAAATTGAAAGTATATGGTACCAAAATGAGGAGTCCAATCAACTGTGAGTGAGGGAAATGTTCCGTGAGAGGACAGGCTGCTAATAGAGATGTGGGAAATGTAGTTTAAACACTCATTGTGATTTTCATGAAAAATGATGCCATGATTCTGACATTGCCTTAGGGAGAACCGCTCTTGGCTCACACATCCCTCCTAAGGCAATCTTCAGGGAGGAAGGTTTTGGAACTTAATAACAGGCAACCCTTTTCAATCATTTTCAGGCAAGGCATTTTTCAAAAATCATGTGTTGTGAATGGTCTTAACTGCAAGTACTCTTTGGCTTCTAATTGCTCCATGCTTTTTACATGTCTTACAGGAGAGTCTGCATATTTCTTATGGAGCTGGATGTGGGCTTTAATATATAAGGCAAGGTCATCCTTGGCTTCATTTTTTTTTTTTTTTAAATCAGAACAATGTTATAATTCAGAAAAAGGGAAATGCCCTTTACCCTTAATTTATTGTTTATTACTTCTTTTTCTTCACTAGAAGAAACAACTTGAGTATGTTATGAAAACGTAACCCTTCAGACACTGAATGATTATTTCTGGAAATGCAATTTACTATATACCTTAGTGAGTTACTGGAATTTTTAAGTAATTAAACAGGACACTAAGGGACAAAAAAGAAAAAAAAAAAAGAGTTGTGCTGTTCCATATTTATTCAGCCATGATTAATCTAGTGTTGAATAATAATTTTTAATTTCCATTTCTTGAATATATTTATTAATTTACCTCCTGCCAATATATGGCTCGGGTTGCCACTGTTTAGAATTTATTCCTGCACTTCCTAACTAGCATTTGCATAATGGAATGACGAGGTCCATTCAGGAGCAGTTGGTTGTGGGGTGTTGGACAGAGTGACTGGGTTGTAATTAGTGGCATCTGGCCTCTGGCTTCATTAGCATGCAAATGGAACTACCAGAGGCCACAGAGCCTGGCAGTTCCACAGTAGTTACTACGATGCATATCTGCTTTGCTTAGCCTATCAGTGAGATTGCTTTCTACAAAAGAATAAAAATCTGTATATTTGAATGAATTTGACAATCAATCCTTACAGCCTGGAATCTGAGGAATTTGCATGCCTTTCAAGTAGTTGAAGTTGTTGCTGGTGGATAATTCTGAAGAAAAATACAGGAGTGCCATATATTAGTCTTACCTTTTCCAATTTTTGGCTATTCCAAATTTTGGTTATTGAAAATGTATTCCCAGGTCTTATGTCTTGTGCCTGCTTGAACTGCTTCCAGTTCCCTTGTACAAGCCAGGTTCTTCCATCTTCCTTGTGTTTCTAATTAGGATCAGTGTCAGCTTACCCAATTACAATGTTTTTTTTTTTTGTTGTTGTTGTTGTTTTGTTTTGTTTTTGGTTTTTTTTGTTGTTGTTCTTTATCTTCTTTCCCATATATATCATATGACTACCATATTCTTAGGACAAAATGACTTTGGTTGTTTCCTTCTAAATTCCAGCATGAACTGACCCACCCTAACCCTCACTCTCTGTGTCTGTTTCTGGGTGTGCTTCCCACAACTAGTGATTACCTGTAGTGATGAATCAAGAAAGGCCCCCAGTTTTCTTGGACAGTTGGATTCACTAGGCATGCATAGGCTGGAATCTTTCCTTGACCATTTCAGCAGTTTGCTATATTTCATCTATTAACATCACAATTGTTGCTTTATTAAAAATAAAGCTCAGAAAAAATCTCTACACCTCATCTGAAGCCCCATACTTAATGTTGCATTTGAGCATGTCCTATAGGATAAAAACAACAACAACATTGTAGCTGGATGAAGAGCTTTCAACAAGGGATTCTCATGAGGACAACAACAACAACAACAACAACAAAAATAGTTTGTGGGTGCAAATAAGAGCTCTCATTTCAAAAGGGAGAGGAGAGTTTACTCTGAACCAAACCTCTGTATCATGGTATGGGAACACAGACTTAGCTTATCCTAAACACTGTATTCTGACATGATAAGAGTTACCTAAAGACTGGAGAATAATATCAGAAAGGCATAAGTCAAGGTTATTCTGGTATGTTCATAGGTAGAAAAGCCAGGTAAGTTGATGAGTACATTCTTATTCTTGAATTTGGATAAAGCTAGTGGGTCTTGTATGGTACAGCCCAAAAATAAAGCTCAGAAAAATCTCTGCACCTTACCTGAAGCCTCTCAGTTAATGTTGCTGCTAGATTTTGTTGACCTGATCTATTTAATCATGTCAAGATGGGTGTAATTTAAGACACTGATGTGGGCAATAAATCTGGTAAAAGTCCTCAAGGGAGACAAAGATGGCTTGGTTCTAGACCTGGAGCTTCCAGTTCTGCCCAATCACAGAGGTTCTCATCAGATGATTATCCCTGTATAATATTCATTTGCTGAAAAATTGAGTTCAACAAGTTCAAAGTTCACAGTTTGTATAACATGTCACAATGTCATTTGACACTTCCTTCACTTGGTCTGTAGGTAGGTTATTGGACATAGTATATATATATATATATATATATATATATATATATATATATATATATTTTTTTTTTTTACTCCTTGTCATAGTGGATCAGGGGACCCTTTTCCAAAGGAGGAAGTGCAAGTTTTCAGTTTCTCAGCATAAGTAAGGTGTCTTAGTCAGGGTTTCTATTCCTGCACAAACATCATGACCAAGAAGCAAGTTGGGGAGGAAAGGGTTTATTCAGCTCCCACTTCTATACTGCTGTTCATCACCAAGGAAGTCAGGACTGGAACTCAAGCACATAAGAAAGCAGGAGCTGATGCAGAGGCCATGGAGGGATGTTCTTTACTGGCTTGCTTCCTCTGGCTTGCTCAGCCTGCTCTCTTATAGAACCCAAGACTACCAGCCCAGAGATGGCACCACCCACAAGGGAACCTCCCCCCTGATCACCAATTGAGAACAACATGCCTTACAGCTGTATTTCAAGGAGGCATTTCCCCAACTAAAGCTCCTTTCTCTGTGATAACTCCAGCTGTGTCAAGTTGACACAAAACTAGCCAGTACAATTGACCCCTTGTNAACTTGACACACAAACACATCACTAGTAAGTCTCAACCCTTAGTTTCTTATTCATCCCCAAGATCTAAATAACTTTAAAAGTCCCACAGTCTTTACATATTAAAAGATCAATCCCTTTAAAATATCCAGTATCTTTTAAAATACAAAGTATTTTAAAATTCAAAGTCTCTTAACTGTGGGCTTCACTAAAAAACTTCCTTCAAGAGGGAANAATATCAGGGCACAGTCAAAATCAAAATCAAAAATCAATCTCCAACAGTCCAATGTCTGGGATCCAACTCACGATCTTCTGGGCTCCTCCAAGGGCTTGGGTCACTTCTCTAGCCATGCCTTTGGTAGCACACACGTTGTCTTCTAGGCTCCAGCCACCTGTACTCCACTGCTGCTGCTGTTCTTGGTAGTTACCTCATGGTACTGGCATCTCCAAAATGCTGTTTACTTCCACTGTAACTTGGCTTCAACAATAGCCTCTCATAGGCTCTCTTCACGGTGCCAAGCATCAACTCCTTTGCATGACCCCTTTATTCCTGGGCCATCAATTGCAACTGAGGCTGCACCTTCACCAATGGCCTTCCATGGCCTCTCACAGTACTTCCATGGCCTCAGCTGCTCTGCATTACCCCTTCAAGCCTTCAAACCCAGTACCACCTGGGTAACTCTTACACATTACCAAGTCCAGCCACAGCACAAGGTACAACCTTGGCTCTCTCTGGAACACAGCTTCTGTGCTCTCAAAAAAACACTTTTCAGAAGATGTCAATTCAATGATGCTGGGCTCTTCTTAATCACCACTAATTTCTTAGCTCCAGCAATCAGCATCAATAGTTCCCGCAATGCAGTTCTGGCATCTTGTTAATCACAGCTGATCCTTCAGCCCCAGCTAACCAGAACCACAGAATCTTCACAATCCAAAATAGCAATGGCCCTGAAAAGAGTCTTTAATTTTCCCTCTGAAATTTCACAAGCCAGGCCTCCATCTTCTTCACTGTTCTCAACATTATCTTTCAAGCTCCTACACAACATTTGACAGAGCTCTTAACACCAAATGGATCTTCTAGCCCAAAGTTCCAAAGTCCTTCCATAGTCCTCCCCAAAACATGATCAGGCTGTCACAGGAATACTCCACTATGCTAGTACCATTTTGTCTTAATCAGGGTTTCTATTCCTGCACAAACATCATGACTAAGAAGCAAGTTGGGGAGGAAAGGGTTTATTCAACCAACACTTCTATACTGCTGTTCATCACCAAGGAAGTCAGGACTGAAACTCAAGCACATCAGAAAGCATGAGCTGATGCAGAGACCATGGAGGGATGTTCTTTACTGGCTTGCTTCCACTGGCTTGCTCAGCCTGCTCTCTTATAGAACCCAAGACTACCAGCCCAGAGATGGCACCACCCACAAGGGACCCTCCCCCTATGATCACTAATTGAGAAAATGCCTTACAGTTGTATCTTATGGAGGCATTTCCCCAACTGAAGCTTCTTTCTCTGTGATAACTCTAGCTGTGTCAAGTTGACACAAAACTAGCCAGTACATAAGGAGATCCCCTGGCATTGATGGGTATTAGGCTACAGAGATTTGGGAAACTTGAGTTAAGCTATATCCCAATGTTTTCTGAGTGCTGAAATTTCTGTGGGCCTTTAAAAATGTTAACAGGAATATGCTATTCTAGAAAAGCTATGAAAGTATTGCTTACCTAATTTTTTTTTTTTTTTTGGTCACCATAGTCTTTTTTGTTTTCAATTCATTTACATCTGAAATGATGACCCACTTCCTGGTTACCCCTCTACCAATCCCCCATCCCACATCTGCCCTCCCCTTCCTCTTTGCCTGCATGAAGCTGTTCCTACCTTCTCCTACACTCCTGCTCCAACATGCTGGGGCATCAAACCTCCCTGGGAACAAGGGCCTCCCTTCTCGTTGCTGTCAGGCAAGGTCATGCTTTGTTACATATGTATCTGGAGCCATGGATCCTTATCATCACGGAATAGTGTGGTAGACTTGAGATAGTGACCAATTCGAAAAGAATATCTTGTTTCTTTCATCAAGTCATACTTGAGCTGTGTATTTTTCAAGGGTCTCTGGATTTCGTTTTTCATTCATATGTATTATTTGCATAAAGAAGAATGGAACATACTTCAAATGTCACTCTAAAGATTAAAGAAGGAAATTAATTCAAAATATTGAGTCTATTACCAATGAAGTATAGAGTAACACTCTAACAAAGGCTTATTAAGTTTTAATATTAATTAATGTATAAAACTAATGTATTACATTTTTCCTTAGTTAATATTGCTGAGCATAAAATAAACCAAATTTAACCAGCTAGGAGACAGAAATCTCACTATGTTCATGCGTGATAATTATTAAGAATAAGCAGTGAGTTAATAGCAATAGCCTTTCCCTGTTGTTATTAATTATACACAGTGTTAATGGATTGACAAAAATCTGCTAAGGCATAGATGATTAACAGGACTTGACACTTCAGTTATAGCTAGTGTCAGAAATTAATTTTACAGAGGACAACCATGCCACATTAAAATGCATGTTGCAATGGTTTACAATGGGGGTGAGATGACCCTTCTAGAATGTGGCTTGAAATAAAAGCTGACACAAATATAGAGGCACAAGCTTGAGTACAGATATATAGAATTTATTGCAAAATAGTGACTGACACATGTCAACAATTACTTTGTCATGTAAGGACTCCAGTTCATAATTTGAACTTTAATAAAGCTGTTAGACAACACAACAAAAAAATCTGTGCTTCATAGTGCTTAACAGTCTATGTACATTTAAAATGTCAAAGTGGAACAAAAAAAAAACCTAAACATCTCTTCATTAATTTTGAGGATAATTAGAGATAAATTGAAGATGAAGATATTGAAATAAGATTTTTTTAACTTACCCACATTAAATTATACCTGTTGGTTAAAAAGCATAGTGTACAAAAGATATACCTTCAGAATAATTGTTTTTCAGTCCATATTTTTATGTTGCTAGAATTCTCAAGGATTGGGAGGAGTTGACAGTGAGGAATGATAGAGGAGATAGTAATAAATGGGTGGCAAGATGAAATTGGCACCAAGGTGTCACCAACTTCATTCTGCTGACTGTGATGTTTGCAATCAGCAAGGATGATGGGCACGCCTGTGTCTGTGTTCTCACCAGCTGTTGTTGGGTTTTTGCTTTATTCTCCCTTTTTAGTTTTGTCACATTGAATCTTTCTATATCTGGATTTTTGTCCTGGGTCCCACCTAGGGATGTTCAGTATATATGCATCAAAGTGAGAGGTTACCCTGTAGAGCTTTGGGAACTCTTCAGATTATGAATGTATGTACCCTTAAAGCACCTATTGAAAAAGATGCCTCTGTTCCCATGAGTAATAAATGACATAAAAATGAAGTGCTTAAGGAATGTTTATCATGTGCTGAAATGATGAAAATTTATTCCAAGTACTATTTGTCCAGATAGTGTGCAAGGCATGGTCTCCTTATTTCATTTATATTATTTAATAATTTGGTAACCATGTTTCTATGGCATTGTGATTGATTCCATTCTTTTACCTATGTACACTTTCTCCATGATTACCACGCCAAGACCGTTGCATGTCTTTGTTCATGATTTGTCCATTTCTGTGTGGAACACTAGATTTTTGGCTTATGTTTTTTAATATATATGATATATTATTTTGTGTCAGATAGTGAGTGTCATTTATGTACTTTCTTTAAATCTCACATTTACATTTTTAACTATGATATTATCAACACAAGAAGTGATTACATACTAGGTAGGCAGTCTCAAAAACCGACAGCCATGTTCTCATAGTTCTGGAAGCTGGAATCCCACTATAAAGATACTGGAAATTAGGATTAGCCTGGGTCTTTCCCCTTTCGCTTGCATCAAAAGCCACTGTAACACTATATTGTCACATTTTTATTTATGTGTCTTTAATCTATGTGACTCTTCCTCTTCTCATAATGACATTTGTTATATTGAATTCAGGCACAACCTCTATAACCTTATTAATTACTTCCTTAAAGGTGTGGTCATCCAACATAGTTAATTGTTAAGAAGTTAAGATTTCAACATAAAGAATTAAAGGGACACATTTCAGTACATAGTATTACTCAGGGGTGTTAATACTTGTTCATGCCTATCTCCAAGGCTGATAAAAATCATTGTGGTCATTTGAATAAGTACGGCCCCCCAATATACTCATGTGTTTGAATGCTTGGCCCATATGGAGTGGCATTATTAGGAGGTGTGGCTTTGTCGGAGTAATTATGGGCTTGTTAAAGTATGTCACTTTGGGGGCAGGCTTTGATATCTTCTCTGCTCAAGCTGTGCTCAGTATGGCATAGAGTCCCCTTCTGCTACCTGTGGATCAAAAGTAAAACCCTAAGCTCCTTCCCCAGCATCATTTATGCCTGGATGCAGTCATGTTTCCCACCATAATCATAATGGCTTAAACCTCTGAAACTGTAAAGCAGAGCTAAGTACATATTCTCCTTTATAAGGGTTACCTTGATCAAGTTATCTATTCACAGCAATATAACCCTAAGTCAATCATCTTCATATTATAAGTGCATACTAATAATTTATCTTTTTCTTGTATGTGAATGAATTTGGTCTTGGACTGACTATCTTGACAAAATGGCACCAGTAACTCATTGACTCAGGTTGTCTGGTTGGCCAAGGTACTCCAAGAATTCTCCGATATCTAGAACAACTCCATCCCCATCTCTAAAATTATAGAAGCATGGATCTATGCCCAAGTTTTTATAGGAATCCTGGGGATGAAAAGATGGGCTCTTATATTTGTATACCCAGGATACTAAAGCATATTTATTAATCTCTAAAATTTGAGGTACTCACTATAGCTCTGTCTTTTTGCTTGACTACAATAATTTATTTTACACAAATATGTGTTTCCAAAATTGAATTTTCCATACCATGATCCCAATAGTCTTATGATTAAACTTCTTACTCTGCAAAATATGACATATTTATATATTACTTCTATGTGTAAATATTGACATGGAACAAAAAATATTTTTTAATGTTTTTCTAAAACCAGTATCTATATACTGGTTCCCAAAATGTCTCTATTATTTTGAAATATTCAATATATATTATAATCAAGTATATGGGAAGAATTTCTATTTAAGTTTGTATACTTGTAAATGTTTTTATACTAACTCAGTAGAGTTTTACTAGTTGTCCTAGAATATATATATGCTACTAATTTCTTATAAATAGGATTTAAGCTTAGAAAAATTTTTTGGTTCAGGGATTTATAAAGACCATATGACTGTATGGACCTTAGTAGTTGATGAAGTAATTCATGCTTTGCAGATGTTTTAAACAACAAGTTATTTTCTTTATCACCTACCAGGCATGTGGACTGTTCTTGATCAATTTTTAATACTCCATAAATGGCTCATTTTCCTTGCCTCAGTGGAATAGGGTTAGAATAGTTCTCTCTGAACCTATATATCCTAAGCTACAATTCTTAAGTTCTCTAAATAAAGTTCTTGTACAGTTTCTGAATTTGAGTTGACCAACAAAATCACATACAAATCTAAAATGATCCTGGGGAACTGGTATTGAAATTCTATAATAAAAACTAAGTTATTGACTTTATATTTCTTTTAATTATTGAAGATCATTCTTCACCCCAAAGGTCTCAATTAATCATCTTGCACTTTGTAATTTACAATTTTTTTTTCTTGAGAAAATCAGTTATGATTTGAATCTTGGCTCTCCGTCTAAAGATTTAAAATTTGTGTTATGGATAAAATTAAGTTGGGTTCTATAAGATGCTATAAAATTTTCATACAATGAAACTAGAGGCATTATATGATCCATTTATCAAGCTATTGGCTACAAACTCACTTTTGTTTGTGTGAGTCAGTATACAAATATATAGTTGCATGGATATGTTTATTAAGGCATTATTTATAAAATAACTAAACTGCTGACTCATCCTAGACACTAACTAATAGCTATGAGGAAAAAAGAAATATGCTATCTATGTGAAATAGGGTGATATTATTAATTCATAAAGAATAGTGATTGTCAGTAATTAACAAAAATTTGATTAGAGAAAGAAAACCCTAATTTTGTAAGTGAAACTGATGAATTTGGATGGCATTTTCTGAAGTGAAATATCTCAGACAGAGAATGACAATTATTTAATATTAGCTTTCATATTTGGAACCAGAAAAGTAAGAATTCTGAATAAGAAGAAAATGTAAGGGACAAGAAACATCCTTGAGAAGGTAACTTGCACAATCATAAAAGGGCAGATGGACATATATAATCAGTGTTCAACAATTGCATATATGAAAATGTTCAACAAATGCATATATGAAAATAG
This sequence comes from Mus pahari, assembly GCF_900095145.1. NCBI lineage: Eukaryota > Metazoa > Chordata > Mammalia > Rodentia > Muridae > Mus > Mus pahari. The sequence continues at coordinate 24,348,383 of NC_034609.1, forward strand.
CACAAGAAATCTTACTTGTTTATGTTCATGACAATAATCAGCCACAAAAAGTAACCATGTGTTAGAGTAAAATGAGTTAATGATGATATGTATATTTGACCACTTATTTCTGAATTAATTGAGACTTAGTGGAATTAGTGTGGATTTGTGTCATCTATGTGTCCTAATTTTTCTGATGGATTGCAAGCTGTAATTATCCTCCCCTTATCTTATTGCATGACATTGTATACTTCAGAGTCAGATAAATTGCCTTATTCTTATTCTAACATATCTAGATACAAGGCCTAGAACTTGTAGCTGGTTAGTGTTAAGTTTTACTTTTTCTTGCTTTGTGGAAGGCTACATATGCTGTTAATACTTACATGATATGAATAACTCAGACAAATATTATATCACAAAAAATAGAGTTCATTTATAGCCAAGTGACACTCTTTTCTTATATTAATTATCCAGAATGTTTCTGGCTTTCATTGTTTCTGAGTTCTGACCAGCCTGGGGCCTGGCTGTGTAGAGATGGATTTGATACAAGTTAAATGCTACATTCCAACCTTGACTCTTAGACTACATCCTACAGATTGAAACAGACCTTGTCTCCTCACAGTTCTCAACAGGACAGAGAACTGAGATGCTGTCTTGCTATAACTTCAATTCTCCTTCCATGGACTCTAGTTTCTCCATGCTCCTTTTCATGTGTGCTATGCTGAAGTAAATTACCTAATATGAAGATCCAACCATCCTAAAGTAGTTTTGAAGAAGTCAGACCTTTCCTTTTTCCTGAGGGTTTAGTTTGGAGTCTTGAAGTATCTTTGTTCAAGGAGATATTCTAAAATCTGCTGTCTTAGGGGTTTCTCTGACCTGCCTTGACATCTCTCAACGGCTTTCTCACTATCTTGCTATCCATGTCCCTCTTATTTTTATTCTTTCTGAAGCCTTTCTCCAGTTAAAAGATTCTCTATATATTGTATAGTTTCTGTCTGATGCTGTCCTTCGCACCTCAAGGCCAAAGAATATCCTTGAAATCATTCCAGTCTCATTGAGTGTGGTTGGTTATTCATGTTTCCTTTGCAGACCAAGCGCTCCTAACTTTCTTCCTGATCAGGCTACTGTGTCATCCTTTAAGCCTAAGCCTGAAGTGGATTTGTACACTTTGGTCTCTTGCTTTTGACTTATCTGATTTGAAATGGCATTGCAATGTCCTCAGTAGGAACAAGAACACGTCACTTGACTGGGAGATGTAGGGCTAGGAGATGCCAGTCACACACAGTTCTCAGTTCTTCTCAAACTGCCTTGGTTAATCAACTCGAAGCTTGCTGCTGCCCATATATGAGATAATCTGCCCAGAAGTTTAAAAACCGCACAACATCCCTAATGCTAAATTATGCAGAACATTAAGCTTAATGGATGCTGTCTGTGGTTTTAATACTACTCTATATTTGGGGAAGGGTATTTTACAGTAACAGAGTCAACTCTTCAGCTTCTAAGACTCGTGTGCTTTATGTCTTCTCACCAGCAACTTACAAATAAAGTGAACTTTACATTCTCATCACATTAACATATTAACATCATATAGTGAAAGATTCCAGTCAATGCTTAAAATGAGTGCATAAGTGTTAGCGAGTATTTAATACCTTCTTTCAAAAAAAAAAAAAAATTCACTGTAGATGTTATACAGTCAAGGTAATTGTTTTTCTCTTTCCTTTACATCAGCGAACAAGAAGATGCCTTTGGGCTCTTTCAAAATAGATTGTTCTGCTCCTGTAATGGGTACCTGTGGGATTGACTGCAGAACAATACTGTATTAGGAGTCATAGGATTTGGGGAAAGCCAAGTAACATTTTCTATTGAGATCAAGATAAAAGAGCCTTTCTTTGAGAAAACGTAGTAGCTAGGTACTTTGTTCAAATAACAAAGCAGGATCATTAGTCTAAAGGAAAAAAATAGCACTGTCAGAAATTTAATATATTACACCCTTTAAAGGTAAGTAAGAAGTCAAAACCATTGTCCTAAAAACTCACAAGGCATGCTTTTCTTAGTCTTACACTAGTAACATTATAATTTATGTTCTCTCTTTCTCTCAGTTGTGGATGATACAGAATGCCTTAGCATGGCTATTACCTTGGTCTAATGTCATTAAACTTCTAGGGGTACAAATGGTATGGTGACATTAGATCAGGAAAAAGGCACTTACATTATTGTTCATGGTCAAAGTAAATTAGAGGAAGAAAGAAGCAGGGGTTCCTGAGAGCTCTATTACCCTACCTGTTACTGAAGAGTAATACAGAGGGAGGTGGTAGTGATAAAATGTTGGCAGGAAGTCAAGATAGGAAATTAAGACAATTGTAGTAATAAATTGAGATATAGTATCTTAAATATTACTAGTATTATGAGATTAATTTAACTGCATTATTCCCCATTTTCTCATTTGCACCATAGAAAGAGAAATAATAAGACATTTCTAATATCACTAAGGTTCTTCATGTGACTTTTCTTCCTTCTCCCCAGATACTTTAATTTGAATAAGGACTTTTCAAAGCTTCCGAGTATTGAAATACAGGATGAGAGCTGGAGCAAGAAAGGCATGAATACATTGAGAGGTTATATTAATAGCAGTTTTTATAGGTACCTCACTCTTAGAATTCAGGTAACCCTCAAAATATTGGCCTCAGTTAATATGTTTTGCATTTGAGATTTCTCTCTCCTCTCCTTTACTCTTTCCTTGCTCCTTCCTTAGCCCCCTGTCTTCAACCTGTCTTCTCCTCACCCCATGCTCTTACTGTTTCATATTCTCTCATTTTATCTATCTATCTATCTATCTATCTATCTATCTATCTATCTATCTATCTATCTATCTATCTATCTAGTATGTATGTATGTATGTATGTATGTACGTGTGTGTGTGTGTATCTGTTGCAGATAGCCCTGGTGTTAATTATATTTGATGTTAATTCTGTTCTCCTGTGAGGGGTTGTGAACAAGGAATGAGTCAGCACTCAGGTGATTTCCTGTAAACCTTCTACCAACCTTAATTTGTAAAATAAAGGAGAGCTGATGATTGGGCAGAAAAGGGAAGGTGGAGCAGAAGGTTTCCAGAGAAGGAGAAATGGAAGGAGAGGACATGGAGGAGGAAGAAGAAGAAGAAAAGTGGAGCAGAAGCACATGGCCTGGAGAAATGTCAAGTTCTAAGTTGTCTCATACATGGAGAAGATGATAGTGTAGCGGGAGATCTGCCCAATCTAGGCGCATTGCATGTATTCATATTAACTGAGTTGTGTTTTGATTGCCAGGGTATATTTAGGTTGGAGATTTACTGCAACATCTATACATCTATCTATCTATCTATCTATCTATCTATCTATCTATCTATCTATCTATCTATCTATCTTCTATCTATCTATCTTCTATCTATCTATCTCCATTTCTGCTTTGACATTCATTCACTGATTTTACCTGTAACATGGGATGACAAGTCATAATAAAGTTAGATTTTTTTTTCACATATAAATTTTTTTGAAAGGTGAAAAAGTCCTCAATTGCAGTAACCTTTGTGTGTATGCGTATGCATGCCTGTGTACAACATGGATTGTATAAGTTAGTGTGCAGGGTGTATAACATTCACATTATGAAATCTTGGGAACAATTAAAAACAGTGTACTGAAAAGGTAGACAGGGTACTGAAAAGGGAATAAAATAGGTTAAACACAAAGAGTCTGAAGAGAACTACATGAGAAAGAACTCTAGTTATCAATTTCTGAGGTAGGCTGCCATTTGAGTTATTAGACTTGTGAATAACACAAAGACATGTTCAATGCAGAACTTGTTAAAGTGAATGGACTTTAAAGAGTAAAAAAATCAACAGTATCTCAAGAAGGATGCTACCCTAGCAATACATAGTTCCTGACAGTGCTGTGTTGTTTAGGTTTTTAAAAGTATCTGTATTTAAAGGCAGCCCAGCTTATTAAGAATTGACAAAAGAAATTTGAGGAGTTGCATAGTCTATGCTGAGAGTGTCAAGACTACTCAAATTAAATTTTCAAATTCTATTGCTATCTCCTTTCAAATTCTGGCATATCCCAGATTGTATCCCAAATTGCCAGAAATATTTGTGACTATTATTCTTTGAGAATGTGTAAGATGTTTCATGATGCTTATTTCTATGCTAAATGGTGCATACGTGAGTCCTGTGAAGATAATTTCTGAGTATTTTTCAGGCTAAATGACTATGTATTCAAGGATCATGGTATCAGCTGTCCAAGCATTGCATGACAGCCATCTTTTATTAAGGATGAGTACAACAATCTCTGGTGTTTAACAGAGCACAGGCAGACAAAACAACAGTAACTCCTGACAAGAAGTACAAGTACAATCTGTCTGCTTAAAGAAGCTATTTGAATATTAATTGAGGAAGTGTTCTTGGCACAGTATGTAGCAGTGACCTGATCATTTAGACCTATCAGTCAAAGGGAACTGAAGTTCAAGTACTCCTCATTATCTAAGGTGTTTTTATGGCTGATGTTTGTGTTGCTGAACTTGGAATCATACTTTAAGCCCTAAGAAACCAGAATCAACCACTTTCCCTCAATAAGCCACTTAAAGCACCAAAATCCACAGTCTTACTCAGAAAAAAAAATAATAAAGGTTTATTTAATGAGCCTGTATTAGAAAAATATAGTAGTAGTCTATGTTGACAGTATCAAGACTGGTCACATTAATTTTTTTTTTTAAATTCTACTGCATCTCCTTTCAAAATCTGGTGTCAGAATATATTTGCTATGAGAAATATTTGTGAATAATTATCTTTGAGAACATGTAAGGAAAGGAGAATATTGGGAAGAGGGATAAAAAGCTCCTCCCATTTGCAACCTCAACTCCATCTAGACATATCTACACAGTCCTGGCCAAAGTGTTATTCTGTACAGTACTGGATTCATCATTATCTAAGGTAGACAGGTGGCCTATCAAGTCCCTTGCTTGCTGTAGATTTTTGAACAAAGGCAGTTCTTCCATGACTAGATTACCTCACCATTACCTCCTCAGCACCTAAAGGTCATTCTGTGAAAGAGATTTGGCTAAAACAGACATCAGACTTTCTCATTTCCTAGCACCAGATATCTGGGATATTCCAGTATCTTAGGGCACATGTTCTTCATAGTTTGATAACCAAAATGGAGGACATATCTACATATCTAAAACTCCCTGGAGATATTGCTTTCATCTCTTCATCTTTTCTGACACAAATGACAAACAACCTTTTAGAGCTGTTGTTACAAAATAAAATTCTTCAACCCCACCGGGCCTTCTGTTTTCTCTTTAACTTTATCTGATTGTAATAACATGACTAAACATTAATACCATGTTTTATTCTGTTCAAAAGATACATAAAATACCCTTTCCTTTATATTTTTCTTCTACTGGAAGCACTAACAACTTACAAGGTAGTTTAGTGGTGTTATTTAACAGCTGGTTCAAGAAAATTGAGTATCATTAATTGGGATCTTACTTTGAGTGAGTTTTATGGTTCCAAGCACTGGAAAATATGATGAGATGTTACTTTACAATGCCTGTGACATTTTATTAGATATTTTCTTCTTTTACATTTCAAATGCTATCCTGAAAGACCCCTATCCTCTCCCCCTGCCCTGCTCCCTAACCCACCCACTCCTGCTTTCTGGCCCTGGTATTCCCCTGTACTGGGGCATATGATCTTTGTAAGAACAAGGGCCTCTCATTCCACTTATGGCTGACTAGGCTGTCCTCTGCTACACATGCAACTAGAGAAACAGCTCTGGAGTTGATTTCCATGAGATTGTTTGATATAATGCTATTCAGATGTAAGGAGTTGCTATTCATATATGTTAATATTGTATCTATACGTATATCCTCAAAATTTTTTGTGTGTTATGCAAATTTGGAAATAAAATGAGGAAATTTTCTATTTAAATCAAAACAAGAAAGGCCACTTTAAAACAAAAATCTTAATCCTATTTCTTCTGAAAGCTTTTGTTCTGCATTTATCTGGAATTAGCCAGATACTAGGCTTAACCTGTAAAAATTTTATTCATAACCTCATTTAGAGCAATGTTTTTCAAAACTGCAAACTCAAGCTAAAATACCAAATGACCTTTATACCATTTAATAAATTCTTTATGCCTTACTATTTGATTTGCTATGATGTTATGGACAAGGAGAGGGAGATGATTTAAAATCTTCCCCTAGTAGTAATTAAAGGTAATTAAAGATTGTTTAATTTTCTATTGATATCAGGAAAACTTTCATAACTTTGATAAGATGAACAAAGATGAATGCCCCACAACACCTCATACACTTTCAGGCAATACTTCCCAGTATATCAAACCAAATCAAATTGCTTTTAATCTTCTCAAAACTCTCACAATTAGAAATTCATCTCAAGACATGTTGTTTCTCTGTCCTTTATCATCTTTACATAGTAGAGGAGACATTTAAATAAAATCTTTTACTTTTCTCTTTTTCTGTAGTAGAGGAGGCCATGGTGGTAGTGGACCAGGATAAGGAAAATAGCGTGGGAACCATGTTGGTAAAAGAAGAGGATTTACTGATTGCAATGAATGGGGAAATTTGGTTAGAGATAACTATAGTGGTTATGGGAAACTATAATGAATTTGGAAATTTAGTGGATCACAAAAATCAAATAATGGACCCTCAAAATGGGAAAGTTTCAGTAGAAGAAGCTGAGTACATTTCTGTGGCAGTGGCTGTGGATCTAGAGGTAGGTGTGGTGGATATGGTAGAAGGTTTAAAAAAAAAAATAACAGGAGAAAATTAGTACAGTTTTTAGCCAGAAAGAGAAGTGGGAGTTGCCAGGAAAACTTCAGTAAAATTTGAAACACTTGTGCCAAATGCATTAGAGGCACTATAAAAACCTACCACTGAAGGTACAATGATCCAGAGGCAGAAATGTTACTGTAGCTTAGAAAGGAAACCCTTCCTGCCGAGGTCACTAGACACAGTTTGCCAAAAGTACAGCTATTAATTAATGCCATGCCATGCCAATTAGACATACATTCCTGAGGTCTTTTATCTGTGACAGTTTTTCTTTTTCTGTTTCTTTGTCTTTTCATTAAATCAGGTATACTGCCCTGTAAACTGTGATAGCAATGCCAAAAATAAATAAATAAATAAAAAAAAGTTAGGGAATTTTTAAACTTCAAAAATTATGGCAAAGATAATTTTGTTTACCAAGTTTTATGACTGTGAAGAGTAGTTTTATTTATTCTTGTTTTAAAGAGGATGTGAAATTTTTTCTGGAATAGCCTAGAATTCTATAAATTATTCACTTCAATTGCAAAGTGTCTTTTTCCTTTGGATTTGCTGTGACTTAACTAACATCCCTAACATTGGAACCTAAATGTTGTTTCTGTCTTGCTAAACAAAGGATGTTTCTCTATCATTCAAAGCAGCTCCTCTAGTGAGGCTTTCCTCTTCACTTCAGAGTTATTCACAGGCAGGACAGGCCAAAAAAAAAATAATAATAATCAAAATAACTTTCTTCTATTTGTAACACAGCTGGGGAATGGCTGCAAAAATGAGGATTTTCTACCTTTGCTCTGAGGAGCTATAAACTGAACAGCTTTATTTGGGATAATTCCTCTACCTACTTAACAATCTGATAAACTTAGATGACAGATGCTGGTCCATAAGCCCAGACATTCTGCCAAGATGATACTAAGGGAATCTCATCATAGATAACCACTAACCCTAAGAAAAGAAGGTACATAGGGACCTCATATACCCTCCTGTAGAAATGCTGTCTTTGAATTTAGTCTTTCTCTTGAATCACTACAAGGGTCTCATTTGGATTCACTTGAAATCAGCTCTTTACTGTCAATGGAGGAACACATATAATTCAGTGACATAATTAATGGGTGATCAGAATTACTTTTTCACACCTCTGTCCTAAATTGCTCCTCTACCTTAAATGACTAATATAAAAAGAGTTGGTGAACTGTAAAATTATCTTTTCTTAAATATAGGATCTTGTCCATACAGGACACCCCTCCTCTCAGGAGTTCTCCAAAATCCCCAAGTCCCTTGCTTGCTGCATATTTTTGAACAAAGGTAGTTCTTCCATGACTAGATTACCTCCCCATTACCTCCTCAGCACCTAAAGGTCATTCTGTCTTTTATCTGTGAACAACGCACCTGCTTTGGAAGCAAATGAAATCAGTTTCTTTGCTTCTGATTCATTTCAAAAATAGGAGAAGGAAGAACAATAGGTACATTATGCAGAGTGTCTCTGAAAGGAGAACTTTTATAAATTGGCAATTTAGAAAATCAGTGGGTAGCAGAGGAGACACAGCATCCTCTTTTGAGATTTCAGCAACAGCAGAAGTGTCATTTGAGTACACTGTTTAATCAAACTTCTTACAGGCTATACCAAGTTTTTGCAGAATTGAGTACTTAAAGCTGAGTGATGTATTCCACTGCCTCCTACTTCCATGAGATCTAAGATGCTACTTTATCATGCTCCTTTTCAAAGGAGAGAGAGTTCAAACATAGAGAGATAGAGATAGAAAAAGAAAGAGACACACACAGAGAGAAAGAGACAGAGAGACAGACAGAGACAGAGACACACAGAGAGATATAGACTGGGAGGTTTATCAGTACATCTAAGGTCATGCTGAAAGTTTTTAGTTCATATATATGACCCTATCTAGCCCTTTCTTTAGACTCAATGCTCCTGTTTTATTACTAAGGATGATGTGACACATACCAGTTGTCCCATGTTACCGCTGTACTCTCTCCTGACTGGTAACAACTACCCTGATTTTAGCCCCATAGTTAGGAAAGCACATTCTCAGACACCTGCTTCCTAGCACTAGGAAATGACTTCTAATTGATCTAAGTGTGCACTGATAATTCCAGTTTCTCTTTGCTGATGGCTTTTCTAGGGGTAAGCATATAACCCAGTTACAGCTAATGAGAATTAGATGCAAATGAATTGGAGGACTTCCCTCCCTGAAGAAAACTTTACCATTTCATGGTCCTTCAATCCACTTTGTCTGGTGGTAGTTGGATCCTTAGAGCTGTAATAACTATCTATGTGTATGTGGTAACCAGCAGAGAGATGAAAGCAACCTGGGGCCCTTGAGTATATTTATAAGCTAATATAACCTAGAAAGATACCTTCAGACTTCATGTTAAGATAATTAAAAGGCTTTATAATTAAAGTAGGTATATTCTACATATACTATTTAAAGCATTACTGCTATTTGAGGTAAAATTACATTTTATAAGCAGAATCTTGCATGCCTCCAGAGGAAGCAGGAGTCAGTAAGAGTAAACTCCTCCTTGACTGAGGTGGTCCTGAGGTGGTCCTTTGACTGCGCATCATAAAGGACATGCACTATAGAACAAAGGGCTCTTTTTCAGTGCCCATGAGGAATAATTTTGGGGTCTGTAGAGATGGTAGAGTATGTAAAGCATACGAATAAAGACCTCAATTTGGACTTCTAGATCCCAGTTAAAATCCAAAGCTATAGTTTGCATGTTCAAGCCTAGAGCTTGTATGCTGCAACTGTAGGCAGAGGCAGGTGGTTCTACAGAGGCTTGTGGATCGCCTATCCTGATGCACAGAGGCAATGCACAAAAGACACTAAAACAAGGAGGAAGGCAAGAAACAACATTTGACGATGTCATCTTTTTTACAAAGCATGCCGAAGCCCACCAAGCTTGACACTGATCACACACACACACACACACACACACACACACACACACACACAACTATATGTAAAAGAAAAATTGTTGGATAGTGTAAAATAGATTCAATAATGATTCATAGTAGTTGGAGATCCATTGGGAAACAACATACAAGAACCAATGATTACAGAAATAACCAAAAGCGTCACAGTACTTTGCTGTAAGTCAGAATAATTGGAAATATCTACAATGTCTCGCTCCAGATGTTATGGTAATAACACCAACACAAACTAGCATATATACCCTATGCAGAAGAAAAAATTGACTCCTGAAGTTAAAAACCTTTTGAGATTTTTACAATCTGCAGGCACAGGGAAGCTTTGAATACATAGTTGACACTGGGAGCTGAAAAGAAAAAAAAAAAAAAAAAGAAAAGAAAACCATGGTAGACTCAGCATTTCAGGAGACAGTAAAAAAATCACAAAATGCTGTTCATCTGTAACAGTGCCTCCCACTACAGTAAACATTTGTGTTTGTCGAACTTAGGGACAAAATCATAGGTCTGCTAATAGTTGAGGAATGGAGTTTTGAGATGTTGAGCATCTGACTAGCCATGGGATGAGGTACTCAGGCAAGCAGCCTAAATAAAGAATGTAGTGCCCATACAGAACTGCTCATAGGAACGGGAGTATGTGTGGGTGGGGTGATGAGAGTGTTGCCTATTCAGGTATAAGAAAAGGAAAGAGGAATGTTGGCACAAAAAGTGATAGCTCCCTGCTTTATCTCACAGATTGCTTTTGGCCCAAAGCCTGACTGATGTTTTATCAATATGCATCACTATGATTATACATACTTTGGGTCTAAAATTGTTTTCCACAACTTAGCATCATCCAAAATATAACAAAGGAAGAGATGGTTCATGACAATCCAAATGCTATACAGAAAATGAAATGCATATATATATATATATATTTTTTTTTTCATTTAACTTGCTTTGGAAGCTAGAGTTTACATAATGAATTCATAAAGCGATTTTGTTATGAGAGAAATAATTTGGCCCTAAAATATGAGCCACTTTTACTCGTGTAATAATTGCCTGGCAGTTTTCAAGGTATTCTCCTCCTTCTTTATGACTGTATTTGTAATGTTGCCAACAAGCAGGAAGCCTGTACAGCTTGCTTCAGGACTGAACATTGTGCTGAATTGTTGGTTGCGAAACCAAGGCTGATGTCAGGAACACAAAGAGAACTTCAAAGCCAGCATTGGGTTTAGATGCAAATATTAAGTCTCAACTAAAATATTCTCATGTATCTCTCTTTTTGAACCTCCTGCTTTTGCTCTGGGTCTGGCTAATGCTGGTGTGATACTATTCAAGGGTCACATTAAGTTGCTCTTTCTGTTTGCATCCTGGTAGTCCAAAATCGTGTTCAAATTCATTGCTCTGAATTTGGTCCAAGGACACACTTAAAAAGCACTGAATGAAAGTGATGGGGACATTAGCCCTTCTTTCTAAAAAGATTTAATCTCTGAAATTATAAATAGCTTTTGTGATGTAACAGACAGTTTTTACCGCAAATGTTATACTTTTGAAATAAAGTCTGCTATACTCTAATAGTGTATAAACTTACAAACTAATTTTAATCGTCAGATTTGCTAAACTGGAGTTTGCATTGAAGATTTAAGATAAACATATTTGTAGGATAACTAGATCAGTGCTCAAAAAGGCAACATTATACATATATATTAAATGCTTATATATATATAAATATGTTATATATATAATATATACATAACATATATAACATATATATATATATATATAATGTATATATATAAAACATTTAAAAGGTCCTGATACTAGTCTTTATGAATCATTGGTGTTGTTTGAAATATGTCTTATTAAATCTGTAAATTAGATGCAAATTTTCATTTTCGTTTTAGAAGAACAGATGAAAAACATAGATCTGATGCGCCACCACCATTAACACAAGTGAATGGCCTTAATTTCTCAATAGAATCATTCAATATTCATTTTTTAATTTCTGCATTTACACATAATATCTCTCTGGAGGCCCCTAACAGATTCTACTGCTGCAATCTTAATGAGAACTATCAAAGGTTACTCTGAGATGATGATCTATACTTAATTCAGCGATTTCCCCAGACATTTGTGCAGGTCGGTACTGCTTAGAGACTTTCCTAGTTGTATTGTCTCGAAACATTTATCCTTATTTTAGCTGCATCTTTAATCATTATTAGCATATCCCCTCCATTCTTAAAGTTAGTATTTTGAGAATTAATACAAAAAAATTATAGCCTCTTTAGGGAATTTAATAACTGTGCTTGTGAGGAAGCACTGGGAAATTATTTTGCCCACATGTGAGATTTCACAATAAAGCATAGTCATACTTTTTTCTCGAAACCCGAAATATTCATGTTTCTTCATGCCACATTCCAAAACAATGACATTTTTTGTTTGTACAAGTGTTTCCTTTAAAATGAATATAGCAATTTTTCTATGTCTAGATGACTATGAATAATTATTGCTCTCAAAGTGTGTATGTATGTGAATGCAAAAATATTGATATGACAGAAAAAATTAATACAAAGGCTACTATATCCTAAACTATGAAGTTTTTGGCTGAGCTTTTATTGTCACTATAAAAAAATGGAAAATTTTGTCATGTATACATAGCAATGTAAATTCACATCATCCAAGAACAAATAGTTGTTTATTGACAGGATGAATATTCAAAGCATTGTTTTATCTTTTACCTTGTTATGTGAAGCATGAAAATACATTAGACCAGTTTAATTTAAATGGCATAAACTTTAGATTAATTCTCTGAGATGATATTCTTGTTTAAAATAGAATTTTTTAGTTTAATCAAGTTCTCAACCTGAGTGGAAGTTTTCAGATCAAATCAGACACTTTTGTTGGTTTCCCCCTTACATATCATCATAGATTATTCCTCACAGAGATGATGAGTACATCTAATAATTCTTAACCATTTTTAAAACATGAATTTTATATTGTGTACTTCTGGGCTTTGCAGTTTGATCCTAAGGAAGCTGAACTTCATCTAACAGGTGACTGATTTCTATGTAGCACATTTTGCCTTTGTCACACATTTAAACTTCTCCTAGGAAACCTTTGGTAGTCATTACAATACAGTAACCTGAGTACCTATTAACGGTTGTGTTTCATATCAAATGTTTGCATAGGCTCTTGTATTTGGAGATCCACGTCTCTCTCCTCTGGTCATAGGCAGTGTGTAAAGTCTAATCCAGTGATTCATGAAGGTTTGCATCTTATTATCTACTGTCAATGTTCTTTCCAAGAGATGCTTCCTCCAAGATCTATGAAATTTTACTCTGTGAATTTGCAAATAAAATGCATCTAAGTACAGAGAGTTCTTTATAATATCTAGGATGATCTCTCTGTGTCCTTTGCTACTTATAGTATAGTAGTGCAACTTATTTAAGGTATACACTCCAGAGGTTCTGTTACCCGCATTAAACCATGGTCTAAAGTTTAAATTAGACCATGATTAACAATTTCTTTTTTAAATATTTTTATTTGCTTTATTTTCGTATAGGAATATTACCATCTTATAGTGTCTACCTTGTAAAAATGTTCCATGGGAGCATTTGGCTTCATATTACATAGACACATCTCCATGTGTATTTATACTTTTTTTGTACATGACTCGAAACAACAATTAGGAAGCAATCATCTTGGACATCAGAGAAAAATTCAACCCAGTACTATGATTCCTGGAGTAAAAGAATTTACAGTTTGAGGGTAAATACTGCCTAGAAAATACAAGTCTTCAGGCAGTTGATCAGTTCCTATGGTTGACAACCGTCCAAGGATTATTCAGTTTTCTACCTTAAGCATATATACATATGTATTCACTCTATGCTATGGAGTTCGCCTCCAAGATCCACTTATCTATTGAGAGACTTGAAACTGTTCCCTCATTGATAAAGAACTTTGCTGTGCTCTGTTCTACACATCCCAGAAATCTAGAAAGCATCAAACACTGATTTTCTGTCTCCTCCTTCCCATCAGTAGCCTTGTTCTTTGCTTGCTTTTCCAGTCTCTCCAAACAAGCCTGGTATCTGTTTCAAAGTATGAAATGTGGAATGGGTCATGCTTTGGACACAGTTTTCTTTTGCCCAGGAATCACAGTTCTGTGATGAGTCTTATCTAGTATTCGAAATAGGCAATTTCCTATTTTCTCATTATATCAAGGATAAGTCAAAACCTAGGTATGTCCTCATTACTTCATTACTTCTTGTGGTTGTTTTGTTTTCATTTAAGTGTGTGTGTGTGTGTGTGTGTGTGTGTGTGTCCAATTTGTTAAAGCATTTTCACATTTTGCAGAATTTGAACTAGCAAGTTAATTCAGTGAGTCGAAGTCTTATATACAAGCCTGACACCCTAGGTTTGATTCCCAGATCCCACAAGATGGAAGGTGAGAAATGACTCCTGAATGTTGTCCTTTGACTTCTACATCCTCACCAACAAATTTCAGACATCAAAATAAGAACTTCAAAAATATTTCAATTTCTGTTCATGTTTCATCTTTTTACTATTCTCTATTATTATTATTATTAGTAGTAATATTAAAATAGATCTGTATAGTAGAACTTATAATTAAGTGATGACACAGGAGCAGGTAGGTAGATAGGGACAATGTCTCACGGTAACAACAAAGACTGTCAATGTTACTGTATCCTGATTCTCAGTTTTAGTAAAACTGTTGACCCAAAGCCAAGAGGGATTTGAGGAGTCTCCACTCTCTATATAAATAGAAATAATAAATATATCTATAGAGATAATAAATTTCTAGTGATGGTACAAATTACAATATAGTACATGTAGTTACCATTGATTGAAGCATCAGTGATGTGAAGAAAATATATTGTATGCCTTTTGTCATACTCAAAGAATATATAACTCTTGGGAACACAGTATAGGAAACACACCATTTTTTTCTGGGCAATTAGAAATGTCTCCAAAAGTTAGGCTATTTATGAGTTGTAAGGAAAGGAATAAATAAAACTTCCATCCTGGAACTGAAATGAAATGCATTTTAGGAAATTTGAGAAATAAAACAATAATTATAATGTCATAGTAGAATATACCTGGTAGGCTAAGTTATCATAGTCATACCAGATCATATATGTATTTGATCCATGTAACCTACAGAGTGGAAGGAAAAAGCTGATTCCTTCTATCATCCATACATATGCTGAGGCACACATGCCCATGTACACACACAAACACATTCTGCATACACACACAAAAAAATGAAGGAAGGAAGGAAAGAAAGTAGGAAGGAAAGAAGGAAGGAAAGAAGGAAGGAAGGAAGGAAGGAAGAAGGAAAGAAGGAAGGAAGGAGGGAAGGAAGGAAAAAGAAAAGAAAGAGAGAGAGGGAGGGAGGGAGGGAGGAAGGAAGGAAGGAAGGAAGAAATAAATAAAGAAAGAAAGAAAGAGAGAGAGAGAGAGAGAGAGAGAAAGAAAGAAAGAAAGAAAGAAAGAAAGAAAGAAAGAAAGAAAGAAAGAAAAAAGAAAGAAAGAGAGAGAGAGAAAGAGAGAAAGAGAGAAAAGGTAAAGGCTGCATCAAACCCTTTAAGGTATTAATATGACCAAAGTGCCTTTGGTCAGAGTTGGGACAAAATGATACAGTGAAATACTTTTGTCCCTGTGAGGTATACTTTATTATCTACCTAAGGACTGAGGGATGAAAGATCTGATGCAGCCAAAGAATGTAATATTTCCCTTAGTTTTTCTAGGTCAACTACAATTTTTAAATTGTCTTAATGGTAAAAATATGTTTGAAGTGATGCTAAAAATTCTGATAATTTATTATCTTATCTAGCTTCTATACTAAAAGTTAAGAATTTGGTTTATGATTGTGTTCTACTGAATATATCTATATAGAGACTTGACTTATTTGAATTTTGACATTAAGTTTCCTAAAATATGAGTGGTCCATGTGATAGAGTAAACCATTTTTTATAACTGTAGCTCATAGAGGACTGGATCTTTGCAGAAATGATACCTATGGCCATCATGGTCTTGGCAAATTATTAAGGAATATTTTATCCACATAGCTTATTTAATTGCTTATATCCAATAGTTTTATAGTAGATTTATAGTACATTATGCAACATAGATAGACCCTTTCCTATAATTTTTGAACATGCTCTCTGGTTTCTCATGCTAAATATCTAATTAGCAGCTATTGAGTCCTAATAAACCACCAAGACATTACCAGAATAATCATGTTAGCCATTAATTAGTATAGATTCATCAGGTCAAGTAGGTAGTTCTTGTCATATGTGACAAAATCAATGATCAGTGAGACTCGATATGTGTTTGTGGTTATCTTTGGATCAATTCTTGTTAGTTTCTCTGATTCTGGCTGTGTGCTAGATTATTGGATTCTGACTCAATCTCTCTTCCTGCAGGAAGTCTCATTCCCATGGCATGTAGTGGTATTCAACATTGCAAGCATAAATTTGTGAGGTCTCACAAGAAATACTACATGAGGTCACATCTACCTCATTCTTTTGGACAGTACAGAAACAGATATTTCAGACTGCGATGATACGTGAACACAATTCACTCTTGATGGGAAAGATGGCAAATCTGCACTGAGAAGGACTTTACTATTGAAAGTGAAGTAAGGGTGGCTGGTTTTGCAATTTCTTAAATCAGTACTTTTCAAGGAAAACAAATATATGGCTTTATAGCTATTATTGGCATATAGTATAACAAACTGATGATAACAGCAATAATACTCTGCAGACGCTGAGCATCTCACAAAGTATAAAGTTGTCCCAACTCTTTATATCTTGCTCCCTGAAGGCAATGAGATAGACCCTGTTTCTTCTCATAATTATAATGCAATTTACTGAGATTGTTTCCACCCCAAACTTTCCCACTCTTTAAACATGGTCAGAAGCCAATTAATTATCTTAATCTCCTCTCTCCCTCTATATCAAACTGAGTTCTAAATTGACATCTTTTTTAGCTGGATGATTATAACTATTCCCTCAGAAAATAAGGCTTGGGTTAATCTAAGTCACTTGATTGCTCTTTTCTCCAACAATCCAGATGGCTTTATTCTATATTCCTGTGGTAAAATGGAGGGTTTCCATCCTGGCTATGGGAGGACAGCAGTATTAAGATTGACTCATTGTGAGTTTTATTGGTTTTATGTGATAATTATGTTTTTATCTATTAGTGTTTCTAACCGACCAGATCATCCTCCCCAAAGTAATAAAGTCAGTTAAGCAGAGCATTGTGATCTATCATAATCATCTGGAGAACTTTTCCTTTCGCTCATTATTTCTCCAAGTAAGCTTTAAACTGAGGCTTTAAACAATATATGCTTTCCTATTTGGTTTCTATATTAAGACCTGTTAATCACATACTAGAGAGGCATGCTTTATTAAAGAACCAAGGGATCATAGGTGTGTGTATACTCATTTCTTGCCTGCAGAGACAGTCATTTTAGAATACATAGAGAGTTAAAGATGAAAGTATAATAGTCTGTAATCTGTCCCCTCATAAAACTAAATTTTAAAGTAAAATAACCTAGACTATTTAGCAACTACAGACTCTACTAGATCATTAACTTTCCCAAACATTCTATCAATCTTGATGGGGATAACTGAAATAACATCCAGGCCTTAAAAATATATGCTTCCAGTAATGATTTAGGAGATGTGAGCCAACCAATGCCTTTATCATCTCAAGCACTGAGAAATGCTTCAGGGGAAGGAAAAACAAAGATGGTAGCTTTTGTATTGTCTTGCATACTGTGACTCTGTTGACTTTTGGACAATATCTATTATCAGCAGCAAGATGGCACAGTAACAGGCATGGGAATCCTAGACACAGGAGTAGGGATCTGGCAGATCATATGTTATCAGCATCAGAAGCAGAGAGAGAGAATGGAAAATGTAGCTAGACTAGAAAACCTTAATGAAGTACCTCGTCCAGAAAGTTTCCATCTTCTAAAGAGTCTGTAACCATTCTAAACACTGCCATCACCTGGGGACCCAGTTTTCCAAAGTAAGAACCTAATGGGATCATTTCATATGCAAACCAAAACAGCACCTAACACTTCCTCATTTAGTCTAGGTACTTCTGGGGTAAGCGGTTGTTTTGGATACCCTGTGGGCCAAGAAGTTGTCTCTGCTGATCTTGGGTAGATCTCAGATCTATAGGCTATTTGATAAGACTGCTGAGTTCTCATTACACTGGACCTAACATACAGTTCTAAGTTTGTTTTCTTTTGTTTCGTTTTTGAGTTGATATTGTTATTTTTGTTTTTGTTTCTTAGCACAGGCAAGCTTTCTTTCTTTTTTTTTAATTAGATATTTTCTTCATTGACATTTCAAATGCTATCCCCAAAGGCCCCTATACTGGGGCATACGATCTGAAGAATCAGACAAAGACAAGGCATTCCGATGTGCCATGTCCAAGGATTTTAATAATGAAAGTGATATGATGATTCCATTTATTACTTTATTTTTCTTTTCATTCTTATCATTCCTATTATTTAAGCTTGGTAATTTTTATAAGACTCCTGAGTATATGGATAAATATGCTTTCTCTTGGGACTCTTTTCTTTCTGTTCATTTGCCTTGCCCAAGTTCAATGTGAGACAAGTTTTATTTTATCTTATTATATTTTATTTTGTATTGGTTTTTATCCCTTAGAAGTCTATTCTTTTATAATGAGAGACAGTAACATGGCAGGTTCAGATAGAAGGAAAGATGGGAAGGAACTTTGAGGAGTAAGTACATGGAGGGAAAACAATAATCCATATACATTATGTAAAAAATACGCTATTTTTAATAAAAGGAAAAAATGCACTAACTAAAAATAAACCCTACTCCAAATAGATTCAGGACAGATTATTCCAGATCTTCAAAAAGTAACTAACATCAACACTCTACAAATTATTCCAAAACATAGCAATGGGAGGGACATTTCCAAACTCTTTAAAAGCCAGAATTACTCTGATTCAAAAACCAGACAAAGATCCAACAACAACAAAATATATTAACCAGTCTCCCTCACTACAAAATGTAATTATCTGATTGACAAATAATACAATCACGTCCTTTTCAAACTTGAGAAATGGAAAACAACTCAAGCATCTCACTGATTTGATATTAAATTATTTCAAAATATAATGTTTCTTATCTGGGCATGGTAGTACACAACTTAATCCTAGATTTCAAGAGACAGAGACAGGCAGATTTCTCTAAGTTCCAAGTCAGCCTGATCTACATAGAGAATTCAGGGTGACATAGTAAGATTTTGTCTCAATAAATTTAAAACAAACAAACATTTACCTTTAGAAAGAATATTCGGCATATTTGTTTACTTTGAGATATAGTTTTAGTAGGTCGGTTTGCTATAAGTTTGTGAATTCCCTTAAGTAAGGAATAGTTATGCAATCAGTACCATAATTACCATCTTATTAGGCTAAGAAAATAATGGCTCATTTGGAAACATTTTCAAATGTATTTTTTAAAGAGAAATAAGTGATCCTAGCCAAAAGAATTTTCCTCTGATCTAAAAGAAAATTCACCTTCAGGTTTCAAATAGGAGTATAGGAATACATTCAGAATAACTGCAGATATTTTTTCAATTTTTATTAGGTATTTACTTCATTTACATTTCAAATGCTATCCCCAAAGTCCCCTATACCCTGCCCCCCTGCTCCCCTACCTACCCACTCCCCTTTCTTGGCCCTGGTGTTCCCCTGTACTGGGGCATATAAAGTTTGCAAGACCAAGGGGCCTCTCTTCCCAATGATGGCTGACTAGACCATCTTCTGCTACATATGCAGGTAGAGACATGAGCTATGGGGGTACTGGTTAGTTCATATTGTTGTTCCACATATAGGGTTATAACTGCTGATATTTAATAATTACAGTATAATTCTATATATTCACATAGCACTTTCAAATATATAAATTAATTGGAGGGATAAGAAAGTAAGGCTGTGGTCTGGGCCTA
The DNA here is from genome assembly GCF_900095145.1 of Mus pahari. Classification (NCBI taxonomy): domain Eukaryota; kingdom Metazoa; phylum Chordata; class Mammalia; order Rodentia; family Muridae; genus Mus; species Mus pahari. The sequence goes on from NC_034609.1 coordinate 24,368,118, forward strand.
TGCCCTAAGCAGACCTTAGGTATGAACACTGCAGCCAGTCCCACAACACCTAGAGGAAGCTCCACTCTCAGATGATTTAACACTCCCAGCATCATAGGATCAGAGGTGAGGAGGACACAATATCTGCCCCAACACTGGAAGTAACTAGGGCTAGTGGGACTCAGGCTCCCAGGAACTCCACCCAACCAGTGACACCAGTTCCTTCCAGTCTGAGCAGATGCCCTGAGCAGTCCTTGGGCAAGAAATCTGTAGCCAGTCCCAAAAAACACAGCAAAAGCTCCACTCAAAAGCACTCTAACACAACCAGGTCCATAATATCACAGAATCCCAGGATCCCAGGAGCTTGGTCACACAAGGATCTCAGGGTCTCAGAGATATCTTGATTTCCAGGAGCTTTGACACACCCAGGATCTCAGGATCACAGGATCCCAGAGACAGGATCCCAGAGATAGGTGAATTCTGAGCAGTTCTGACACAACCAGGACCACAGGAAGGAAAGGCTACAGTCAGATAGATAGAGGGCAGTTAGCACTAGAGATAATCAGATAGCAGGAGGCAAGAATAAGATCATAAGCAATAGAAACTAAGGTTACTTGGCATCATCAGAACCCAATTCTCCCACTATAGCAAGTCCTGGATACACCATCACATTGGAAAAGCAAGATTCACACCTATGGTGATAGAGGACTTTAAGAAGAACATAAATAAGTCCCTTAAAGAAATACAGGAGTACATAGGCAAACAGATAGATGCCCTTAAGTAGGAAACACAAAAATCCCTTAAAGAATTATAGGAAAACACAATCAAACAGGCAAGGAAATGAATAAAACAATCCAACATCTACAAATGGAAATGAAAACAATAAAGAAATCATAAAGGGAGACAACCCTGGATTTACAAAACCTAGGAAAGAGATCAGGAGTCACAGATGCAAGCATCACCAACAGAATACAAGAGATAGAATAGAGAATATCAGTTGTAGAATTTACAATAGAAAACATTGACACAGCAGTCAAAGGAAATGCAAAAAGCAAAAGGCTCCTATCCCAAAACATCCAGGAAATCCAGGACACAATGAGAAGAGCAAATCTAAGGATAACAGGTATAGAAGAGAGTGAAGATTCCCAACTCAAAGGACCAGTAGATAACTTCAACAAAATTATAGAAGAAAACTTCCCAAACCTAAAGAAAGACATGCCCATGAACATACAAGAAGCCTATAGAACTCCAAATACACTGGACCAGAAAAGAAATTCATACTGTCACATAATAATCTAAACACCAAACGCACTAAACAAAGAAAGAATATTAAAAGCAGTAAGGGAAAAAGATCAAGTAACATAGAAATGCAGACCTATCAGAATTACAATAGGCTTCTCACCAAAGACTATGAAAGCTAGAAGATCCTGGGCAGATGCCATATAGACATTAAGAGGACCCAAATGCCAGCCCAGGTTACTATACCCAGAAAAACTCTCAATTACCATAGGTTGAGAAACCAAGATATTCCATGACAAAACCAAATTTACACAATATCTTTCCATAAATCCAGCCCTACAAAGATAATACATGGAAAACACCAACAAAAGGAGGGAAACTACATCCTAGAAGAAGCAAAAAAGTAATCTTTCAACAAACCTGAAAGAAGATAACCACACAAACATAAAAATAACATCAAAAATAACAGGGAAGCAACAATCACTTTTCCCTAATATCTCTTGACATCAATATACTCTAGTTCCCAATAAAAAGCCATAGACTAACAGACTGGATATATAAACAGTACCCAACATCTTGATTTATACATGAAATGTACTTCAGTGACAAAGACAGACACTACCTCAGAGTAAAAGTTTGGAAAACAATTTTTCCAAGCAAATGGTTCTCAAGAAACAAGTTATAGTAGTTATTCTAATAACAAATAAAATCAACTTTCAACTAAAGGTTATCAAAAAGGATAAGGAATGGCACTTCATTCTAGTCAAAGGAAAAATATACCAAGGTAAACCCTCAATTCAGAACATCTATGCTCAAAATGCAAGGGCACCCACATTGATAAAAGAAACTTTAATACAGCTCAAAGCACACATAGCATCCCTCAAATAATAGTGGGAGACTTTAACACTCTACTTTCAGCAATGGAAAAATCATGGAAACAGAAACTAAACAGAGTCACAGTAGAAACTAACAAGTTATGAACCAAATGAATCTAACATTTATAGAACATTTCATCCAAAAGCAAAAGAATATACCTTCTTATCAGCACCTCACAGTACCTTCTCCAAAACTGACCATATAATAGGTCACAAAACAGGTCTCAACAGATATAAGGATATTGAACTAATCCTATGCACCCTATCAGATCATCGTGGACTAAGACTGGTCTTAAATATCAAAAAAACAATGGAAAACACAGATACACATGGAAGCTGGACATCACTCTACTCAATGATAACTTAGTTAAGGAAAAAAAATAAAGAAAACATTAAAGGCTTTTTAGAATTTAATGAAAGCGAAGACACATCATACCAAAACTTATGTGACTCAATGAAAGCAGTGGTAGGAGAAAACTCATAGTTATAATGGTCTCCAAAAGAACCTGAAGAGAGCTTACACTAGCAACTTGACAGCACACCTGAAAGCTCTAGAACAAAAAGAAGCAAATACACCCAAGAAGAGTAGATTGCAAGACAGAATCAAAACAAATAGAAACAAAAAGAATTATAAAAAGAATTAACAAAACCAGAAGCTGGTTCTTTGAGAAAATCAGCAAAACAGATAAACCCTTAGCCAGACTAACAGGAGTGTACAGAGACAGTATCCAAATTAATAAAATCAGAAATGAAAAGAGAGACATAACAGCAAAATATATCATAAAATAACTATTCTGTCTGTTGAATATCAACAGTTGAAAATATTAAAATCATGTTCTACCAAAAAGAAAGAAAGAAAGAAAGAAAGAAAGAAAGAAAGAAAGAAAGAAAGAAAGAAAGAGAGAGAG